>NC_053498.1:96805393-97122140 GCF_905171775.1 Rana temporaria | reverse complement strand
TTCAGTCCCTGGGAGTGCAAATGGAGCAAACATCAACTATGGGTGGCAAGATGCTGTCAAAAGATCTCTGGCATAAAGTTTTGGACAGACAGAAGTCACGGGATAGAAAAATTCAAAGGCTTTATTAATGCCTAGAAGCACAGTGAAGCCTATTATTAAGAAGTGGAAGGTATTTGGTACAACACAGACCCTCCCTGAATCAGGACGTCATTTCAAACTGGATGAAAGAGCCAGAAGGAAACTAGTCAGAGAGGCTACCAAGAGGCCTACAGCAGCTCAGTTGCAGGACGTTATGCCAAAGAGTCGCCATTGTGTGCATGTGACAACAATATTATTTTTATTATACACGATTTATATAGCACCAACAGTTTACACAACGCTTTACAATGTATAGGGGGACAACAAAATTACAGTACAGTTCAATACAAAATGTACAGGAGGGCCCTGCTCGTAGAGCTTACATTCTAAAGGGAGGTGGTGGTGGTACAAAAGGTAATGGCACAAAACAATATCACAAATTCTCCACAAATGGGGCTTGTATGGGAGGCTTGCAAGAAAAAAAGCCACTCCGCAAGAAAGGTCACATGAAGTCACGATTGAGCTTTGCCAAAATGCACCTTGAAGATTCTGAGACCACATGGAAAAAGGTGTTATGGTCAAGTGAGACTAAAATATTATTATTTGGCCTCGACACCAAACGTTATGGCCCGGATTCACGGAGAAGAGCGCATCTTTGTGCGGGCGTAACGTATCCTATTTATGTTACGCCTCCGCAACTTTTACAGGCAAGTGCAGTATTCACAAACCAAAGTTGCGGCGGCGTACCGTAAATAGGCCGGCGTAAGCCCGCCTAATTCAAATGTGGAAGATGTGGGCGTGTGTTATGTAAATTTATTGTGACCCCACACAAATAACGCTTTTTAGGAACGGCGCATGCGCCGTCCGTGAAAGTATCCCAGTGCGCATGCTCCAAATTAACCCGCAAGAAGCCAATGCTTTCAACGTGAACGTAAATGAGGCCCAGCCCTATTCGCGAACGACTTACGCAAATGACGTAAATTGTGAAAAATTCGAAGCTGTTCCGACGTCCATACCTAACATTGGTACGCCTCATCGAGCAGGGGTAACTTTACGCCGGAAAAAGCCTTACGTAAACGGCATATCTGTACTGCAACGGCCGGGCGTACGTTCGTGAATAGGCGTATCTAGCTGATTTACATATTTCTAGGCGTAAATCGGCGTACACGCCCCTAGCGGCCAGCGTAAATATGCAGTTAAGATACGACGGCGTAGGAGACTTACGCTGGTCATATCTTATACAAATTCTGGCGTATCTGGCCGTCGTATCTCCTATGTGAATCTGGGCCTATGTTTGGAGGAAATCCATTACAGCTCACCATTCCTACAGTAAAGCACGGAGGTGATAATAGCCTGTTATGGGGGTATTTCTCTGCAACAGGGACTGGAGCACTTGTCAGGATTGAAGGAAAAATGAATGAGGCAAAATACCATCAAATTCTTGAGGAAAATCTGCTGCCCTCTGCCAGAAAGTAGTCAAAGGGAAGAAGGTTTACCTTCCAACATGGCAATGACCCAAACCACACAGCAAAATGACCACACAGTGGACAGGGGGAAACGGAAAATAAAAAGATGGCTACAAAGAAAAATTCAAGACACAGAATATTAGGAGGGTATTAGTAATCAATACCATCATTGTTTTCTTTAAAGTGGTTGTAAACATCAGACATAAAATAAGAACAAAATATATCCCTCTATAGTGCATACTTGTCTTAATCCAGAGCACAAAGTGACTACTGCCTGGTTCTTCTTCTATCAGCATGAGTCACTTCTGACAAGTTTTCCTGACACCAAGGCCCCGTACACACGAGGAGACATGTCCGATGAAAACGGTCCGCTGACTGTTTTCATCGGACATGTCTCCTGGGAGCTTTTGGTCTGATGTGTGTACACACCATCAGACCAAAATCCCCGCGGACAGAGAACGCGGTGACGTAGAAGACACCGACGTTCTCAAACACGGAAGTGCAATGCTTCCACGCATGCGTCGAATGAATTTGACGCATGCGCGGGATTTCGGGACGCTGCTTACACGTCATAACCAGCGGACATGTCCGATTAGGTGTACTAAGCATCGGACATGTCCGACGGACACGTTTCCAGTGGACAGGTTTCTTAGCTTGCTAAGAAACTTTTGTCCGCTGGAAACCTGTCCGCTAGGCCGTACACACGGTCGGACATGTCCGCTGACCAGTTTCAGCGGATATGTTCGACCGTGTGTACGTGGCCCAAGAGGTAAAAAGGTGACAGGGTTCAGTTCCAGTGCACATCCTGTGATTGACAGCCTCAGCACTGTTCCTGTGTGCTGTGTGAAAGGGGATGTACTTTGCCTCAAATCAGCTCTCCTCACTGAGCATAACTTCAGCTCCCTGCCATCTGTATTCTGGAAGATCAGACAAGCTGTATAAATTCTGTACTTTGTAGGGCTGTAGGGAAAACAGGCATAAGTTTATGTAGGAGGATTTGTTTCATGTCCGTATGACACCTGGGGCCAGTCACTTCACTGGGTAAATGTAAGTATTTACAACCACTTTAACGATGATTAATTGATTTCCTTATCCTTTATGTTATCGGTTTTGTATTCTCAGTTGTACAAAAAGAGGATTCACTATAACAGACCATGCATTATTTTTTTAGTAACAGTATGCAGTCTATTTAAAAATCATCTGAAATATCCTCCCTAGAAACCCATGTACACATCATTTCTACCTCCAACTTCAAAGCTCTTGTCCATAGTTCAAATCCGGCACAGTCTACGAAATTGACCAACCGAGATCCCTCTTAATTCCCTAACCCTTTTTACTATAGACCAGCAGTTGCCAACCTTTTTGAAACCCGGGACTGATTTTATGGCAGCCAATTTTACCATGGATTTGGGGGCGGGTCAACAGAGCAGGGGGCGGGAGGAGCTCGCCATTCCACTCTGCAGCTCCTCTCACCCCCTGCCTTACTAATAGGATGATATCATTGGGTAAGCAGGCAGAGGAGCCAAGAGAGGACACACAGGCATTCTATGCATTAAAGTGAAAAACCTTCTGTGCTGCAGCTGCCCCCCAGACCCCCCCCCCCCACACCTTTTTCTTACTGAGCCCGATCCGTTCCAGTGATGTGCGCGAGTGCAGTGGCTCCAGCCGATGTCTCGCTTCTCATTGCGCAGATTGATAGCAGCAGAAGCCGGCAGTGTGATTTGCCGGAGCCGTGATGACGTCACTCCCGTGCATGCACGCGGGAGCCGCCAGTAATGGCACACTAACTGAAGCAACGGCACATACGTGCCTTTGCTTCAGTGTGCATGTGTCGATGACATCGGCACAAGCAGGGGACAGGGGATATCTCCTAAACTGTATTATAGGCTTACCTGTAGCAAAAAGTGGTTGTAAAGGGTTCACCTTTCAAAGATTTGTTTATTCTGATCTGATCAATTAAGCATCTTTTCTCGGGGAGAACGTTTAATGTTTGCAGCTGTTCCTCATAACTGAGGTTCTCCAACCCCCCTTATTACCTTTTGTTCCCTTTCTCTGGACTCTCTCAAGTTCAAGCACATCCTTCCTGAGGAATAATTAAATAAAACTATATGTATCCAACTTTACTACAAAATTAAACCCTATCTGCCCTGAAAAAAAAAATATATCATGTTAGGGTAGACTACAAATACTAAAATATATAATGTGTGGCACTGAGACATTACTGCTTATTAGTTATCGCATGTCATGTTGGCGGGTGCACGCTGACACCTACTCGGGAACACCCACAAATTAAAGCATATTCTTTCAAGAACTAACTCAATTTATGCAAATAGATGTACAGCCTCATATCTCCCAACTATGTTGGCAATTGGGCACAATACACAAAGAACCCCATATTACTCCACCCACTGCTGAATGGGAAACATAAACAATTTGCTTGCTGCCGTATGTGTGATGAATGCAGAACATGAACAATGTATCCATCTGCATCAGCCGCCGTCAATCAGACTTAATCCTGGATTACATATTCACACTACCTAAAACATATACAATATGCCAAATGTGATGGATATACAGTTAGGTCCATATATATCTGAAAACAGGCACAATTAAAAAAAAGATCTGGTATTTACCAAAACATATTCAAATATGGGCTGAAAATGCACACTCTTAAGCCTAATTTGAGGGTATGTACATCTAAATAAGAGGAAGGGTTTAGGAGTTATAGCTCTTAAGAATATCCATTCCCCCTTTTTCAAGAGACCAAAAGTAATTGGACAACTAAATCAAAATCTGTTTAATGGCCAGGTGTGGGCTACTTCTTCATTATTTCTTCATCAATTAATCAGGTAAAAGGTCTGGAGTTGATTCTGAGTGTGCTATTTGCATTTGGAATCTATTGCTGTGAACCAGTATCATGCGTTCAAAGGAGCTGTCCATGCAAGTGAAACGGGCCATTGTAAAGCCTCATACACACGATCAGATTTTCCAACGGGAATTGTGTGATGACAGCCTGTTGGCCGAAAATCTGACTGTTTGTATGCTCCATTAGACAATTGTCAGATTTTTAGCAGACAAATGTTGGATGGCAGCCTTATAAATTTTTCCGCGGACAATGGTCTGTTGTCAGATTTTCCTATCGTGTGTACACAAGTTCGTCAGACAAATCTCCAAAGTACAAACACTCAGAAGCATTGCTCACCAAACACAACATTAGCAGAAGGTGCCCAAAGGGTGGCGCTAAAGAGCTGAAAACCACGTAGTACGTCACTACGTTCGTGTTTGTTGGCCGATAATGGCCAAAGCCCTTCGGATAAAAGTCTGACGATTAATCTGCGGAAAATCTGATCACGTGTACGATCAGAAATTCCCACAAGAAAAACGTGGATTTTTTTTCCAACAGAATGTTGGCTCAAACTTGTGTTGCATTCACACGGTCACACAAAATTCCGCTCCGATCGTCAAGAACGCGGTGACGTACAGCACTACAATGAGCCGAGAAAAATGAAGTTCAACGATTCCAAGCATGCGTCGAATTGATTCCGAGCATGTGTGTCAGAATTGCATACAGACAATCAGAATTTCCGACAAGAACCTTTTTTGACGGAAAAATTGAGAACCAGCTCTCAAATTTTTGCTGTCGGGAATTCCGACAGAAAAAGTCAGATGGAGTCTACACACGGTTGGAATTTCCGAACAAAAGCTCCCATCGAAATTTCTGATCGTGTGTGTGCGGCATTAGTCTTCAAAAATTAAACAAATCCATCTGAGAGAAAGCAGCAAGAGGCCAAATCAACAGTTAGATATATTTCTCTAAAATTTACCAATGTCTACAGTATATCCAGGTATACATTTATAGGATTACTGCCTTTTCCAGCATGATGGAGCACCTTGCCATAAGGAAAAGTGGTAACTAAGTGGCCTGGGCAACAAAACAATTACATTTTGGCTCCATGGCCAGGAAACACCCCAGACCTTAATCTCATTGAGAACTCGTGGTCAATCCTCAAGAGGCGGGTGAACATAAAACCCCACAAATTCTGACAAACTTCAAGCATTGATTATGCAGGAATTGGCTGCCATCATTCAGGATGTGGCCCAGAAGTTGATTGACAGCATGCCAGGGCACATAGCAGAGGTCTTGGAAAAAAAAAGGGTCAACACTGCAAATATTAACTCTTTTTGTAAACCTAATGTAATTGTCAATAAAAGCCTTTGGCACTTATGAAATGCTTGTAATTATACTTCGGTATACTATAGTAACATCTGACAAAAAGATCTAAAAACACTGAAATAGCAGACTGTATAAAAAAATAATATTTGTGTAATTTTTAGAACTTTTGGCCACAGCTGTACACAATAGAACCAAATTATGTAAATGATAAACTGCAGATAATTTATAAATGAAGGCAGCAAGGGGGTTAGCTATTACTATCTAATTATTATCTAATATTATCTAATTACTAATTGAACTTTGTAAGCGTGCATGCAAACATTTGCTCTGATGAAGAGGGTCCACCCTTGAATTGTGTCAATGTTAACGTACACTGGAGATAGCAGCTACACTGTCTAATCAGATCAGTCACAAGAATTTCTTCAATGTACGGAGTGTTGAACTGGCCTCTTCCGGGATGTGTATATATAACACAATTTTAAGAGAAGTTTGTGAGAACCAGTCTACATTATTTTAGAATAAAGGTTTTAAGATAATGTTACATGATATTGCCACTGTTACTTTTTGTTAGTCCATAGAGTTTCATATACATTCCCAGGCTTGAGAAAGCAGCAAAGCCCTGGATACCATTTTAGACTAACAGGATTATGAATTAGACTAAACTTGGATTAGTAGTTGGACTAGCAGGTAAGCATAAGGCCTCGTACACACGATAGGTTAAACAGAGGACAACGGTCTGATGGACCGTTTTCATCGGTCAAAACCGATCGTGTGTGGACCCCATAGGTTATTTAACCATCGGTTAAAAAAAAGCCAACTTGCTTTAAATTTAACTGATGGATTACTAACCGATAGGTCAAAACCGATCGTTAGTAGGCACGACCATCGGTTAAAAATCCAGGCACGCTCAGAATCAAGTCGACGCATGCTTGGAAGCATTGAACTTCATTTTTTTCAGCACGTCGTTGTGCTTTACGTCACCGCGTTCTGACACGATCGGTTATTTAACCGATGGTGTGGGCGCGACGGACCATCAGTCAGCTTCATCGGTTAACCGATGACAACAGTCCTTCAGACCGTTCTCATCGGATGGACTGATTGTGTGTACGAGGCTTTAGAACCATCATCAGACAACTGGCAGACTTTGACCTTGAAATGGACCTGGCCAAATAACTTTTACACTCCTGTCACTGAACCCAGGAAACGATACAAGAAAACAGTGCTGATCTATTTAGTGAATGCAGCTGAGACATGCATTCCAGCCCTCTAGAACCAGGAGTCTTCCATATCTCTTACTTTGTGGTTCTCCAATATCATTGAACTCCATGAAATGTAAAACCACAAGGCAACACCTAAATGTAGAGAAGAAAAGTTCAGGCATACGTGGTTCCAGTGGACCATGTTCATGTGTTTTCCAGAGTAATACCACGTACACACGACCGTTTTTTCGGGTTGTAAAAAATTACGTTTTTTTTATGTCATTAAAAACGATCGTGTGTGGGCTCCAGAGCATTTTTCACGGCATTAAAAATTTAGAACATGCTCTAATTTTTCACATTGTTTTTAACATCGTAAAAAATGGTCGTGTGGGCTTTAATGACGTGAAAAAAAACGCACATGTTTAAAAGCAAGTTATGAGATGGGAGCACTCGTTCTGGAAAAAAAAGAGCTCGTAATGGAGATATCACATTCATCACGCTGTAGCAGACTGAAAAGCGCGAATCGTCTTTTACTAAAACAAAATCAGCAAAAGCAGCCCCAAGGGTGGCGCCATCCGCTTTATAGTGCCGTCGTACGTTTTGTACGTCACCACGCTTTGCTAGAGCATTTTTTTTTCATGGTCGTGTGTAGGCAAGGCCGGTTTAACAATAATCTGGTTGAAAAAAAACATAGTTTTTTCTTGCCCCATTAAAAATGTAATTTTAAAAACAACCCGAAAAACGGTCGTGTGTACGCGGCATAAGAATCGGTGCTTGCTGGTGACGTGTAAAAATTTGAACAGGCCTTTTTTCTTGCCGATACTGCAGCCCAGGAGCGGCAGGTTATGGGATTTCCCCCATTTCTCTCTTCCCCACCCTACAACCTCTTTCTTATCCCTCTCTTCCCCTCCAGACCAACCCTCCTTTTCTCCCCCCTAGGTCTATTTCGGATAGAGAAGGCAACAGTTAGGCTGCATTCACACCTGAGCGTCGGTCGTTCGGAGTTTTTTTCGGCGTTTTTTTCCGGCGTTTTGTCGCGCGTATTCATGCTTATTTGCGCGTTTGCATACAACGTTGTCCGACGTTTTTGTACTTTGACGTTTTTTATTTTAGCCAATAGGAAAAACTATCATCTTTTCATCACTTGTTGCTATGTTGGTAGATTTTTTTAATCTTCTGCATGGGCGACAAGTTCTATTGATTAAAGCGACAAAACGCCCGTAGCAAACGCCCGTTGTCGAGCAAGTCGCTTGAATCGAGCGTTTCCATTACTTTCTATGGGAAATGGAAACGCTCAAATACGCCCAAACCGCCTGATACGCGCGACAAAAAAGGGTCCGGAACCTTTTTTGGCTACAGGCGATGGGCGTCGGGCGCATCAGCGTTCAGATGTCAACCATACCCATAGACTTTAATGTATTTTGGTCCCTCTGGCGTTTGTGAGCGTCGCGCTACAGGCGACAAAACGCCTAGGTGTGAATGGGCTCTTAAAGTAATTTTTTCCCTTCTGTGTCCCATTTCTTTTTCTTCTTGTCATACAGACAAAACGGAAATAGGAATACATTTTATTGGTAAAGTAAATCTCATTTTAGACACTTGTCATCGGAACAAGTGTCCCTATTTGGAAAACGTCACTTCTGTTCGTGTTCTGGTGACATCCCCAAATTTTTGATTTGCCCTCATATTCAGGACCAGGACAAGAGAGTGAATCTCCTTAGCTGGATCACAGACAGCAATATAACCTAACAAGGTTGTTTGGATGTAAAGTACCGAGCGCATCCTTTTTTTCTTAGCGTCTTTTTCTTATATACTGTATATACCAGTTGTATCTTATCTTTACAATTTTATTTTTTACTTTTTTTTATTGAAGTTGTATATCATAGACAGAAAATAATAAGGTACAATATTCCAAAACGTGAGAATAAAGTAGCCTATGCACCAGGAAAGCAATATACAATGGATGACAATAACCAAAGGTCATTTCTATAAGGCTGGGCAAGTTCCAAAAATAATGGGTTAACCAGGCTAAATATGCATATCAAGTATATGACAGCAGTATAGCAATGAACACAATCATGGCTAGAAAATTGAAAATTATATATCAGACAGGAGGCTCATATCTTATGCATTAACTTTCTTTATTTAATGCCCATAGCAGACACTTTAAAACTTTTCTATAAACTTTTAATGTAAAAAAAATTTCAGTCAGTAAGACTACGACTCCCAGCAGTCCTTGTAATCCGTAGCCACGCCCAGGTCGGTGACCTCTATATAACAGACTGCCCGACTAAGATCCTCCTCTTTCTTTCTGCTCATAGCAAAAGATAAGTACTCACGGCAAATTTTCTTATATATTTTATTATTATAAGTGTATTTACTTCAGTATATATATATATATATATATATATATTTAGATTGTACTTAATCGTCTGATTAGTGTTAATAGGTAGTCACTTCTTAGCTGTTAGTGATTTATTTATATATGTTTATAATGGTGCTGTATTACTCATAACAGGTATATATGTAATCATATTAGGTATATAGGTTACCTATTTCATTTTGTACCAAACGTTTTTCCCCTTTTTTATTTCACTGACCTGTACCTTTGCCCAGTTTTTCCCCTGGGCTGCTGTACAGTACCTGTACCGCCGAGCGCCGCTCTTTTTAAAGTATTTTTTCCCTCCTTTTCCCTCAGAGGTGCTGGTGCGTCTGTTTACCTCACAGAGGCACATATTCTCCTTCCCTCCCCGTCTTTCCCGCGCACCGCGGGGGGGAGAGATTCGTCTCCCCCTCCTTCTCTCCTCAGACAAGCTTGTATGCTCTCTCAGAGCTGGAGGAGGGAGGGGCGACCAATCAGAGGAGAGTCACAGGACATGTGACTCTCTCTCTGCTCAGGCAGAAGGTGTAGGCTTTCTCCTCACGCTGCAAAGTCAGTCCCTGCACTGACGGCAGTGAGGAGAGAGCCTGGTATTGTAATTTAACCCCTGCCTGCCTTAGCAAGAATTATTTTCTCTTTGCCTTACTCCTGGCAGCGTGGATTAACCCCTACCTGCCTTTAAGCAACACTACCCATATTGCCTTACTGTTTGTGTCTATAGCCTAATTTTAAGAGCTATCCTTACTATATATAGCTATACAGAGCGGCAGCATGTCTGATCTCCCTGCCCCTACGGATCCTATGGAGGATAACACCAATAGGGACACAGCCCCAGCCCTGAATGCTGCCCAGATTCAGGAGCTAATTAATAAATCCATCCTGGCTGCCCTGTCCTCTGCTGCCTCCTCCAGGGTATATATACCCATGGCCCCACAGTTACCGACGCCGCAAGGCGACGAACCACCGCCCAAAAAAGGCAAAGCCTCTCAGAAGAGGAAGCACACCCTGGCGGTGATTGACTCCCCAGCAGGGGAAGGAAATAATATGCCTCAGGTAAACCCTAACACGGCTTACCAACCCCAGCATCAGACGCACTCAAATAGACCCCTGGACCCCAGGGAGTTACAATTTAAAGGGACTAAGGCCGCAAGAAGGGCCAAACCGGACTCATACATTGACTCTCCACAAGAGGATTCTGATGACCCCTTAGAGGGATCGGATGAGTCAGAGCCGGATTCATATGAGGACGATGCTGGGGAGACGGCGCTCACTACAGCTGCCAACCCTGCCACGCAGGGAGATATTCTCCTAGACTCCCTAGGAGAACCGTTTTTTGATCCAAACGCTATTAGTCACCCGCGTTCTGGAGAATGGACCCCTCTACCAGAGGTGAACCAATACATAGAATTATGGGCTAGAAAATCCCTTGACAGGGTTAGTCGCAACAAACTTAGGGCTGAATGCCCTAGACCCCTTATACCCAATAAAGTGGTGGCTACCCCTGAGATAGACCCCATTTTAACCAAATATCTAATGAAATCTGGCAAATTCCAGAGAAAAGGGGTAGAACGATCATTCCGATCCATTCAAGATCGTGTTCTAGACATGATGGGGCCCCTGACCAAGATCCTCAATCTTTCGGAACAGGCGGCAGCATCCGGGCAACCGGTCGACCTACAACAGCTGAGAGGCTGGGCGCAAAGAGCAATATGCCTGGCTGGCACTGCCAATACGGCATGCTCGATTGAAAGACGCCGATCTATACTGATGCGTCTGGACCCCCAGTTAGCCCACCTGGCGGAGTCAGAACCCGGACCGTCTGCGGACGGCATGTTATTTGGAGACTCTTTATTGAAAGACGTCAATAAATTTGTGGGCCTTTTTACGAGCCTGGACAAGGCTCAAAATTCCTTGAGGAAAGCTGGGACCCCCAAGGTTTTTAACAGGGCCGGCAGAAACAGAGGCCGATCTGCCGGCCGTGCCCCTTCCTACAGGCCACAAAATAGAGCCCCAGTACAATACCAGTACCCGCAGGCTCAATCCTACGCCGCTCCAGTGGCACAACCTGCCCCCTTCTTTCCACCACGAGGCAGACCATGGCGAGGACGAGGGGGACGAGGTTACCCACGATCCCGACCTCCCACCGGTGAGTATGATGCACACACCACTCAGTCACATTCCTGTGGGGGGACGTCTCAGGTATTTTATCCACGCCTGGTCTGCGATTACGGCAGACGCGTGGATATTACACACTGTAGCGGGGTTCACTGTGGACATCGTAACATCTCCTCCACTCAATGTTATACCGCCACCCATCCGCTTCGCAAACCAGAACGTTGCTCTAATAGACAACGAACTGCGAGATTTACTGGCCAAACAGGCTATCATAGAAGTAGACCATTGCTCCCCAGGGTTCATCAGCAATATATTTTTAGTGCACAAGAAAGACGGCGGTTATCGCCCAGTGATCAACCTCAGGGAGTTGAACCAATATGTCGTATACCGACATTTCAAAATGGAAGGTATACACTTCCTCCGAGACCTCCTACACCCAGGGGACTGGCTCGTGAAAGTAGATTTGAAAGATGCCTACCTTACGGTCCCCATACACCCAGAATCACAACACCTCCTACGGTTCCTATGGAGGGGCAAGATGTGGCAATTCACTTGCCTTCCATTCGGACTATCGTCCGCCCCATGGTGTTTCACCAAACTGCTGAAACCGGTGGTGGCGGCACTGAGGAGCAGGGGGGTTCGTCTGGTCATCTACTTAGACGACATCCTCATTCTAGCCTTCTCAGAGACCCAGGCCCATCTTCACATGTCATGGACTGTGTCATTGTTACAACAACTGGGTTTCATTGTCAACCAGGACAAATCAATATTGATTCCTGCTCAGCAGATGGAATTTTTGGGTTTTACGGTGGACACCATCCAATCTACCCTCAGCCTCCCCAGCCCCAAACTTGCTCTGATCCGCAAGGAGATCCGGACTACACTGCGGAAGGGTTGCCTATCCCTCCGCACGCTAGCGCGTCTTGTGGGCCTCTTAGCAGCTTCCATCCAAGCTATTTTCCCGGCCCCATTACACTACAGAGCCCTCCAGAGGCTCAAAATCATGCACCTGAGACAAGGTCTCAGGTACACCGACGAGGTTCCCCTATGTCGGGACACGATCGAGGAGTTGAAATGGTGGCTTCGCCATGCCGTAGAATGGAACGGCAGAACCATCTTCAATCCCTACCCGGATGTGGTCATAGAATCGGACGCCAGCCGCAGGGGCTGGGGCGCCAGATGCGGCAGGGCATCCACCGGAGGGACTTGGTCAGTAGAGGAAACCAAGCTCCATATCAACGCCCTAGAACTCCTGGCAGCTCTATTCGCTCTCAGGAGTTTTATGCCTCGTACCTCTACGTGTTGTATTCTATTCCGCATGGACAACGTGGCGGCGGTCCAGTACGTCAACCGCCTGGGGGGTACCAAATCCAAGGTCTTAGCGACCATCGCGAAAGACTTCTGGCACTATTGCTTAGCCCACAATATAACCCCTGTCGCGGAATACATTCCGGGCGTGTCCAACTCAGTGGCCGACTGGAATTCTCGGTACTTGCGAGATTCCAGCGACTGGCAGTTGGATCGTTCAGTATTTCTCCATCTACAACAGATCTGGGGTCCACTATACATAGACCTGTTCGCCTCACGCCTCAATCATCAGCTGCCCCGCTTCTTCAGCTGGAGGCCGGACCCAGAGGCCTATGCGGTCGACGCGCTGCACCAACCTTGGCCGGAGGGCACCCATTACGCATTCCCTCCCTTCCAGTTGATCCCCAGACTCCTCATTCGGATTGCCACCCTGGAGGCAACTGTGGTGTTGATCACACCGTGGTGGCCGACCCAACCGTGGTTTCCCCTCCTGTTGGGGATGACCGCGGATTGTCCCAGGCTCCTGCCTCACTTTCCCCACCTTCTCACCAATCCGAACGGGGAACTACACCCCCTAATTTTAGAAGACAACCTACCACTCTTGGCGTGGCTGGTTTCGGGATCGCGGACGCTGACAACGTCCTTTCACAGTCAGCTCAGGACCTCCTCACCCTGGCCTGGGCCCCCGGGACTCGATCGGCATATCGATCAGCGTGGGGGCTCTGGGTGCGTTGGTGTGATCGACGGCAGGTCGATCCTGTACGAGCCCCTGTATCTTTAGTGGTGAATTATTTGGCAGATTCCTTTGAATCTGGCAAATCGTTCAGCTCCATAAATGTTTACCGGTCAGCTATTTCGGCATACCACTGCCCTGTGGATTCCCTACCGATCGGCAAACACCCGTTAGTCTGTCGACTCATGAGAGGCATAAGATTCCAACGTCCCCCACGGCCTAGATACCAAGCAACCTGGGATGTTTCCAAGGTGCTGGATATGTTCGCCAGGTGGGAGGATAATTCGGATCTTCCTTTAAGACTCCTTTCCATTAAACTGACAGTCCTCCTCTGCCTAGTGTCCATTAAAAGGGTATCCGATGTTAAGGCCTTGGATATCTCTAGACAATTTTCACCGCAAGGAGTCAAGTTTTCTGTAGTGCGCAGGACTAAGACCGGTATTCAATCGGTCTTCTACCCGTTTTTTCCTGCTCATCCACTCCTCTGCGTGGTTCGCTGCCTACAGGCATATGAACTACAGACCGCTAGCTTGCGTTCCCCGGGTTTGTCACAACTCCTGGTGTCTTATGTCAAGCCACACTTTCCAGTATCGTCGGCCACGCTGGCACGCTGGGTACGTATGGCCATGGACATGGCTGGTATTGATGTGTCCCTCTTCGGAGCCCACTCCGCCAGAGGGGCCATGGCCACCAAAGTAGTCACGTCAGGGGGCTCCCTCTCCGATCTTCTAGTGGCGGCAGATTGGTCTTCAGAGACTACCTTCCGTCATTTTTACTTTAGACCGCAAGAGCATGTATCCATGGCAGTTTTACCCTAATATTGTATGTGCAATGTATTCTGTCAGGATATGCATATTATGTCTGCAGGATTAGATGTTAAGCTTTAAACTTGCATAAGATATGAGCCTCCTGTCTGATATATAAATCTAGATTTTCCTAGCTTGTGACGGAAAATATAAGTTATATGAAGACAGGAGGCGAGTATCTTCCCTCCCGTCCCACCCTATTATGTATATCTCTGATTTCTTCACAGGTTACTGAATATCGTACCTGGGTAATACTCCGGATTGGGATACTTGAAAGTTCTACTGTCTTCTTACCCCTGTTGGGACGGAACGCCTATTGAACCCTCGTTGGGTTAAAATTTCTCCGAGACCCCCGTTGGGACTCGACGAACGACTCTGATCCAAGTTATGGATTCCTCGGACCCCGGCCGGACGGATACAGTTCAAGACGACGACATCCGACGGGCAAGATCTTCGCAGCAAGAAAGAGGAGGATCTTAGTCGGGCAGTCTGTTATATAGAGGTCACCGACCTGGGCGTGGCTACGGATTACAAGGACTGCTGGGAGTCGTAGTCTTACTGACTGAAATTTTTTTTACATTAAAAGTTTATAGAAAAGTTTTAAAGTGTCTGCTATGGGCATTAAATAAAGAAAGTTAATGCATAAGATACTCGCCTCCTGTCTTCATATAACTTATATTTTCCGTCACAAGCTAGGAAAATCTAGATTTATCGACCAGTAATGGCCTATTACTGTAAATAGCAGACAAGATCAATGGAAGAGAAAGTGGTACCACTACCTTGGTAACAACAAGAGAGAAAAGAGTAAAGAGAGAAAAAGACCACAGGAAAGAAGCAAGAGATGGTATACTTCACCCCACCGGGCACCCTTATAAAACCCTTCAGGGGTAAAGCACCCCAAAGTAATTTTCAAGGATATGCTTGTGATTTTCACGTTTTTGTTTTTAATTACCATTATTTTCAATGACAGGTTTGTTTATCCAAGTGATGTACTTTACTTTATTATGTTAGATGTTTAATGAAACATAATAAAGTCCTCAGTTTAAGCCAAGGCTGGGTTCACACTATTGCTCCATGTGGCTCACAGCAGGGGTCCGGTGTGTCCCTGTTCACCGTTTCAGGTCCAATTTCAGCCGGAATTTTTGGCCTGAATTCAGACCTGAAATGGACCAAAAGACGCACCCCTTTGCACCCCTGTGCAAATTCACACTGGAGCCGCAGCGGAGATATGTGAACCGGTGATCTGCCGATATGGTTCCGGCTATCGTGAAAGTTCCTGCGCAGGCGCAATCTGATCTGCCGATATGGTTCCGGCTAACGAGAAAGTTCCTTTAAGGACTGCGCAGGCGCAAACTTGCCGACGGAAATCTCCGAACCTCGGCCGGCATCCAGGGCGACGTGGATTTAGAGGAAAGTGGCCAGTTGGCCTCACGTCCTCGCTTCGCTCGCTCGGCCTCCTGGCTCTTTTTCTAACATCCTCCAATCCACTGGGATGTTAAAGAATGAGCCTGGATGCCGGATGAGGTTCGGAGATTTCCGTCGGCAAGTTTGCGCCTGCGCAGTCCTTGAAGGAACTTTCCCGTTAGGGGAACCTTAAGGACAAGTCACCGGCTCCGGAGAGCCGCTCCCAATCTCCTACTGTATGAATTGGATGTGGGGAAACCCGCCTCCAATTCGCATAGGTGTGAACCCAGCCTTAGGATTGTAATGAATAATCCTTTACTTGATTGACCGTGGAAGTTCTTTACAGGATTGTGTTCTCTAAACCATATTGTAGTGTTCAGGTACTTGGTGCCTTGTTTAACTTTTACATTTTCAATAAAAATACAATAAATAAATAAAAACTTACAAGGGTTCTCACCTCTCACCATATTATACAAAATATACATAGAAACAAAGATTATTACGTGATTTTAGGATTATTTATTTCCAACTGATCTATTTTACATATCTAAACCTATGTATATCTACGTATATTGTATATCTAAACCTTGAAAACTATACAATACCATTATAGGCTACACTTTGATAATTGTATTATTATTAATATTATACATGATTTATATAGAGTCAACAGTTTGTGCAGCGCTTTACAATATAAAAGGGAGACGCTACAATTATAATATAATTTGATACAGCTGGAATCAGAGGGCCCTGCTCGTTAGAGATTACAATCTAGAAATATAGGGCCTGATCCTCAAAAGGGATATGCCGGCGTATATACTGATACGCCGTCGTATCCCTTTTTCTATTTATGGAACTGATCCACAGAATCAGTTTCACATAGATAGACAGAAGATCCGACATGTGTAAGGGACTTACACTGTCGGATCTTAGGATGCAGTACCGCAGCCGCCGCTGGGGGCATTTCTCGTCGAAATGCCATTTCGGGTATGCAAATTAGCACTTACGGAGATCCACAAAGCTTTTACGCTTCGTTTTTTCTCTGTAAGTATTAGTTTGCCGTTGCAATATTAGGGCTACTTTTACAAGGCCTAAACTGTTTACACCTTGTAAAAGTATACCCTTCTATCCCGCGTCGCTGTCTTTTTTTCGCCGCAACTCGTTTTTTTTTTTTATGCCCGTCGCGATTCTCAAAACCCAGCGCAACGTAAAACCGCGCAAAGCACATCGGGAAAATGACGTCGGGAGCATGCGCAGTACGTCCGGCGCGGGAGCGCGCCTAATTTAAATGGGACTCGCCCCATTAAATTAGGAACGCCTTGCGCCGGCCGGATTTAAGTTACACCGCAGAAAATTTCTAGGTAAGTGCTTTGTGGATCGGGCACTTAGGTAGAAATTTTCCGGGGGTGTAACTTAAATCCGAATATTTAAGTTACACCCGCTGGCTGTGGATCAGGCCCATAATTCACCTGCTAGATAAGAAAGCTAAAGAAGCATCAGACCCCCCTATATTCCTACTACATATGGGAATTTGGAAATATTAGTTGGAGTTTCTTTTAAAGATATTTGATAATTATAGTATATACCACACTCTGTCTAAGTTATGTTCTTGATATTGAGTGCTTGTAAACACCTAATATGTACTAACATAGTACTTAACACGATAATGAATGGTGTACTGCTTCATTAAATGTGAGTAACCTTTGTTTTATTTATTTATTTATTATAAAGCAAGTACTAATTATCTTGATGAGTTAGGCATTCAAGCAAAATAATTATCTGCATACCCTTCCCATGCAATACTTTTTGAAGTTTAAGCATGTTTGCTATGTGAAGAAGGGGGTTTGCAGGTCCCAACATTAATGCTTTGAAACCCCCAGAATAGTAATCACAGGTCAACTTGCACTTGCTGGAACCCATCAACATGGCAGACACCATTGAAAAAGTGTCACTTAATGATTGTTCCAGACATTCCCAATGAGAATAGCAGTAGTGAATCACTCAGTGACAAAGTCTCAACTTTCAGTTGAAAACACATAAAGAAACAGATGAGAAAATAAACATCAAAAGAGCTTTGTGTGTACTGTTGCATTAGCTTGTGGCTAATGTTTAAATAAGTGTAATTTACAGCGTGTTGTGATGACTTTTGCTCAAGACATCAAGGATAAAGTAGAGTTACGTGAGTTCTTGTGGGTGTGATGGCTGGAATTTACCTTAATGACACCAGTGTGTAAATCTTTGACAATGTTTCTATATGAGTTTATTTATCAGAGTTTAGCTGGCCATAGATGGGTCATTTTTTTTGTTCAGCCCGAGTAAGGCCCCGTACACACGACCGAGTTTCTTGGCAGAATTCAGCCAGAAACTCGATGGGAGACGTATTCTGCCGAGAAAACCGGTCGTGTGTACACTTTTCGCGGAGGAAACCGGCGAGGATCTCGTCGGGCCAAAAAGAGAACATGTTCTATATTTCCTCGTTAGTCAATGGGAAAAGTTGGCTCGCCGAGATCCTCGGCGGCTTCACAAGGAACTCGACAAGCAAAACGATGTGTTTTGTCCGTCGAGTTTCTCAGACGTGTGTACGGGGCCTAACAGATTTCTCCATCCACACAAATGAGGTGGATGGAGGAATCCCCCCATCAGGACATTGTACTCTATTGGCTGCAGCTGCCAATTCTCCAGCATTCCCTTTCAACAGGAGACATTCTAACGGTCAACTTCTGATGAACAGGAATGGCTACGCATGGATTGAAATTCGGTTGATCCTTCCTGAACTGGTCAAATTTCAATTCAGCTATGGCCAGCTTAACTGTGAAGAGTATGAACAAATGAGCACTGTCTGTGATACTTTTTTTTTATTTATTTGCGCTAACATTCCAAGACAAGCTTCCAGGGCGTTCCCCTCTTCTCAGACGGACATTCTGATCCAGTGTCCCGAATGACACTATGACACAACTGGTATGCCTTGAATGGGCTTTATTTAACAGGCAAAGCTCTGTAAAAGGAAAAGATGCTAAAAAGAAATATAGTAACACAATATGACCTCAATTGCAGGAATACAATTGCTCAACTCTCTATCCTATCTAGAGACACGGGCCTGCCTACCACACTGACCAGTGAACGTGGTGACAAAATCCTGCCAGCATTGGGATCCATATTTTGTAGCATTGGAGTACTCTTCCCCTTCGTTACAGGAGTACTTGCAATTCAAAGGCCTGGACTGACAGGCAGGAACAGGATCGGTGGAGCAGCTAGTCTAATAACTTGGGTGGTCCCATAATGGCCAGCGAAAGGTGGCTCACCTCTCATGCCAGCTTGCCATGCTGGCACACACCCTGAGCAACAGCACTGTGCAGCAAAAGGAAAGGGATAGTCTACACACACCCCAATAGACTCACAGGGGGAGATTTACTAAAACTAGTGCACACAGAATCTGGTGCAGTGGGTATAGTAACCAATCAGCTACTAACTTTAGCTTGTACAATTAAGCATTGACAATAAAACCTTGAAGTCGATTGGCTCCTATGCACAGTTGCACCAGATTATGTGTGCTCCAGGTTTAGTAAATCTCCCTAGCAGTGACCACATGAACTTAACATACATCCTATGTAGCTCTGGTTCTCCTGGAAACCACACATGCCTCAGCAGCGCTCATCCACAGCACGTGCTAAGAGTAACCATCTTCAGCATCCCTAAGCCCTCTACTGTGTCCCCAGCCTCCAGTGGCAACCGAGTCCCTTTAATTCCTGTGCCCCCTACCCAGGCTAATTTCCTCAAGTGTGCAGCCACAATCTTAGCTCAGCACACACGCACATGGTCTAATACTCAAAACTCCTCTGCAGCAGACAGTTCTGTGTTTCATTGTAGAAATCCCTGGACAGCAGAACAGTCTGGACCAGTTGGATAATGGAACAGTAGCTCTCTGCGCTATTACCAATCCTCATAACATGTGCCCCAGGCATAGCAACAGTCCCTTCCTGGCAGTGGCCAGCAGCATTTCTGTAAGTGAAGTCCAGCCAACAGACGAGCACCTGCGCACAAGCACGGGCACACCAGTTTGTGCACAAAGGAGGACTTGCATTGGCGCATACGGGCACGTGCTAGTGCGAGTATGGAAGCCAAGTAACCTTATTTAAACTGAACACTGACACATGAACATTGCTGAGTGGTCTTTCAGCTAGTGTCTGTTTACCCAATCTGTTCCTAGTTTCCTGTGTCTTGACCACAGGTGTGCACAGCCTATTGCATTAGGGTGTGCACCCCAAAGCTCAAACACACACTACCAATCACTTACGATGTTCATTCAGAAAGGGAAGGGGCCATATTTACCGTCTCCTTCTCGCACTCATCCTAAAGCATCCCCGCAGCAACAGATGGCGGAAGGGGAGGGGAGGGAAGCTGGAAGCGATGTGGGGGGAAGGAGGGGGGAACCAGGACAGTAGGGGAAATCTGTGCTACACAGGGTGATTAGGGTGTGCCTGGGCACACCTGGCACACCCTGTGCGCACGCCTATGGTCTTGACCCAGCTTCACCTGAACCTACTCTTTGACCTCCGCCTGCCTACCTGATCCTGGCTTGTGTATGACTCCGCTTCTGCCTGATTTTCCTGCACCTTGCTGCCTGACTGTGTACCGAACCCTGCCTGTGTCCCGTCTCTGCCTCTGCCTCTCGTCTCGGTACCTGCTCTGTCCGGCTGTTGATGGCCTCCTAGCATACGACCCGGCTACGCCTCCATCTGCTGATCCAGCGATATGGAGCTCCCATTCTCAGAGTCTGCCCAGCGCTCTCCAGCCACCTGGTTCATGCCAAGACTCAGCCAGCACCATCCATTACATCGGCCCTCGTGCCACTCTGTGTCCGTCACTCCCTGTCATCACTACCAGGATTGTCAGACAGGAGGTGCAAGAAAAGCCCCCTCTCCAGCTTGATCTCCACCAAGTACATGACAATTTCACCTTTGCAGCAGCCGGTGACCTGGGATCTCCAACACACATCCCTTGTGCAACATGGCTCCTCAGCACCTTCTTGAGTTCCCTGACTCTTTATGAGGGTCCTTGATAGAGCAGGGCAATAACACTTGTCATTCTCCACTCCCCAGGCAGGCTCTCCAGCCCTGTACTCCCACCGGGCCCCCTGCCATGTAGGATTTACTGGATTTCCCTTAAAATGTAAATTGGAAATCACCTGGAATTTCTGAAAATGCAAGAATTTCTCACCACATCTTGCTTTTCATTCCTATATTTGTACATGTCAGTGTGTCTGACTAGCATTGAGTAGTAGGACAAGCACTGGCAGCTCCTGAAACTTCCCTGCAGCTGCAGTGTATCACATGGAAGTGGTGAAAATAAGACTCAAAATTCAAGGCATCCTGTACTTACACTGTGGAGCTGAAAGACGAGCCATGACAACAGCTTGTGCTACGCAGTCTATTAGTTATGTCTTAGTTTTGTGTTTGGTTACACGTAAACGTGTATGGTCAATAATGTCTTATGTGTTGTACTTATGGCAATCATCAGAAGATTTATAGCTACAGCTGACATAAGTTACTTTATATTTCCCACATGTATATGTTACATTTTCAAGGGCTATTGTGCTTTGACATGTGTAGATCTAATTGGCCCCCCAAAAAAATACAGCTTTTGACAGCCCAATCAAATTGGTTTAAACACGTGTTTAATGCTCAAAATATCAGTTGAATGTGCTACATCAATTTTTTTGCCGTTCTTTTTTTTTATTATTCAAATGATCTGGCATGGCAGTAAGTTTCATGTACTTTTCTGTTATTGTTTAGTTGGAAAGGTTAGATTCCATCAATGATTAATCTCAATGACCAAAATCCACTTTGGATTGTTCAAGTAAATTAGAGAAAAAAAATATTTGATAAAAATCAACTGAAAATCATTCACATGTGTATGTTGGCAAACATTCATTGATCAAAACGAAATCTGTGTAAAATAAATGATTGCCTGATCTACTATGGTGGTGTGTATACCCTGTGTTACTAAGATTATTGACAATTTAATATAGTAAGGCAGAGTAGTAATTACATTATTGTAAATAGAATTTATCTATTTTAATCCTTTATCCTCACACTTTGCAAAAGGAAAATTGTATTGTAAGAGCCGGTTCACACTTCCGCGACACGACTTCGGGGGCGACTCTGCAAGTCGTCCTGAAGACGACTTCAGAGGCGACCCGCAAAACGACTTCTGTATAGAAGTCAATGCAGGTCGCCCCGAACCGCCCCCGAAGTTGTGCAAGAACCTTTTTCTAAGTCGGAGCGACTTGCGTCACTCCTATTAGAACGGTTCCATTGCATTGAATGGGATGAGTCGCCCCAGTGTGAACCGGCTCTTACTGTATTTTTGGCATGCAAGTAGCATGTTCCCCAAAGGTCCTTGGTCTTAAAGTGGTTGTAAAGGCTGAAGTTTTTTTACCTTCATGCATTTTATGCATGAAGGTGAAAAACCTTCTGTGTGCTGCTCCCCCTAATACTCACCTAAGCCCCCTCTCAATCCAGCGATGTGCACGAGAGCCTCTGCTGACTCCCTATCCTCATTGGCTGAAACGGCAACGGGAGCCTTTGGCTCCCACATCTGTCAGTCACAGACAATGAGGAGAGAGCGAGGGGCAGGGCTGAGCCACGGCTCTATGTATCTTATGTATCCATAGAGCAAGGCTCAGGAGCGAGTGCACATCAGTGCCCCCATAGCAAGTGGCTTGCTAATGGAGGCATTGGTCAAGGGGGAGGAGTCAGCAGGGCTGGCGGGTGGAACCCTAGAAGACAAGGATCAGGGCTGCTTTGTGCAAAACCACTACACAGAGCAGGTAAGTATTTTAAAGCCGAACCTTTAATACCACTTTAAGCCCTCTTCCACCCTCTCAATACAACTTATAGTAGATGTTCTGCTGAGGCCCAAAATGTACAAATCTTTTAAGATCAAGGCTGTCTATTGTGTACTGAATAGAACTTGTCAGTTCCATCTGATAAGCATATAAGACATTCAGGTTGACACCCAAAATATCTGCAGAACTCCAGCGAAAATGCATGGATATGATACCAAGTCAAATCCAGGTACATACATTGCTTGCATTTAAACCAATACATTAAATGATGTGTAAATGATTAATAATACATTGTAAATGCAATTACAATTGTCAATATAGTTAGCACTATCATACTAAACCACCATTCTGTATAGGGCATAGGTGGCAAACACAATGCCGCGGGCCGAATGCGGCCCTCCAGACCATTTAATGTGGCCCTCGCACCTCTCCTGCAGCTGCAGCCCTCCTCTGGTCTTCCTCAAGATCCTTACTTTCTGCTTTTAAGCAATGTATCCAGCTTCTTCCCAGCAGCAGCATAATGAAAGCGGGGAGCACTGTGATGTAAGGGAGAGTGGGGAACTCAACTTCTGATGGTGGGGTGGCTCTTGGCATCTAATGTAAGGAGAGGGGATGCGCTGGACATCTAATCTTACAGATACAACCGGCCCTTTTGAGGGCAATCATAATGCTGATGTGGCCCACAATGAAATTGAGTTTGACACCCCTGGTATAGGGAAATTGTTGGAACAAAGCGCAGTACATAAAATCTTGTCTTTGAAGGTTCCTATTAAGTGAGGTCATAATACAGCTTGTAGTAGTGAGTCACATTTAACAACTTGTTTGACTTGTTGAACCTTTCCCTCTTGTGCATAGTTTTTGACCCTCCTCTGGTACATACTTTTGACTTGAACAACTACTACCCTTCAATTTACACTGTAAAAAATACCTTTTGCAATGCACCTCTGTAATCAGCTTTCGTTGATGCAAATAATCTGACAGCTCCGGCATGCAGACTTCTTATCCTCTTTGTAAAGAGTCCTCGGCTGCACTATAATTAACTTGGAGTATATAAGGTAAAACACTCAAAAATCAGTTGCGGTTAAGGGTTTATTTTTAAAAGAAAAAAAACAAGGCTGGAAGTTTGTGCATTCTTCAGCAGAGCCAGCTCTGTGTTTCCAAGGCTGCTTAGACCTCACCACAGTCTTAAAGGTCAGGAGATGGGGCTTTTTTGCTTAGAAAAAGAAAAACACATCTGTACTCTGTTATCTATAGCAGTCAAATGAAGGCCTGTGTCTTTGGACTGTGTACGATTGTAGAAGTGGACTAATTATCCTGCTTAAAAGGTCCTTTCTTCTCTCCCAGGATATGCAGGGCAGCACATCACAACTTATAGACTCCAGCTGTTGGGTGGATTATATAGTGTCGGGAAAAGGCTTTTCTCTTCCTATGTGGATATGGCACAATGAAGCCAGTCTTGCCAAACAGACTTCATGAGAGTGAAAGTCAGCCACAACAAACTTCCCTGTTAACAAAGAAAGCTTTTGATGGACTTTCACAGCATTGAATATGTATACCGATGAGGCGACAGGAGACTACAGTTACATTATTATGCAGACCACCCCTCTATTCTGATGTCCCTCTAGTGCTAACCTGTACAACTGCCATAGGCGTGCGCACATAGGGTGTAAGGTGTGCCTGGGCACACCCTAATTACCCTGTACTATGCAGATTCCCCCTGCTGCCTGGCTGCAGATAAAGGGACTGGGTAATCTCTGTCCTCAGTCCCTTTCTCTGCCTCAAAAGTTAGACATCAGGGGTCTGTTTAGACCACTGATATTTCACCAAAGCCCCCAAACAGGGCTCCTAAAAAAACTAATATATATATAAAAAAAAAAAAATAATAATAAAAATAAAATTGTAAAAAAATAATAATAATAATAATAATAATACAAATAAAGATAAACTACTGACACCGATCTCTGCCCTGCTGACAAATCCCTACTGACTTGCCCACTGCCATATATGGTATATTACACACGCATGTGTGTTTGAGCTTTGGTGTGCACACCCTAATGCAATAGGCTGCACACACCTATGACAACTGCTATACACCACGCACTCCCCGTCTCCGCATTGTAGTGCTGAGGTCTGCCATCTCACTACTTAGGCACTAAGCGCTACATCTGGGCTGGCAGGAGGAATGTCACATGCTCTCCAATACTTTAAGTGATTGCAACGTTTTTTTCTTTTTTTTAATAGCTGCTCTGTGCAAGAGTTTTGCACAGAGCGGCTCCGATCCTCCTTTTCTGGGTCCCCCAGCAGGGCTCCTCTTCATTGGGTGCCCCCACTAAGATCCGCTTTCAATGGGGGCACTAATGCGCGTGTGCTCCCAAGATCTGATGCTGAGTCCATTGACACAGACAGCAGGACTCGGCCCCGCCCACGGCTCCCATGTCACTGGATTTGATTGACAGCAACGGGAGCCAATGGCTCCTGCTGCTATTAATCTATCCAATGAGGACACAAGACAGCGGCTGGAGCTGCTGGGCTCAAGTTCGTTGCTGGAACGATTGGCTTCAGGTAAGAAAAAGGGTAGCTTTGGGGGACAGTTGAAGCACAGAAGGTTTTTTACCTTAATGCATTAAGGTGAAAAAGGTTGAGACTTTACAACTCCTTTAAGAGCATAAAGATTTTCCTCGGCAGGAGGCAGAAGTGATAAGCACAGGAGAAAGTGTAATATAAGTTTTATATACATATGTGGGGAGGTTGCCTACGGTATGTTATCTAGGAAGTTGGCTGCGAAAGAGTTAAAGTTTTCACCACTGTTCCTGGGCTTTTTGGACCCTGCCTTTTATATAAATTATAAGGCTGGGTTCGGGGGCTCTCTCTTTTCTGTTACTCGAGATGGTGTAGCTGTCATGAAGCACTGAGTGGGACTGCTGCACCCAGCAGCCATTCAGAATGACACCAGGAGACTGGAGAACTATCAAGTCTTGGAGGATGCCATTATTGGACTACAACTTTGTTGAGGTATGCCTGGGAAGCCTAATTCAGTTAGATAGTGACATGTTGCACTGGAAATGTACTGGTTGGACTTTACCGCAAGTGTTAAATAAAAGTGCATTAACTGTTTTAAGCATAGTCTGAAGTCATTTAAAGGGGTGCATGATGGTTGCTGGCGTATGAAAGAATAAGGGTCAGTAAAGCACATGTGGGGTATGAAGGAAAGCCACTATGGAAGATCTACTTGGCAAGACAAGGAGGAGTAATGCAGTTGCTATGGGTAAACAGAAATAGTGCAAACTACATTGCAGCCACACATGAAGCATGGTACATGCTGTAGGTGACAGGTACTACAGTGGCAAAGGGGTCGTTGTTCTGGCTCCCTCCCTAGAGGTCGGTTTTCCAAAGCAACCGGGACTGAACCCGAAGTACGAAGACCTCTGTGCCTGGCCATATGGTCTGGGAGCGTCGAAGGAGTGCATGCATGAGGTCCATGCTAGGTGAACAGCAGGACCTCATTCTGTCACTAGGAGTGAGGTGGAAGAGGTATGCTAGATAGGTGGAGAGGGCACGAGCTCAGCAGTGTCCCTTCTAAATGCAACATACATCAAGCTTAGGTGTGTAGTGACATGGGAAAGCAGTTTTACAGAGGGATTCTATGTAATGAATTGCTGCACACTTAAAAAAGCTGGGAAACTGCCATAATGTGTGATTATCACATGACCGAGGTCTCCGCCTAGTCCCAGGCATTGATGAGTGCACTCTGCGCAAAAGTTATCTACACGTTTTATATGCAGTATATATTTTACTGTAAAGTATAGGTCAAGTTCAGGATGACTTTAAAATTGACCTGTCAATAAAATTCACATTTCACATAAATCATCAAGGCCCTCCCTTGTGACAGCAGGTGGCAGATCCTCACCCCATACCTGTTGTTACAATTCAAAATGTCCACTGTAGCAGATGGCTTGTAGTTCTCAATGACCTTTGAGAGTGCTGATGAACGCTCTCGTAGTTGATTCACACTTCCTCCAGCTTCCAAGCAGAAAGGATTCCAAAATTGACAAAACCAAGCAATCAGGATGATCCACAATCAACTGCTGGGACCCAAGGTGGAAGTATAACTGCACCTAAACCCAATATCCCTATAGGATGTATGGATGCCAAGAGCAAGGGTTCCCAGATCGATAGACCATGTAGTTAAAATGGTCCAGAAGTGCACTCAATGAGAAGAGGAAACAAAGGAGGAACTCATAGTGTAGTATTACAAGTTTGAGTTTTTAATAAAGGTTAAAACTACTTACAACAAGCAGGAGTAAACTTGCATAAAATACAGTTCAACACATGCAGCACCCTGGCGGGCATGAAGTTGTAGCTCCTCCAACATGTTTAATTTCGAAAGAATGTTATCCCCTTGATAACGTTCTTTTGAATGAAACACATTGGGAGGAGCTACAGAAGTGATGCCATCAGGCCCACCAGTGTGCTGCATGTGTTTGACTGTATTTTATACAAGTTTACTCCTGCTTTTTGTAAGTAGTTCTAACCTTTTCTTGATTGCATGTAGGGATGAGCCCAATGTTCAAGTCGAACATCTGGTGTGTGCGGTGTTCGTGCCAAATTCGAAAGCCGCGGAACCCGTTAAAGTCTATGGGACACTAACATGAAAAACCAAAAGTGCTAATTTGAAAGGCTTATATGCAATTTATTGCCATAAAAAGTGTTTGGGGACCCGGGTCCTGCCCCAGGGGACATGTATCAATGCAATATTTTTTTTTTAAAACGGAGCAGTGATTTTAATAATGTATAAAGAGAAACAATACAAATAAAAAATTCCTTTAAATATCGTGCCTGGGGGGTGTCTATAGTATGCCTGTAAAGCGGTGCAGTTTTCCTGTGTTTAGAACAGTACCACAGCAACATTTTGTAAAGGAAAAAAACTAATTTAAAACAGCTTGCAGCTGTAATAAATTGTTGGGTCTCTGCAATATAGTCAAAACTCCTAAAAAAAACGACATGGGTTCCACCCCAGTCCATTACCAGGCCCTTCAGGTCTGGTATGGATATTAAGGGGAGCCCTGCACCAAATAAAAAAAATGGCGTAGGCGTCCCCCAAAACCCATACCAGCCCTTCAGGTCTGGTATGGATTTTAAGGGGAACCCTGCGCCAAGATAAAAAAAATGGTGCAGGGGTCCCCCCAAAATCCATACCAGACCCTTATTCAAACACAAAACCTGGCAGGCCACAGCAAAAGAGGGGGGACGAGAGAGCGCCCCCCTGAACTGTAAGTGTAAGAGATACTTTGGGACAAGTCCTTTATTTAAAAAAAAAAAACAGTCCCGCACTTTTGATTTTTAATATTCGTGTCCCATAGTGGCGTCTGACCCACATCTACCTTTCACCCATGCTGAGACCATACCACACCTATACTGTAGTAATATTGGGTAACTGGGGCTGGCGTTGGGTGCACCGACACCCCTAAAGAGCCCCAACGATGGCCGGCAGGAGAACATCTCTCCTGTAATAAATATTCTGCAAGCCCCCTTTGTTCCCCTGCCCCCTCCCTTTTCTTTTCTACAGTGCATGCCCAGTCAGTCATATCTGGTAACTGTAAAAATAAACTTAGTCTGGTTAGCACACAGCTATAATTAATGCCAAAGCCCATGTGAGCAGAAACTTAAAGATGCTTGCTCAGCTCTTTTACATATCATTGTACAATGATGCAAGACACCGCTCTAAAGAAACTGATACTGCAGGTGTCCTAATGTTATAAACATGTTATTCCTTTTCAGATCTTATGTGTGGTATAATGCAATGAGCCTATGTATCAGTGGCGGCTGGTGCTCAAAATTTTTGGAGGGGCGCAAACAAACAGAAAAAAAAAATTGCAGCCTTACTGTGCCCATCAAACGCAGCCACTGTGCCCATCAAACGCAGCCACTCTGCCCATCAAACGCAGCCACTCTGCCCATCAAATGCAACCACTGTGCCATCAATTGTCGCCACTGTGCCATGCCATCAATTGTCGCCACTGTGCCATCAATTGTCGCCACTGTGCCATGCCATCAATTGTCGCCACTGTGCCATCAATTGTCGCCACTATGCCATGCCATCAAACACAGCCACTGTGCCATCATTTATCACCACTGTGCCCATCAATTGTCACCACTGTGCCATGCCATCAAACGCAGCCACTGTGCCATCAATTGTCACCCAGAAGGGGAAAATGCCTTTGTAAACAAGAATTTCCCCAGTCCTCCTAGTGACAGGACAGTGTACACAGCCAGGGCCGTCTTTAGCGCAGGGCAAATGGGGCACTTGACCTGGGCCCAATCTTTGTAGGGGGCCCTGCTCTACCCGTGAATTGGGGCCCCGACACCAACTTTGCAGAGTGCATAGAGGACACGGGAGGCTGTATTCCCAATCTAGCCAGCAGTGAGGGGGTGGGTCCGGGAGCTCCACAGACGCGCTGACCCCGCCCCATGTAGCTTGTCTGCTCAAAACAGAGTGGCTGTAGTTAGAGCCGTGATCAAAGTGGGCGCGTCAGTGGAGCTCCCCGCTCTGCCCCCTCTAAACTGGCTGGGGAATACAGAGGTCCGGGGGCGGGGCCGGGAGCTCCACTGACTGATTTTGTTTGGGAGCCACGTCGCACGACCGCGCAATTGTCAGTTAAAGCGACGCAGTGCCGAATCGCAAAAAGTGGCCTGGTCTTTCGACCAGCAAAATGGTCCGGGGCTTCAGTGGTTAAGCAAGCAGAAAGAGGCTTTTTTTTTTTTTTGCTATACTTGATTCTGAAATAGGATACCAACGGGTAAGAAAACATCATTCAGTAAAATTAAGGTCGTTATTTAGAAATGATTTAGGAATGCTAATAGGTGCAAACTTTTGAAATGTGATTAAACCGATTGTGCTTATTAGTTTATCTACAAAAAAAACAATTTTCATGCATATGGGGTAATCCCTACATTACTGCTTTTTCTAACATTTCTGTAATGAGAGCTTTATGGCTGTAAAGGAAAGATAAATACATCAGATGCATATATTCTTTATTATTTTGTAGGAACTGTGGGAATCCTTATTATGAGGATATTTTGGCAGTTATTATTGCTCTAATCCAACCATTTCACATGCTCTTGGACGTCAGGGAGAAGATTACTGACTTTATTTTCAATCTCCACAAGAAGTGAATGAATAGCAAACATGACAACACCTAAACCAACAGAAATGACTTCACACTTTTTTGTTCTGCAAACAAATGTGTTTCTCAGGGAATTGTCTTTCTGGGTCACTGAAAAAGAACTGAAATGTCAACACTAGGAAATCTTCAACCAGTTTATTAATCTTCAAATTATTGGCCTACATAAAAAGCCTCGCAGTATATGAACACTTGCTTTTATAATTAAAAAAACGGTTTCTATATACAATGTTTAATGCAACTTTGAGAATTTCTGTCAAACAAAAATGCTTATATTATTATGAAGTGACACAGATCAAACAGATCTCACAGATTTGGTCACACCGTTGAAGAAAGTCTTATGTTGTGTTTAAAGCGGAGCTCCGCCATACAAAAAATATTAAAAGCCAGCAGCTACAAATACTGCAGCTGCTGACTTTTAACCACTTGCTTACTGGGCACATAAACCCCCTTCGTGCCCAGGCGAAATTTCAGCTTCCGGCACTGCGTCGCTTTAACTGACATTTGCGCGGTCGTGCGACGTGGCTCCCAAACAAAATTGACGTCCTTTTTTCCCCACAAATAGAGATTTATTTTGGTGGTATTTGATCACCTCTGCGGTTTTTATTTTTTGCGCTATAAACAAAAAAAAGAGCCACAATTTTAAAAAAATATATATATTTTTTACTTGTTGCTATAATAAATATCCCAATTTTCTTTAAAAAAAACTATTTTTTTCCTCAGTTAAGGCCGATACGTATTTTTCGACTTATTTTTGTAAAAAAAAAAAAAAAAAAATCGCAATAAGCGACTGGTTTGGGCAAAAGTTATAGCGCCTACAAAATAGGGGACAGAATTATGATTTTTTTTTATTATTTTTTTTTTTACTAGCAATGGCGGCGATCTGCGATTTTTATTGGGACTGCGATATTGCGACGGACGTATCGGACACTTTTGACACAAATTCAGGACCTTTCACATTTATACAGCGAACAGTGCTATAAAAATGCACTAATTACTGTATAAATGTGACTGGCAGTGAAGGGGTTAACACTAGGGGGTGAGGAAGGGGTTAAATGTGTATCCTAGGTGTGTTCTAACTGTGTGGGGGGAGGGGGGTGACTGGGGGAGGTGACCGATGCTGTGTCCCTATGTACAAGGGACACAGATCAGTCTCCTCTCCTCTGACAGCACGTGGAGCTCTGTGTTTACACACAGAGCTCCACGTCCCTGCTGGGTTCCCGACGATCGCGTGTACCCGGCGGACATCGCAGCCGCCAGGTACACGCATCGGCTTCCCAGCGAGGCGCGCGGGTAATGCACTTCAAATGACGTCCAAAGACGTCCAGTTGGCACCTGAGAGCCGCGCTGTTGACGTCTTTTGTCAATCGCGCACGTCTCAAATGGTTAATATTAGGGCACTTACCTGTCCTGGAGCCCAGTGACGTCGGCAGCAGAAGATGCGCAATCGCTCATCACTCTGCTGCACCCACCGCCATCCTCGGTGAGGGAACCAGAAAGTGAAGCATTGCGGCTTTACTGCCCGGTTCCCTATGGCGAATGCGCGAGTCACGCTGCGCCATGCTCACTGGTCCCCGCTGTGTTCTGGGAGACAAGTGTTTCCCAGAACACAACGGGGGCGGGGGGCCGTTTTCTGACGTTCTGCCCCCAGTCTACCCACAGACTGTGTGGCCGGAAGTGTGTGCAAATACCTGTCTTTAGACAGGTATCTGCACCCCCCTCCCCCTGAAAGGTGCCAAATATGACACCAGAGGGGGGAGAGTTCCGATGAGCGGAAGTTCTACTTTAGAGTGGAGCTCCGCTTTAACTGAAACATACATGAGGCACAAACCCAGGAAATTCAGATTGACTTTTTGATTGCATTATACCGCACATAAGATTTGATTCACTAAACCTTGTGAAAACTGAACTTTGTCCATTCGCTCATCCCTAGGCATGTAACATCAGCATCCCTAGGCATGTAACATCAGCATACATAATATGGTAGGGGCTCCCTGTGTGTGACCAAGGAGGGGACTTCTGGCAGGATGAAGACTGGCAGAAAAGCTACACTGTGAACCCTTACACCAGGGGTGCCCAACCAGTGGCCCGTGGAGCCCTCTGATGTGGCCCGCGACCTCCGGCTCTGGAATGGTGGGTTGGCAAGCCCAGATTTTAATTAAGCCTGCAGAAGAGAAGGCAAGCAGCTACAGAGCCGCATAAGCTGATGCTTCCTGTATAGTGCCACTTCCTGTCACAGGCGGAGTAATACCAAATGCACTCTGCCTGGGACAGCAACAGCCAGCGATACCTAAATGGAAGACTGTTATTAAAGGTACGTTTATTACTAAAATAACAGTGTATATATGGGCATCATAGGTGTGCGCAGCCTATTGCATTAGGGTGTGCACTCCAAAGCTCAAACACATATGGTACCGATCACTTACAGTTTTCATTCCCAAAGGGAAGGGGCCGGTAAATTATATATTTACCGGCCCTTTCCCCCACTATTTTTAAAACTTCCCCAGTGTGTGCCAACAGCAGCAGCCTTTGGGAGAGAAGAGGAAGGAAGGGGCAATCTGCGCTGCACAAGGTGATTAGGGTGTGCCCAGGCACACCTGGCACACCCTGTGCGCACGCCTATGATGGGCATATCTCTTCTGCAGTGGTTACTGTGCTGCTTTCAAACTGATCCCCAGTTGCAGTGCAGAACACTCCATCTGGGCAGATCAGATCTGAGGGCACATAGAGTAGAGCGAGCCATGTCCATGTCCGTTCAGTATATGCAGGGTGGAAATGGACCTGTCATCCACCTGCTCCAATCATTGTGGCCTGCGACTGGTCACTAAGTCGTTTAAGTGTCCCGCGCTCTTTAAAAGGTTGGGCACCCCTGCCTTACACCTAGGCACATAAAGTTGCCATAGGACACTAAGACGATAGCTACACCACTGGCAGGCAACATATTTTTACACCTTTTTAAAACAATTCATTTTTTATTACAAACAGAACTAGCATGCCAACATGTTTTGCCTGCACAAGAATCAGCTAGATATTTACTTAGGGTGGGGTTGTTTTGTTAAGATTTTAGTGTTCTTTAACCTATTCTTTTCTATGCAGGCTCTGAAGTTTCATGCAGTTTTCATTTGTTTTTTTAATTCAGACAACCAGTAAACATTTCATGTACATAAACAGTGTTTTTATTGTCTGTTAAAGGGAAAACATTACATTTCTTTTATGCATATACAATTTTTTTTTTCTGTGATCTGTGTGTCCTTTATACCCCCTAGTTCTTACTTAGCAATTGACTATTAAGGCCACCTTCAGGCTATGCTGTCTTGATATTGCTCTACTGCAGTGGTCTCAAACTGGCGGCCCTCCAGCTGTTGCAAAACGACAAGTCCCATAAGGCATTGCAAGGCTGACAGTAAGGGCTCTTTCACACGGGGCGGATCAGTGATAATCCGCCCAGCGAACCTCCGCTTGCTCAGTGGGGATCGCTCTGCTGCTCCCCGCTGAGCCGGCGGATGACAGGGCGGTCAGACAGGGCCATCAGACCGTTTTCATCGGGTGAACCGATCGTGTGTACAGGGAATTAATAGAAAGTACATTTTTTAGGGTGGAACTCCGCTTTAAAGTGGTTGTAAAGGCAGAAGGTTTTTTAATCTTAATGCATTCTATGCATTAAGATAAAAAGCCTTTTGTGTGCAGCAGCCCCCCCTAATACTTACCTGAGCCCCATCTCTATCCAGTGGTGTTGCACAAGAGACTTGGCTGTCCGGGACTCTCCCTCCTGATGTCACAAAATGGGTGCCATTGGCTCCCACTGCTGTCAATCAAAGTCAGTGAGCCAATGAAGAGAGAGAGGGGGCAGAGCTGAAGCTCCGTGTCCGAATGGACACACAGAGCAGCGTTTTGGCTCAGGTGCCCCTATAGCAAGCTGCTTGCTGTGGGGGCACTCAGCAGGAGGGAGAGGCCAGGAGCACCAGCGAGGGACCGAAGAAGAGGAGGATATTGGCTGCTCTGTACAAAACTATTACACAGAGCAGGTAAGCATAACATGATTGTTATTTTTAGACAAAAAAAAATAATAATTGACTTTATTATCACATGAACGTGTCTTGCTTTAAGGTACTTGCACACAGTTTTAAAATCAGTATTCCTGGACAAAATGTTTTTTTTTGCACGTACACAAGTAAAATAAATTCTAGCTCTCAGAATGAAATTTAAGACCCCTTTCACACTGGGGCCGCGTTCGTGTTAAAGCTTTACCATTGTTTAAGCGGTGCTTTTCGGCTGCTAGCAGGGACCTTTTAACCCCAAAAGAAGGGGTTAAAAACTCAGATGTTGCAGCGCTTCCTAAGCGCTTTTCAAGCACTTCGGAAGTGCTGCCCATTCATTCCAATGGGCACGGCATTTTAGGAGCGCTAAACACAGCGCCCCAAAGATGGCGCACCGCCCCAGTGTGAAAAGTCACACTTGAATGAATGGGAGGCACTTTTCAGGCGCTTAGCAGAGACTATTACCAGTGCTAAAACGCATGAAACCTGCCCCAGTGTGAAAGGGGTCTAAACCTCAAATTAACATTTTACGTGTGTATGTTCATATTTTCATCTATTTGTACGGATACGCGTGTATGTGCTTAAAATAGTGACCAGCAACTCACATTTCTGTATTTTTTTTCTCATCTATATGCAGAGCATGTTTATACGCCTGTGTATACAGGCACATTGAAAACAATGGGTTGCATTTAGATCAGTATAAAAATGTCTAAATGTCTGAAATGCCTGAGGTTTTAGGTAGCAGTGTGTAATGCCGCATACACACGGTCGTTTTTTGTTTTGTAAAAAAACTTAGTTTTTTATCATGAAATAAAACAAAGTTTTTCAAACTTCATTTTTAAAAACGACGTTGCCCACACACCATCGTTTTCTGAAAATGCTCTTGCAAAGTGCGGTTACGTACAACACGTACGACGGCACTCTGTTCCATTCAAGCTCCCGTCATAACTTGCTTCTGAGCATGCGCGGGTTTAAAGACATTGTTTTAAACGTCGTTTTAGCCCACACACGATAATTTTTTATGACACAAAAAACGACATTTTGAAAAATGACATTAAAAAATTTAAGCATGTTCGAATTTTTTTTTTGGTCGTTTTTTCTTGTACAAAGAGTTTTATTGAAAAGGTACATCAATAAACAGTAGGGTTGTCCCGATACCACTTTTTTAGGACCGAGTACAAGTACCGATACTTTTTTTCAAGTAGTCGCCGATACCAAATACCGATACTTTTTTTAAATGTGTCCCCAAATGCAGCCATGTCCCCCCCATATGCAGCCATGTCCCTCACATATGCAGCCATGTCCCTCACATATGCAGCCATGTCCCTTCTAGCCATGTCCCTCACATATGCAGCCATGTCCCTCTAGCCATGTCCCTCACATATGCAGCAATGTCCCTCTAGCCATGTCCCTCACATATGCAGCCATGTCCCTCACATATGCAGCCATGTCCCTCACATATGCAGCAATGTCCCTCTAGCCATGTCCCTCACATATGCAGCAATGTCCCTCTAGCCATGTCCCTCGATGCGGCGGCGCGATGCGGCGGCAGCGGCGGGGGGGGAAAGGGGGGGAAAGTATTCTATTTAGGTATCGGGGGTATTTGCACGAGTACGAGTACTCCCGCAAATACTCGGTATCGGTCCAGATACCGATACTGGTATCGGTATCTGGACAACCCTAATAAACAGAAAAGAATACAAAGGAAAGAAAAAAAACAGTGGTGGACACACCATAAACTATCAGACATCAGAACAGATAGTCCGTAAACCTGAGGCCTTGTACTCACGGCAGGACATGTCCGATGAAAACGGTCTGCAGACCGTTTCCATCGGACATGTCTGGCCGGGGACTGCCCGGGGACTTCTGTTCGATGGCTATACACACCATCGAACAGAAGCCCGCGCGTAAACATTACGCGGGGCGTGTCCGCGGTGTCGCCGCGTCGATGACGCGGTGTCGCCGCGACAATGACGCGGCGACGTGGGCGGGCCGCCTTAAATATGCTTCCACGCATGCGTCGAAGTCATTCGACGCATGCGAGGGATGCGGGCGGCAGGACATGTACGGTAGGTCTGTACAGACGACCGTACATGTCCGGGCGGACAGGTTTCCAGCGGACTGTTTTAAAACAAGTCCGGGAAACAGTTGTCCGCTGGAAACCTGTCCGATCCGTCCCAAAATGGTCCGCTCGGGCCAACACACGGCCAAACATGTCTGCTGAAACTGGTCTGCGGACCAGTTTCAGCAGACATGTTTGGTCGTGAGTACGGGGCCTGAGAGTAATCTGGCTTCTAGGAATCCAAAGTGAATCCAGAAGACCGGCAATATAATGTTCTCCAGACAGATGGCCTGCTAAATTAACCTAATGTTGGCTTAGGTAACATACCGGCTAACACGCCGGAGTAAATATAGAACTTGAAAGCAAAGTTGCTATACAATGTGCAACATTACAAAGAGAAAATAAAAAATAAAAAAATTAAGATAATACATAAAATAAAAAATAAAGAAAATAATAAAAAAAAAAAAAAAAAACTTAAAATTCAAGCAGGCAGATAGCAGAGGACATCTGTTTTTTCAAATATAAAAGGAATAATGCATCCCGTGTCCAGGACCGACAGGACCAAGCCTGAGGGCCCAAGCCACGAAGAAAGAGAGGATGAAAAGAAAGAGAGTCAACTAGATAAGGAGTATGAGCAAATGGCAATAAAGAGAAAGAGGAAAAGAAATGGAGAAAAGAAAATAGAAAAAAAAGAAAGAAAGAAAAATAGAAAGAAAGAAAGAGAGAAGGGGGGGTCCACGGGGCGGGGGGAACAGAGACCTATCAAAGAGAAAGTAGTGTTGGGTTAAATCGTGAAGGGTGGTTATTGGCCACCCAGGGTTGCCATACCCTGGGAAATTTATCATGGGTATCTGCTAACACAGCAGTGAGTTTCTCATTAACCATTATATCATTAATGCAGTTTTTAACTGCTTCGAAACTGAGAACCGGGGTCTTCCAGGCCCTTGCAATGATCAATTTAGTTGCAGTAAAAACATACGCCGCCAGTTGGCGTTCAGGGTGGAGAAGCTCCGTGATCGGTTTCCATAAAAGGGCCTCAAAAGGGTCCTTCTTTAGGTTGGAATCAAAGAGGTTGCGGAGCAACGCATAGACTCTAACCCACAATCTGCATACCCTGGGACAGGTCCACCAGATGTGTGCCATGGTACCCTCCTGAGAGCATCCACGGAAACACAAGGGAGAATAAGAAGGTATAAAACTCGCCAGTCTGGCCGGGGTATAGTACCACCTATAGAACACTTTATAAGCGTTCTCCTGAAAGAGAACATTGGTAGAGCATTTAGACAATGCCACAGTCATAGCCTGCCAATCTTCCGGATCGAGTTGCCTCCCAAGTTCAGCCTCCCACTGAAGGTGGTAAGGTCTCAAGGGCGGTCTCCTAGAGTTGATAATCGCTGTATAGATGAGAGATATGAGTCCCGGGGAATGGGGGCGTGATCTACATAAGCTTTCAAAGGGGGTCATAGTATAGGGGGTAGGTTGTGATCTAATCAGGCTCTGGAGGAAATGTCGAAGTTGCAAGTAACTATAGTGTTCCCTGAGGGGAATATCGTGGGAGGAACGTAAAAGTGAATACGAAATAATCTTGGTTGGGGAGAGCATAGAATGAACGTCTACAAAGCCATGTTCAGTCCACCATGCAAACTGTAAGGGGTTGTCCCGACCTGGTGGAAATAACGGGTTATGAAGGAGACGAAGTAACGGCAAATGGGGGGAGATCAGACCCGCAGAATATTTAACCGCGTCCCACAACCTAAGGGAATGGGCCAGACAAGGACCTATAGAGGACGGGCGATGCGCACGAGGGAGCCATGGAAGAGAGGCTAAAGGTGTTGGGTGAGAATCCACCAAGTCAAAAGTAGCCCACAGTGGCATTTGCTGTTTCTCATGAAGGCGAGACAGCGGAGCGATACCCGCCGCAGTATAGTAGGCATGCAAATTAGGAACCGAGAGGCCGCCATTAATTCTGCGTGCAAAAAGCACTTGCCTCTTAATCCTGGGCCTTTTGGGGCCCCAGATAAACTGCATAATTTTACGTTGGTGAATTCTAAGGATGTGAGAGGGTACCTGAACAGGTAAAACCCGAAAAAAATAAAGCAATTTCGGAAGATAGGTCATACGTACCGTCGCCACCCTCCCGAACCAAGAGAGCGGAAGAGTGGACCAAGAGGTGAGCATAGCTGTCAGTTTGCCAAACAAAGAAGGAAAGTTGGCTCGGTAGAGTTCGGAATACTTCGGGGTAAGCTTAATCCCTAAATAGGGTAATGAGGTCAACCACTGAAAAGGGAACGCAGACTGTAAAGAATCTAAATCCGAGGGGCAAATATTGATAGACATTGCCTTCGACTTTGCCTGGTTAACAGCCAAGCCGGAGAGCAAGGCGAAATAATCCAAAAGTGACAACAAATTGGGGAGAGAAATTCTGGGTTTGGTGATGGTCAACAGAATGTCATCAGCAAATAATGACAATTTGTGCGAGGTACCCGCCACCTCCACCCCTGACACGTCCGGATGGGATCGAACGGCCTCGGCCAGAGGCTCAAGAGCCAGGACGAACAGGAGCGGGGAAAGCGGGCAGCCCTGCCGCGTCCCCCTCCTAATAGGGAAGGTGGACGACTCAAAACCATAGTACCGAACTTTAGCTTGGGGGGAGTCATAGATAGCTGAAATCCAGCTCAGAAAAGAAGCACCAAAGCCATAATGGCTAAGGACTTGTGTCAAATAAGGCCAAGACAATGTGTCAAAGGCCTTATTGACATCGAGGGACAAAAACATTGTTTCCAGGGACCTGGCATGGACAATATGTTGAATTTGAAGAAGCCGTCTAATCGCATCTCCCGCTTGTCGATGAGGGACAAATCCCACCTGATCTTTCTTTATTAGGCGTGGGAGAAAAGAATTCAGGCGAGTGGCCAATATCTTAGTCAAGATTTTCATATCAATATTTATTAATGAGATTGGCCTGAAATTAGCCCAAGAGGAATGGTCCCTATCCGGCTTCGGGATCATTACAATGTTAGCGGTCAGCAAATCAGGCGTGAACGACTGGCCCTTCGTTATGGAGTTGAACATGGCCGCCAAATGTGGGGCCAGGACGTCCGCTAGCTTCCGATAATACAAGGCCGTGAAGCCATCCGGGCCCGGTCTCTTGCCGATCTTCAAGTCCTTAATACATTGAAGAACTTCCTGGACCTGGATATCACGGTCCATCAAAGACTTATGTGTGTCTGATAGAGAAGGTAAGGATAAGCTAGACAAGAAGGTGTCTAGACCTTGAGTAGATGAGTGAGTAGGGGGGGAGTAAAGCTTCGCAAGACGGTGGCGGAATTCATCTAATATCCGTTGTGGATTACCCGTGAGAACGTTGTGGCGGGTACGCAGGTGTATGGGAGTAAATTTAGGGGCGAAGGTTCGGAGTCTATTAGCCAGCATCGCGTTAGGTTTATTCGCCTTGGTGTACCACTTTTGGCGAGCCCAACGTAAAGTGCGTTCGGCTTCGTCAGTTAAGCACAGATCCAAGTTTTTGGTCGTTTTTTAGAAGACAAAAAAATATGTTTTGCCCACACACGATCATTTTAACTGACGTTTTTAAAAACGTTGTTTTATTTCATCACAAAAAAACGACCGTGTGTACGCCGCATAAGAGGTATTAAATCAACCAATTCATTTAAAATAAGCTTGCAATGCACGACAACAGAAAAAAAATCCTAAAACTCATTAAAGGCGGTGTACAATGGGTGCTCTGTAGTATGCTGCAGTGCAGGTCTTTGGCATCTACTGTATTTTGGCGTTGGGGTGCCATTCTGAATGAAAAGCAACTTAGTATACTGCACCTAGTCTTGTGTGTTGCAAGTTGCATTACTGCACTGTATTTTACCTCCCGTTACACATAGTTCTGAGTGTGTATAAAGGAACGTTTTGGGGAGGATGGCATTACTGACCTTCTATTCTGAAAATGTATTGTAATGTTCTAATCTGCACACTTCTTCCAGGACAGCGATTGAGAAAATATTGTGTAGGATGATCACTGTTTGCGTTCACGTGCGTTCACCTTTGCGCACAAACATGGTAAAAAGGATGGAGGCCCTTTAAAAAAAAATGTTTTCATTTTTTTTACACTGTTGCTTTCATTTTTTATTTTTATTTTTTATCACTTTTATTGCTCTCACAAGGAATGTAAACACATCTTTCTGACAGCAATAGGTATGTGACAGGTACTCTTTATGACATGGCTTCACATTCTCGTCAAGCACACTGATATGATGCAGAATGTACAGATACTCCTCTTTTAACGACTTACCTGTTTAACAACTACGCGGACTTACGACCAGCTCTTCCTACCCTAATGACGCATATATACATCATTGTATTGTACAGTATAGAATTTTTGTTTTTGTTCTGTACTTATGCAAATTAAAACAACGTTATTGAGCTGGAGTTGTGTTTAGACCTTGTTTTTCACAATATAGTACAGTACAGTAGTTAAGAATGCTTAAAATATTAATTACTTGTGGTTCCACGTTTAACAACCAATTTGTTTAATGACCTGGTCATTGGAACGGAACCTGGTCGTTAAGTAAGGAGTGCAGTTAACTTGTATAGTTAACTCGTCTGTAAGTTTCCCAGGCATTGGGGAAAAAAAGCAACTCCAAACCATGACATTTTCATTGTGCGTACAATGGTTGGCTTTTATTTATGTTCAGGTATTATTCACATTCATATGAAAAAAACTTTTATATTATATCTTATTATGAAATATGAAAAAAAAAACTTGTCTCAATGCAGAGAACAAAGTGTCATTTATGTCTGCTGCCTCGTTCCTCAATTCTAACAAGTTTTCCTGACACCAAGAGAAATAAGTGTCACGGTTATGCAGTAATGTTTATCTGTCAGCTTACCTCTCCATTAACCACTTCAATACCCGCCCATTGTCATTTGACATCCACAGATGGGATCTCCCATCCTGGGTGGACGTCAAATGACGTCCTGGGCTTTGCGGGTGAATATCTGAATGATGCCTGCAGCCAGAGGCATCATCCAGATATCCTTTTGTTCTGCCGGCGATTCTGCGCAGCATAAGAAAGATCATAGCGGAGGGGCCGCCGCTTGATCGTTCTTACAGGCGGCGGGAGGGGACTTCCCCCCCTCCCGCCACCATCCAGTGCTTCTCCGGGCTCTCCCGTGCCATCGGGGGCCCGGAGAAAGAATCGTCCGGCGCTCGCAGGAAGCATAGAGATGACTGGTGACCAGATGGTCACCAGTCATCTCTATGACCGTCGGAGGACCCGGGCGCGATGTGATGACGTCACGCCCGGGTCCCCGTAAGTAAACAAAGCCGCGATTGCGGCTAGTAAGCAACAGTATTCATGAGATCGGTGATTTTTTTTTCACCGATCTCATGGTTTCCAGCCTGGGGGAGAGATGCAGGGTCTTATTGACCCCGCATCTCTCCATAAAGAGGACCTGTCACACACATTCCTATTACAAGGGATGTTTACATTCCTTGTAATAGGAAAAAAAGTAAAAAAAAAAAAAAAAATTAGAAAAGAAGTGTAAAAAAGAAAAAAATAAGTAAAAAAAAAAATAAAAGAATAAAAGATAAAATTAAAACGCCCCTGTCCCCGGTAGCTCGCACGCAGTAGCGAACGCACACGTAAGTCCCGCCGACATATGTGAACGCCGTTTAAACCACATATGTGAGGTATCGCCGCGTGCGTTAGAGTGCCAGCAACAAATCTAGAACTAGATCCCCTCTGTAAATCTAAACTGGTAACCTATAAAAAAAAAAAATTAAGCGTTGCCTATGGAGATTTTTAAGTACCGAAGTTTGGCGCCATTCCATGAGTATGCGCAATTTTAAAGCGTGACATGTTAGGTATCTATTTACTCTGTGTAACATAATCTTTCACATTATACAAAAAAATTGGGCTAACTTTACTGTTTTGTTATTTTTTTAATTCATGAAACAATTTTTTTCCAAAAAAAGGGCGTTTGAAAAATTATTGCGCGAATACCGTGCAAGATAAAACGTTGCAATGACCGTCGTTTTATTCCCTAGGGTGTCTGCTAAAAAAACATATATAATGTTTGGGGGTTCTGCGTAATTTTCTAGCAAAAGAATAATGATTTTTACATGTAGGAGAGAAGTGCCAGAATAGGCTCGGTAATGAGGCCTATTCGACGCATGCGAGGGATGGCGGCCGATCGGACATGTACAGTAAGTCTGTACAGACGACCGAACATGTCCAACGGACAGGATTCCAGCGGGCATGTTTCTAAACAAGTTTAGAAATATTTGCCCGCTCGAAAAAGGCCCGGCGGGCAAATGTGCACTGGAATCCTGTCCGCTCGGCTGTACAGACGACCGAACATGTCTGCTGAAACTGGTCCGCGTACCAGTTTCAGCAGACATGTTCGGTCGTGTGTACGGGGCCTTAGACTCCGTGCCCTGGGGAATCTATGCTCTAGCTCCCAGTAGGATTTGTGTTGGTTCTCCAGTGGACCTGCCTTCCTGAACCTCCCAGAGTTCCATCCGCAGCAGTCAGTCCTAGGGTCCACTACCTTAGCGGTGCATTCCTGACTCCAATGGAGTGCATCTTTCACCTGGCCTCAGGTGACCTGACAATAAGGTGACAGGGTAGTGAGCTAAAGCACACAGCCTGTTATTGACAGCATCAACTCTGCTTCTATGTGCTGTGTGAAGGGGGGGTGTTCCTTTCCTTCCCTTCAGTTAGCTCTCCAGCTCTTCTCACTGAGCTCCACAGAGAGTAACTTCAACTCCTTGTCCTCTGCTTTTTAGAGCTGAGAAATGCTGTGTAAATTCTAGACTTTGAATGGATGTACAAGACAGATGAGAGGATTTACTTAATCTATGGGTATCACCTGAGGTTAATCACTTTACTGGATATACAGTAAATGTAAGGGTTTACAACCACTATAATCTAAATATGCTAGAAAAGAGCATCTAACACTAGCCTCTCTCCAGGTTGACAATGCTGCTGACAGGGGGTGTTTGCATTGCTCCCCCATGCAGAATGCAAATCCCCTAATACAGAAAGGGTGTTAGCGGGTAAAAAAAAAAGGAATAAAAGCCCCAAAAAAGGAAATGCAGTCATCACATTTTTTTACGGTAAAGAATTTCATTTTATTGAGAAAAATAAGTATGGTACAGAGAATTATACAGGCAGCAGTAGATACGGAGTAGTATAGGATTATTAAAACAAGGTACAGTAAATCAGTCAGTAAGGGCGAATACACTGTATGAACCCAAATGGGTTCAAGAGGCCTCAAGTGCACATTACCAGGATTTCCAGTTGTCTTAGATGTACTTCAAAGTGATCCATCCACCTTTCTGCAGAGGCGCATTGCGGGCGGTATTGCCGCGGTTTCCCATTGTTTTAAATGGGAAACCGCGGTGAAGGAGCGGTGAAGGAGCAGTATACACGCCGCTCTTCCCACCGCTCCAAAGATGCTGCTGGCAGGGCTTTCACATTGAGTATGCCGTGCAGGAGTTTTTCAGGCGGGATAGCAGCGCTATTTTTAGCGCTGTACCGCCTGAAAAACTCCTCAGTGTGAAAGGGGTCTTATTTAATGAAATTGTGTATTCTTTGTCCTTTAAGAGAGAGAGAGAGAGACTTGTAAAGCGCAACACATGCAAACTGAATCGCCTCTGGGCGCTGTATCCATTTCATGAGTAAGGAACCCCTTGACCTCAGAAGAGATGGGTTTTAATCTTTCTCCTGAAGGCCAAGTGGTCCGACTCCAGTCGGATGGTGGTTGGTAGTGCATTCCACAGGTGAGGTCCCTGGACTGCAAATCTTCGATCTCCTTTGGACTTGTATCTGGCCTTGGGTATCTGGAGGAGGTTTTGATTGGTGGATCGCAGAATGCGTTTGGGGTTATGGGCTTTTATTTTTTCGCATAGATATTGGGGGGCGTTGCCTTGAATACACTTATGTATTAGACAGAGTGCCTTGAAAGTGATTCTGTCTTTTACTGGCAACCAATGAAGGGATCTCAGTGAAGGTGAGATTGATTCCCATGGTTTTTTCCCAGTCACTAGTCGAGTGGCCGTATTTTGAGCAGCAATAAAAGACCTGCTCCCCACTAATCGGTATGTAGACCTTAGATGTGGTGACTGCATTCATTATCACTTTTCAGGTGAATATCATTTTCAGCAACTACAGAAAATACCCGTTGATCTTGCCAGAACATAATGCGTAAAGGTGGAGCCCGATGACATTATCATGTTAACCGACATGAATTACTAGCAATTATTGCAGAGAGGAACCTGTTCTGTGGAATGCTTCCCACAGCTAAATATACTGCAGATTTTTTGGTTTCTTGGATAAGGCTGTTACACTTTTGATGCTACAATGGGATTGTTTTGTGAATGTAAGATATTAGCAGTGAACACTATTTTGTGGTTTCTGTTCCCTTTCTTTAATGACATTACCTTTGGAGTGATCTGATGTTTAGCCTTTAATCTGCGTTGAGCTTCATTCCATCTGAGCCTAGTGAATTCCATTTATACGTTATTCAAGCTTGTAACAAAGTGGTTGTGACCTTAATAAAAATAAATGCTCGTGTTCCTTCAATGCATGATCAGCAGCATAGTGCTTTTGCGGTGTAATTTGTCTCTTTTTTTTTTAAATCTAAAATACCTGGTTGATCCTGCCTGTTCCTGTGTCCCAATGTGCTGATTGGTAATCATGGCTGCTGATTCATGATTACCGTGGTCAGGTTACGTGCCTCCATCATCACATCATCCCACAGTGTTCTGAGTGTCTCTCCCTCTCTCCCTCCTTGTCTGTCAGCTCCAGTCTGTGTCAGTAGAGCCCATCTCCTCCCCGCCCCTCCCCTCTCCTCCTGTCTCTCTTCTGAATTATTGCATAACACAATTACTTGTATCCTCTCTGCTTTAGCAAAATATTCAGTGCAGTATGTCAGTTTTTTTGTTAAATGATTGATAATCCTAAATATCTTTTTGCACAGCGCCTCTGTGTGATTACATGATCTTCCTCTGCTGGTTGACATCACTGGGGAATCTCAGCCCCCCCCCCCACTGCTGTTCTTGGATGGAGGAAGCAGAGCAGAAGGAGAAAATGTGACTGCACAGAGGAGCTGTGCAAAATAATTATAATTTAAAAGAAACACACGCTGCACTTTATATCTTGCAAAAACAGAGATGATACAAGTAATTGTGTTATATGACTTTACAACCTCTTTAACCACTTAAGCCCCGGACCAATTTGCAGGTAAAGGACCAGGCCCCTTTTTGCGATTCGGTACTGCTTCGCTTTAACTGACAATTGCGCGGTCGTGCGACGTGGCTCCCAAACAAAATTGACGTCCTTTTGTTCCCACAAATAGAGCTTTCTTTTGGTGGTATTTGATCACCTCTGCGGTTTTTATTTTTTGCGCTATAAACAAAAATAGAGCAACAATTAAAAAAAAAATGCAATATTTTTTACCTTTTGCTATAATAAATATCCCCCAAAAATATATATAAAAACATTTTTTTCCTCAGTTTAGGCCGATACCTATTCTTCTACATATTTTTGGTAAAAAAAAACGCAAGAAGCGTTTATTGATTGGTTTGCGCAAAAGTTATAGCGTTTACAAAATAGGGGATAGTTTTATGGCATTTTTATTAATATTTTTTTTTTACTACTAATGGCGGCGATCAGTGATTTTTTTTCGTGACTGCGACATTATGGCGGACACATCGGACACATTTTTGGGACCATTGAAATTTTCACAGCGAAAAGTGCTATAAAAATTACTGTGAAAATTACACTGGCAGTGAAGGGGTTAACCAGGAGGGGGCGCTGTAGGGGTTAAGTGTGCCCTAAGGGAGTGTTCTTACTGTAGGGGGGGGGCGTGGCTGTGCGTGTGATGTCACTGATCGTCGTTCCCTAACACAGGGAACAGACGATCAGTGATAGCCATACTAGGAAGCACGGGGAGACGTTTATTTACACTTAACTCTTCCCGTTCTTCCTCTCTGTGATCCAATCGCGGGACACTGGGACACCGCGGGGGACAGGAACGGCGCTCGCGACCCACCCATCTTAAAGGGGACGTACCTGTACGTTCATATGCCCAACCCTGCCATTCTGTTGACGTAAATAGTCGTGCGGCAGTCCTTAAGGGGTTAAATAGACCTCCTATAATCTAAGGGGGGGTCTATTGTCAAGGTGAGCAGTTAGAGTGACACAAGGTGGCAACGGGAATGCAGACACCATTGCCAGGTCCATCCACCCATGAAGTAAGCCCAGAAGTTGTCTGGGGTACTTTCAGTGCCAGCAACCAGCCTCAGAAGTCCTGATGCATATTAAAAGCAGGGTTGGCCTGTGTCTGCAATAGGTTTACTGGCCCCTGTGCACCTGCCCATGCTGCACAGACATAGATCAGAGTTCTCAAAGTAGCGGCTTGCAGGACTGGTCCACCAGGATCAGTGCCGGACTGACCTACTGGGAAATTTCCTGGTAGGCCACCTGTCCTGGGGCCACTTTGAGCTGTGTCTGCAGTGGCAGGGTCGATCCTGGGTGGATGTACAGAGTGCACAAAGCCCAAGCGCTGCAAGCTGAGGCAGAGGGGAGCGCCAAAGTGCCAGACTTCTCCCCTTTCTCCTCCTCTCCTTGTGTATGTCACACACAGAGGGCATCTCCCCCTGTGTCATGAAGCTTAGGTCTGAATTGTTTGGCAGCACTGTAACAAAGTCCTGCCTCCAGGACTGGCTCCTGTGATAGGCGGCACACTGATCCAATGCTGGGAAATTGAATCAGTGTGATGTATATCATAGGAGCTGGTCTAGGAGGCAGGACTATGTTTTAAATCCAAGCTCCGTGACAGCAGGAGATCGCCGCTCTGTGTCATCCAGGCACTGGTAGGCTGCATTTGATGGCCACTGCTGAGGCGCGCTTTTGGTGGGTACTGTAAAGGCTGCATTTGAGGGGGCACAGTGAGGCTGTGTTTGATGGGCACAGTGAGGCTGCATTTGGTGGACACTGATAAGGCTGCATTTGATGGGCACTGGTGAGGCTGCATTTGATGGCCACAGTGAGGCTGCAGTGACTGGTAGTAAGCAGTAACTACCACTGTATATAGTTTAATGTTGTTTTTGAAGTTTGAAAGTTTACTCGTGTGATGTCACTGATCGTCGTTCCCTAACACAGGGAACAGACGATCAGTGATAGCCATACTAGGAAGCACGGGGAGACGTTTATTTACACTTAACTCTTCCCGTTCTTCCTCTCTGTGATCCAATCGCGGGACACTGGGACACCGCGGGGGACAGGAACGGCGCTCGCGACCCACCCATCTTAAAGGGGACGTACCTGTACGTTCATATGCCCAACCCTGCCATTCTGTTGACGTAAATAGTCGTGCGGCAGTCCTTAAGGGGTTAAATAGACCTCCTATAATCTAAGGGGGGGTCTATTGTCAAGGTGAGCAGTTAGAGTGACACAAGGTGGCAACGGGAATGCAGACACCATTGCCAGGTCCATCCACCCATGAAGTAAGCCCAGAAGTTGTCTGGGGTACTTTCAGTGCCAGCAACCAGCCTCAGAAGTCCTGATGCATATTAAAAGCAGGGTTGGCCTGTGTCTGCAATAGGTTTACTGGCCCCTGTGCACCTGCCCATGCTGCACAGACATAGATCAGAGTTCTCAAAGTAGCGGCTTGCAGGACTGGTCCACCAGGATCAGTGCCGGACTGACCTACTGGGAAATTTCCTGGTAGGCCACCTGTCCTGGGGCCACTTTGAGCTGTGTCTGCAGTGGCAGGGTCGATCCTGGGTGGATGTACAGAGTGCACAAAGCCCAAGCGCTGCAAGCTGAGGCAGAGGGGAGCGCCAAAGTGCCAGACTTCTCCCCTTTCTCCTCCTCTCCTTGTGTATGTCACACACAGAGGGCATCTCCCCCTGTGTCATGAAGCTTAGGTCTGAATTGTTTGGCAGCACTGTAACAAAGTCCTGCCTCCAGGACTGGCTCCTGTGATAGGCGGCACACTGATCCAATGCTGGGAAATTGAATCAGTGTGATGTATATCATAGGAGCTGGTCTAGGAGGCAGGACTATGTTTTAAATCCAAGCTCCGTGACAGCAGGAGATCGCCGCTCTGTGTCATCCAGGCACTGGTAGGCTGCATTTGATGGCCACTGCTGAGGCGCGCTTTTGGTGGGTACTGTAAAGGCTGCATTTGAGGGGGCACAGTGAGGCTGTGTTTGATGGGCACAGTGAGGCTGCATTTGGTGGACACTGATAAGGCTGCATTTGATGGGCACTGGTGAGGCTGCATTTGATGGCCACAGTGAGGCTGCAGTGACTGGTAGTAAGCAGTAACTACCACTGTATATAGTTTAATGTTGTTTTTGAAGTTTGAAAGTTTACTCGTGGCCCCCATGGGATATGAAAACTTGTCCAGTGGCCCTCAGATAATGTGAGTTTGAGACCCCTGCATTAGATCCTTCTGTGCCAACAAGCATGCTTTATGAGGTAACCAGAACACAACAAAACATACTGCACCACTGTAGATACATTTAAACTATTAAACTCAACATGCAGAACATTCTGACAGAGCATACTGGGAACGTCAGATTAAATATAACTGCATAGATGTAGAGGGAAATATTAAAGTAGCGTGAAGGGTTTAATAACATATACATTGTGATACAGTTCATTTGACGCATGTGAGCTAAAGGTTATGAGAACATAAATACCATTGCTACTTATATATAGAATAACTTTCCATTTGTTTGAGCGAACAGTCACAAATGAATTGTTGAAGTTATTACCTACATTGCCTTGAAAAAGTATTCATACCCCTTGAAATTTTCCACATTTTGTCGTGTTACAACCAAAATTGTAAATGTATTTTATTGGGATTTTATGTGATAGACCAACACAAAGTGGCACATAATTGTGAAGTGGAAGGAAAATGATAAATGGTTTTAATTTTTTTTTTTTTTACAAATAAATATGTGAAAAGTGCAGTGTGCATTTGTATTCAATACTTTGTAGAACCACCTTTCGCTGCAATTACAGCTGCAAGTCTTTTTGGGGATGGCTCTACCAACTTTGCACATCTAGAGAGTGACATTTTTGCCCATTTCCTTTTTGCAAAATAGCTCAAGCTCTGTCAGATTGTCTAGAGTCTTGCCACAGATTCTAAATTGGATTTAGGTCTGAACTTTGTCTGGGCCATTCTAACACATGAACATGCTTTGATCTAAACAATTCCATTGTAGCTCCGGCTGTATGATTAGGTTTGTTGTCCTGAAAGGCGAACCTCCGCCCCAGGCTCAAGTCTTTTGCAGACTTCTAAGATTGCCCTGTATTTGGCACCATCCATCTTCCCATCAACTCTGACCAGCTCCTGTCCCTGCTGAATAAAAGCAATCCCTATAACATGCTGCTGCCACCACCATGTTTCACGGTGGGGATGGTGTGTTCAGGGTGATGGGCAGTGTAAGTTTCCACCACACATAGCATTTTGCTTTTAGGCCAAAAAGTTCAATTTTGGTCTCATCTAACCAGAGCACCTTCTTCCACATGTTGGCTGTGTCCCCCACATGGCTTCTCACAAACTGCAACCTGAACTTCTTATGGCTTTCTTCTTTATAGATTTCTTCTTGCCAATCTTCCATGAAGGCCAGATTTGTGGAGTGCACGACTAATAGATTAATAGATTCTCCCACCTGAGCTGTGGATCTCTGCAGCTCCTCCAGAGTTACCATGGACCTCTTGGCTGCTTCTTTGATGAATACCCTCCTTGCCCGGCCTGTCAGTTTAGGTGGATGGCCATGTCTTGGTAGGTGTGCAGTTGTGCCATACTCTTTCCATTTTCGGATGATGGATTGAACAGAGCTCCATGAGATTTTCAAAGCTTGGGATATTTTTTTTATAACCTAACCCTGCTTTAAACTTCTCCACAACTTTATCCCTAACCTGTCTGGTGTGTTCCTTGGTCTTCATGATGCTGTTTGTTCACTAAGGTTCTCTAACAAACCTATGAGGGCTTCACAGAACAGCTGTACTTATACTGAGGTTAAATTACACACAGGTGGACTCTACTTACTAATCAGGTGACTTCTGAAGGCAAATGGTTCCACTAGATTTTAGTTAGGAGTATCAGAGTAAAGGGGACTGAATACAAATGCACGCCACACTTTTTAGATATTTATTTGTAAAAAAAAAATTAAAACCATTTATAATTTTCCTTCCATGTTACAATTATGTGCCACTTTGTATTGGTCTATCAGATAACATCCCAATAAAATATATTTACGTTTTTGGTTGTAACATGACAAAATGTGGAAAATTTCAAGGGGTATGAATACTTTTTCACGGCACTGCATTTGTTAGACTTCCCTTTTATGCAAACAGTAACCCAAGATTAGATAGTTGCCTACCCACACTCTTCCCATTCCTTGTGCCTTCTTATAGGCCATGCAAAAAAAAAGTAAATACAAAGGCAGTGTGTTTCTTATGAATACAGGTGTGTAGGTGCTTCCACCGTCTCACTTCCCAGCTCCACCCGGTGCTGAGAATTACAGGCTGGCAAAGCCTCTGGTAACACGAATCGACACTCCTAATGGTATCCAACAATGGTTATCTTTTAATGCAAAAACATGTAAAACAGTCAACGCGTTTTGGCCATCAGGCCTTAGTTATGGCTGAAGTAAAATCATACTTTATGTCAATTGCAGCAATAATAACCCTAGGCATTGGTGTCAGTGGCAGCAATACTAAGCTTCAGCACTGGTATGAGTGGGTGCAATAATAACCCCCAGCCTTGCTGTCAGTAATTGCAATAATAACCCCCAGCACTAGCATTAGTGGGAGCAATAACCCTACCTTTGGTGTCAGTGGATGCAATAATATTCACAGCATTGGTGTCTGTTAACACATTAATAACCTCTAGAACTGGTGTCAGTGGCTCCTATAATATCACCTAGCAGTGGTGTTGGTGGCTGCATTTATAACCCCCCTGCATTGGTGTTGGTGGCTGCATCAGTAACCCCCAGCATTGATGTCAAAAGTGCCAGTAATACTAACCCCCCAGTGTCAGTGGCTGCAGTAATTACCTCTAGCAATGTTGTCAGCAGCTGCAATTTAAAAAAAAAAAAAAAAAAAACAGCTTTGATGGTCAGTAGGAGCAAAAATGAATATCACCTTCACTTGGGGTCAGTAGTAGTAATTAAAAATTTACCGTTCATAGGTTGTCAGTGGGAATGAAATGAAATCCCCCATTAATTGGTGGTCAATGCCAAGTGATAAAATCACCCCTTAATTGGTGGTCAGTGCCAAGTGATAAAATCACCCCTTCATTGGTGGTCAGTGGCATTGAAATGAAACCTCTTCTCTTTCATCAGTGGTCACTGGTGGCTTTGTACTGTAAATCCAACTTTCACTGGTGTTCAATGTTTACTGACCTGATCCTCCACACCGCTGTCTCTTTCCCCAATAACGTTGGTCTGGGATTACACTTGTACTGTCATGCAGAGACTACTCTGCCTTTGTTTTAGAGGCAGGTGCTGGAATGTTCCAATGTCTAGAACCACTCTGCAACTGGCACTGAATGTCCTGGGTCTTGCAGAACAACCTGCAGGACACACCAGGTGTGTCTCACAGGATCCAGGATGCTTGGCAACTACGATGCCTCGTACACACGATTGTTTTTTCCGACGGGATTCCTCTTAAGAAGGCCTTGCATACACAGGTTCAGGCCAAATACCGCCCATCCAAATCGCGGTGACGTACACCACGTACGACGGGACAATACAGGGGATAGGGGAAGTTTCATTCAAATAGCGCCACCCTTCGGGCTGCTTTTGCTGATCCTCGTGTTAGTAAAAGTTTGGTGAGAGACAATTCACGCTTTTCAGTTTTCGTGCTTTTCAGTCTATTACAGCGTGACGAATGTGCTATCTCCATTCCGAACGCTAGTTTTACCAGAACGAGCGCTCCCGTCTCATACTTGATTCTGAGCATGCGTGGAAAGCATACACACGACCGGTTTTCGCAGGGAATCACGGCGGGTAAAAGGAAAACGTGTTTTTTTTTTTCCTCGCAGTTTTCTCTTAATGCCGTGTACACACGATCGGTCCATCCGATGAGAACGGTCTGATGGACCGTTTTCATCGGTTAACCGATGAAGCTGACTGATGGTCAGTTGTGCCTACACGCCATCGGTTAAAAAAACGATCGTGTCAGAACGCGGTGACGTAAAACACAACGACGTGCTGAAAAAAAACGAAGTTCAATGCTTCCAAGCATGCGTCGACTTGATTCTGAGCCTGTGTGGATTTTTAAACGATGGTTGTGCCTACTAACGATCGTTTTTTTTCTATCGGTTAGGTATCCATCGGTTAAATTTAAAACAAGTTGGCTTTTTTTTAACCTAAGGATAAAAAAACGATGGGGCCCACACACGACCGGTTTGGTCCGATGAAAACGGTCCATCAGACCGCTCTCATCGGTTTGACCGATCGTGTGTACGCGGCATTAGGGAAAACTGCGATGAAGCATACACACGGCCGGTTTTCCTGGCCAAAAGCTGTCATGGCAGTTTTCCTGATGGGGAAAACCGGTCGTGTGTATGAGGCATAAGAAGTGGCTCCACTGAGGGCGTAAGCGCGCGTAATTTAAATGATCCCGTAGGGGGCGTGGATCATTTAAATTAGGCGCGTTCCCGCGCCGAACGTAGTACGCATGCTCCGTCGGGAAACTTTCCCGAAGTGCATTGCGGCAAATGAAGTCGCAAGGACGTCATTTGCTTTAACGTGAACGTAAATGGCGTCCAGCGTGTTTCCACGTGTGCTTTCGATGTTTTCTGGTGCATTTTTATGTGTTCCGGTGAATTTTTTCCTGTTTTTCCCCTCTATCTTAATTCAGGACATGTGCATTCCAGTGCGTTTTTTTTTTTTTTGTTAGTTTTTTGCATTTTGCCATGTTCCACGCAGAAAAAATGCAGCATGTTCTGCTTTTGTTGACCGCACTGGAACGCACTGCACTGGTGTGAACTAGGGCCATTGGAATACATGGTAGACACTGTGCATGCGTTTTTGATGCAGATTAAAAATGCACAGGGCTGCATCTGATGTGAACCAGCCCTGAAAGTGCCTGTTCTAATTCTTATTGATTTTGTTTATTTGGTTTCTAGCCTAACCTTGTTTTTTATGTCCCGGATACATTCAGAAATGACTCTACCAACCTTTTTAAGGTAATTCCGGTATGTCGGGAAAAAGTATTAAACAGCTGAGAATTACAAAACTTTTAGAGCCTGAGGACCTCACACGCCTTCAGTTTAATTACAGCTTACCTACATATTGTTTGTAATATGTCTGGAATCTGGTTATGATATTTACAGCAACTTACTGGAATGACTGCAAGTTCACTGTGACTCATTAGCAATATATTTTTTACTGCCGTGTGACTTTGAAATGCTGTATTCTTTACCGCCCCTTCATAAACCCCCCCCCCCCTCCCCTGCCTCTTAATTTCATAAACACCTCAGTAAACCACCTATTAGCCCAGGTATGCGATTGTTTAGAAATCCCCCTAAAAGCACTATTATAATTATCCAAAAGGTATCTTTATATTAAACTATTTGCCAAATACAGTATACAATTCCTAAAACAGAGCCACATGTTCAAAGTAAGTATGCATCTTGTAAGGGTCAGGCAGTTTAGGTCGGGGGGTTAAAAAGATAATGCACTTGTTTTTTAAAGCATATCAAATCCCCAAAACAAAAATTCAAAGTGGTAGTAAACTCTGTACTACCACTTTAACTTACAGGTAAGCCTATAATAAGGCTTACCTGTAAGGCCCCGTACAGACGAGCGGACTGTCCGATGAAAAGGGTCCGCCAGACCGTTTTCAGCGGACATGTCCGCTCGAGATTTCTGTCTGATGGTTGTACACACCATCAGACAGAAATCCGCGCGGACACGATACGCGGTGACATGGCCGCGCTGTCGCCGCGACGATGACGCGGCGACGTGCGCGGCCCTGGAAGGTCAATGCTTCCACGCATGCGTCGAATCACTTCGACGCATGCAAGGGCTTTCGGCCGAGCGGACATGTACAGTGAGTCTGTACAGACGACCGAACATGTCCGACGGACAGGCTTCCAGCGGACATGTTTCTTAGCATGCTAAGAAACATTTGTCCGCTGGAAACCTGTCCAATCCGCCGGACAATTGTCCGGTCGGCCGTACACACGACCGAACATGTCTGCTGAAACTGGTCCGCGGACCAGTTTCAGCGGACATGTTCGGTCGTGTGTACAGGGCCTAAGTATAAAGAATATCTCCTAAACCTGTACGGTTTAGGAGATATTCCCCTCGCAATGCGCCGCTGACTGCAGCGGCGCATGCACAGCGGGGATCTTCGGCTAAAGGCCCGGCAGCCGCCGGACCTTGCCGGACAGAAGTCTCCCACGTGCATGCGCGGGAGTGACGTCATCGCCACTCCAGCCAATCACAGCGCAGCCAATCACAGCACAGCAGCAGCTTTACTACCGCTTTAATATATTTTTACTTACCAAACTTTTTTTTTCACCTCCTAATTCCATAGCTCCCAACGGTCCCTGATTTTGAGGGACTGTCCCTGATTTGGAACACAGGGCCAGATTCTCGTACAATTGCGGCGGCGCAACGTAACCCGTTTACGTTACACCGCCACAAGTTTTCAGTGTAAGTGCCTGATCCACAAAGCACTTACCTGTAAACTTGCGGCGGTGTATCGTAAACACGTCCGGCACAAGCCCGCCCAATTCAAATGGGGCGTGTACCATTTAAATTAGGCGCGCTCCCGCGCTGGACGTACTGCGCATGCTCAGTTTAGAAATTCCCGCCGTGCTTTGCGCGATGTGACGTCATTTTTTAGAACGGCGACGTTGCGTAGCGTCCATTCGTATTCCCGGACGTCTTACGCCAAAACAAAAAAAAATTGAAATTCGACCCGGGAACGACGGCCATGCTTTAACATGGCTCGACTAAAGTTAAGCCATGTTAAAGCAGGTGTAAATACCACTGCAAGCCATCAGTCAGTGCCACCTATCAGTGCGTGCCACCTATCAGTGTTAAGCCATCAGTGGGTGTACCTATCAGTGCTCATCACTCAGTGCCAGCCAGTGCCACCTATCAGTGCGTGCCACCTATCAGTGCCCAGCCATCAGTGTGTGCCACCTAACAGTGCCAGCCAGTCAGTGCCACCCATCAGTGCCCATCCATCAGTGCCCATCCATCAGTGCGTGCCACCTATCAGTAATGCTTAATCAGTGCCACCTATCAGTGCTCATCAGTGCTGCATATCAGTGCCACCTAATCCTATCGGTGCCCAAGAGTGGTGCATATTAGGGCCTCCTCATCAGTGCCACCTATCAGTGCTCATCAATCAGTGCCAGCCAGTCAGTGCCACACATCAGTGCCCATCCATCAGTGCGTACCACCTATCAGTAATGCTTAATCAGTGCCAAAAAAGTATCTGTAATCGGTATTGGCGAGTACTTGAAAAAAAGTATCGGTACTTGTACTCGGTCTTAAAAAAGTGGTATCGGGACAACCCTACTTTTCAGATATTTATTTATAAAAAACATTTAAAACCATTTATCATTTTCCTTTCACTTCACAATTATGTGCCACTTTGTGTTGGTCTATCACATAAAATCCCAATAAAATACATTTACATTTTTGGTTGTAACATGACAAAATGTGGAAAATCTTAAGGGGTATGAATACTTTTTCAAGGCACTGTATTTGAAAATGTGTGCAGACTAAACCCCTGTTTTTAATGCATACTGTTAGACAGGATAATTTGCTTTGGCTTTGTCTCAAAGTGTGTCGCTCTTCCATGTACTCCTTTCTGCAAAGGCCAGTTATAGGTGGGGGCAGTAGCCATTTGTTTTTACTGCTAATTGGCTGTGTCCAATCACAGGGCAGAGTCCTGTGTGTACAAACACACAAGACTAGGGGCTAGATTCAGATAGCCCGCCGTAAATTAGGGCGCAAGTTTCGTATTCATAAAGAACTTGAGCCCTAAGTTACGGCGGCGTAACGTATGTGGGCCGGCGTAAGCCCGCCTAATTCAAATTGGGATGATGTGGGCGTGTTTTATTTAAATTATTGTTGACCCCGTGTACTTTACGTTTTTTATGAACGGCGAATGCGCCGTTCGTGAAAGAATCCCAGTGCGCATGCTCGAAATTCCGCCGCAAATCGTCATTGCTTTCGACGTGAGCGTAAATTACGTCCAGCCCTATTCGCGAACGACTTACGCAAACGACGTAAAAAATTCAAAATTCGACGCAGGAACGATGTCCATACTTAACATTGGTTGCTCCTCATATAGCAGGAGCAACGGTACGCCGGAAAAAGCCTTACGCAAACGACGTAAAAAATTTCGCCGGGCGCACGTACGTTTGTGAATCGGCGTATCTAGGTCATTTGCATATTCTACCCCGAAAATGACAGAAGCGACACCTAGCGGCCAGCGTAAATATGCACCCTAAGATACGACGGCGTAAGAGACTTACGCCAGACGGATCTTAGCCTAATTTCGGCGTATCTTGCTTTCTGAATACAGAAAGAAGATATGCCGGTGCAGCTTTGAATTTACGCGGCGTATCTATAGATACGCCGGCGTAAATTCTTGCTGAATCTAGCCCTCTGTACGCAGATCAGTGACCTGGCTGTTTCTTCTTTCTGCAAAAGGGAGAAAAAAACGTGTCCTGTCAGAAAGCCTCTACTTATCAGAAAATGCAATGGAAGTGACGTTCCGTCGTGGCCCTCTTGGTACATCCCGGACTCGTCCGCAGTAAGCCTACAGTCAGAAGGCGGCAAGCAGACATCGTTTTACAACCATCGAAGGAGTCTTGTATTTCACACTTATTTTTAGCAGCTTATATAGTGAAATACATTATTTTGAAATCCGTCTGACTGTTTTGATGTTTTAAAATTAGCTGTGTTCTGTCAGATTAGCAAACCTGTGAGATCAGCTGGCTTGCCGATGCTTTTAAAATTTAACATCAAAACAGTGTCACAGACTTCCAAATACTGTATTTTACTATATAAGCTGAGTTTACTGCCCAAAAAAAGTATGAAATGCAAGACTTGGGTGGTTGTAAAAAGATTTCCGCTTGCCATCTTCTGACTGAGAGGGGTCTATACTTAGTGGGGGGGGGGGTCTAAATTGAGGAAGGGGGGTCTGTACTTATTGGGGGGGTCTGTACTTAGTGGGGGTCTATACTGTGGGAGGGGGATCTGTACTTATTGGGGGGTCTGTACTTAGTGGGGGGTCTATACTGTGGAAGGGGGATCTGTACTTATTGGGGGGGTCTGTACTTAGTGGGGGGTCTATACTGTGGGAGGGGGATCTGTACTTATTGGGGGGTCTGTACTGAGAGAGGGGGATCTATACTGCAGGAGGGCCATCTGTACTTAGTGGGTGGGTATGTAGTTAGTCAAGGGGGGTCTGTACTGAGGGATGACTATAGTTGGTGGGGGGGGGGGGGGTTACACCATGTTTATTCACGCCAGGTGACACCAAACCCTACTGACGCCACTGATTCTGTGTCTCCCAGAAGTTACCCGTGTTCATCCAGTGTTCTAAAACGCAGGTCACTGCACTACAGGTGAAGTTAACCATCAAATATCAACATTGTATCAAGTGTCCCAATTGATTGTAGCTACATAATGTCTCTTCTCCATGAACTCATAGGAAACATTGTATCATATGCATCTATCAATATCTAGTACCTTAACCCAAGTGCTTGTATGCCCCCAAGTGGTGAAAAGGTGAATTTTCCCTTTTTACAAAGTCTCCTTTTTTTCTGAAAAATGGGTAAGAAACACTTTGTAAAAAACGGTATAATGGTTTAATGTTTCAATATCCCCATGTAAACCATTAGGAAAGAGGGTGCCTAATATATGAATCCACATTGCCTAAGCATCATGGTCTCTGCACAATAAGTTGAACCTATTTTACTTCTTAGAGCAGGGGTCTCCAAACTTTTGAAGCAAAGGGCCAGTTTTTTGCCCTGCTGACTTTAGGAGGGCCAGATTGTGGCCAGTGGGGGTAGAAAATGTCCCAGGCCCAGCATTAGTGAGAATAAATATGGCCTTATGGTTGGTGGTCAGTAGGAGGAGAAGTAGTACTACTAATAGGGGAGGAATAGTATCCCATTATTGGTATCAATGGAAGAACTAGTGACCCATTGTTGGTGTAAGTGTGAGGAATTGTGCATCATTGAGAGTAATAGTGCCCCAAGGGCCGGATAAAGGCTAGCAAAGGGTCACATCTGGCCCTCGGGCCACAGTTTGGAGACTCCTGCCTTAGAGCCTGAATGTGTTAAATAAGAGTTATAGTTAGGGGTGAGAAATCATGTTTATGACATAAAGAAAAGCTGTCTATCTAGACCAGGGGTCTCCAAACTGCGGCCCGAGGGCCAGATGTGGCCCTTTGCCAGCCTTAATCTGGCCCTTGGGGCACAATTCCTTCCACTGACACCAACAATGGGGCACTATATATTCCACGGATATGATGGGATACTATTCCTCCTACTATTAGGGGGAATACTCCTCCATTTGACCACCAACCCTGAGGCCATATTTATTCTCACCGATGCTGGGTTTGTGACATTTTCTGCCCCTTTCGGCCCTCCAGTTGTTCAGGAACTACAATTCCCATCATGCCCAGTTATGTCTGTAAATGTCAGTGTGTTACAATGCCTCATGGGATGTGTAGTTCTACAACAGCTGGAGGGCCGTAGTTTGAGGATCCCTGATCTAGACTATGATGTTGAAAGTTAGTCATTACACTATAATATACTCTGTAATACCAAAAGTATTGGGACGCATGCCGTAAGACGCACATGAACTTTATTGGCATCCCAGTCTTAGTATGTAGGGTTCCATTCTGAGTTAGCCCACCCTTTGCAGCTATAACAGCTTCAACTCTCCTGGGAAGGCTGTCCACAAGGTTTCGGAGTGTGTCTATGGGAATGTTTGACCTTTCTTCCAGAAGCTCATTTGTGAGATCAGGCACTCAGGCCTGGCTTGCAGTCTCCCAGTTATAGATATATAGATATATATCTACATATGTGCATATCCATATTCAATCGGAGCTGTTCTTATTCTAACAAAAAAACAAAAAGACAGGAAAACCCCAAGAGAGGGAAAAAGAAAACAGAGGAGAGAACAAATAAGGAGAAATAAATGCAGTGAAGGAGAAGTCAAGTATATATAAAGAATTGATTAGAAGAAATTATGTATGGATAGATTTGGCTCACACCGATCTTAAAGATCCCTACCTGGACGCTCCTAATATTCACTCTGTTTGGTGGCACTACACCAGTACCATACCCCCACAGTAATCTACCATGCGAGGCTCCAGTTCTGGTGCACCTTACTGGGGATATCTTTACATGGTAAAAAGCACCAAATTTATTGTGGCTTGGCTGCCATTTACTGCCACCTTGTGGTGACAAATAGACCTGTCCGTCTCAACTACCAATGAGGATATGTTTTTTGGGTTATATTTTAACCTCTTACCTTCTGCAACTATTTTTTTCAAATAATTGATTTTTCAAATACATCGTGTCACTTAATATGAAGACTACCAAGCTCCCGAAGAAGCGGTCGCCGTGAAACATGTCGAGCTAACAGTTGTCGTATCATGCATTACAGTTATTCATGTCCTTTGTGAGATTGGATTAATAAATGGTCTCTGCAGTTGCTGCTGCAGATCTCTTTTTAAAGCGGAGTTCCACCCAAAATTGGAACTTCCGCTTATCCCACTCCTCACCCCCTTACATGCCACATTTGGCATGTAATTTTTTTGGGGGGGAGTGGGGGCTTCAGGAGGAGTGGGACTACAGCAGCCCCTTCCTGTAGGCGATCGCCTAGGACATGTCACAGGTCCTAGGCGATCTCCTGTCCAATCAGACGGCGCAGTGCCGCGTGCGCATGCGCAGTGCCGCACGCGCATGCGCAGTGGGTGCCCGGCCGTGAAGCCGAAAGCTGTCACGGCCGGGTGCCCACAGTTGAAATGAAGACGCCAGCCGGGAGGGGGGGAGAGGAGCGGAGCCCCGGCCGGCGCTGGAACGCTGGAGCAGGTAAGTGTATGTTTATTAAAAGCCAGCAGCTACACTTTTTGTAGCTGCTGACTTTTAATAAACATAAAAATTGTCTGGAACAGCCCTTTAAGCTTTTTTTTATGTATTGTATGTGTTTTTTTTTTTTTAACAAACCTTTACGGGTTATATGTTAATAAATGTATTTGTATTTTTATAATTGGTGCCTATAAAGTCATTTTTTTCTGTGTTTTCAACACCTGTTGTCCAAACCTGTGTCTCATTTATGCCCGGTGCATGGATAGTGTTTAATCGGTCAATCCATAAGGTCTCTTTCTAATTTATCCCAATTCCCTCCTCGTGGGTTTTTGGGAATTACCGCTAAGGCAATGAGGAGACGCATGTCGTATCAAACCTATGGTAGAGAGCTAGATGTCTACTGACGGGGTCAGCATTTTCCCATTACTTGCATAATAAACATGATCATTTATGTGTTGCCAAAAATGTTGGGCCGTCTTCCCAACATAGAACACTCCACACACACAGACAGGACATTAAGTATATGGTCCCCTGTGTACTGCAGTCCACTCTAAACCTGGGACGGAAAAGTTCCCCATTGGGGAGAGTAAATTCGCTACATGGACAAACCCATGAACAAAATTTGAATTGAATTTGAATTGTCCACACCTATGGATGCTTCTACTCTTGCTTCTAGGGGCAAAGGTTGCAGAGTAATGGCTCGACACTAGCCTATCACACAGTGAATTGGCCCGTCTAAAAGTTAGTTCAGGTCTTGAACCCACGTTTTTTGACAATGGGATCCTGATGTAATACGTGCAAGTGGTTTGCAAGTATATTTCTGACCTCCTGATGTTGAGATGAAAAACATGCGATTATTCTTAAAGGCGGTATGGATTCAGATGAAGAATTGTTTTTGTGATAGAGCAAATCATTCATAGTTTGTTTTAGGGCCTTGTTATAACCTTTCGTAGAAGAGATTTGCTGTATCCCATAGCTAACAATCGTGTGCACAGTGATTGTGCTTCAGATTTGAAATTCGCTAGATGTGTACAATTGCGGTGTAGTCTTATATACTGTCTTATATACTGCGCGTAAGGAATACTACAAGCAGGATGCACCATGCCGCATGCAGCATGGTGTTTCCGGCAGTTTCCTTGCGATAAAGACTCGTAGCAAATTGTCCTGATCTTTGAAAAATTTTAAATCCAAAAAAGGTAATTTTGTGGGTGTCCAAATTCAATGTAAATTTTAAGTTAAATGAATTGTGGTTCAAAGCATCAATGAAAGCCAAGAGTGAGTCATGTGTACCAGTCCAAACAAGAAAAATATCGTCTATGTACGGCATCCAGCACATCACCTGGTCGGTGTACATAGACAGTGGGTCATCCGAAAAAATTTGTCTTTCCTACCCCCCCCCCCCCAGGTACAGGTTTGCGTATGCCGGAGTGCAACACGTGCCCAGCCAGTAGATGACCTCCTCAGGATCCTCAAAGAACGATACACGTCCATCATGTTCCACCCTCAGGCGTGCAGGGAAAAGCATAGAATACTTCAGGTGATGGCTGCGCAGCCTGCGTTTGGCCTCCATGAAGCTCTGCCAGCGTTTCTGTATCTCGGCCGAGAAGTCAGGGAATATTGCCACTTTGATGTTTCCTACTGGGATGTTACCCTTCTCTCTCGCCAGCCTCAGCGCAGCATCCCGGTCTTTATAGTTTAAAAGTTTTGCAATGAAGGTACGGTGGGGAGCTCCCTGAGGGGGAGGCTTAGCAGGCATCCTATGAGCCCTCTCTACCGCCAGCATGGGGGAGAAGGCCTCCCGGCCATATGTGGTTACCAGGAGCTGTTCCAGGAACAACGTCGGGTCCGTCCCTTCCGTTCCCTCCGGGAGACCAATGAATCTAAGATTGCACCTCCTCAGGCGATTCTCCATATCATCTTTCTTGGCAAACAACTGGTTAATCTGCCTCTGCATATGGTCAGATCCGGCCTGTAGTGGGGCTAGGGCGTCCTCCACCGTGCTGATGCGAGTTTCCATTTCCGTGACCCGGTCGCAAAGTTTCTGAAAATCCTGTCTAATCAAAGAAATGTCTACCTTGACCTCCTCAATCTGGGCAGTGAGGAAGGTCCTGCAGAGAGTAATCGCCTACAGTAGTTTATCCGTGTCTCCCTGTCCACGCTCACCTCCTGTCTTCTCAACGCCGACATCTTCCTCAGTCTTCTCTCCCTCATTTCGGCGGTACTGTGCAAGTTTTGCCACGGTGGATTTTTGGCTTTTGGGGGGGGATATGATAGCGGGTGTGATGGGTGTCTCTCAAATTCAGTAGGCTAGGAAGGATGGGAGAAAGTCCCCCAGGGTGGTAACAGGGACAAGGCACAGTGCTGGATCAGAGGCACTTAGATGGCCATGGACCTCCGTGCACAGGCCAAAGCTGCAGTCTTGCCTAAACGCAGCCTCCATGCGGGCCACCGGATGGCTGGAGGTCAGAGGAGGCCAGGTGTGGTGTGCGGAGGGTCTTTAGGCCGACAACAGGGATGGGGCCTAGTGCTGAGACAGAGGGGAGTACCAAGATGGCCGCGGACCTCCGGGTGTAGGCCGAAGCCACAGTCTTGCCTAGATATGGCCGCCGTGCGGAGAGAACGCCTCTCCGGTCGGATCACTGGAGTGTTGAGGGTCAGCGGAGGCCAGGTATGGTGCTATGGAGGTCTCTTGTCCGGTAGTAGGGACGGAGCCTAGCGCTGAGCCCGGGCAGGGAAGTGCCAAGATGGCCACGGAGCTCCGCGATTAGGCCGATGCTTTCCTGGATGCGGCCACCGCGCGGGAGGGTCGCTGCTCCATTTGGGTTGCCGGATGGCTGGAGGGCAGGGGGGGCCAGGCAGGGTGTAAAGGGGGACCCCAGGCAGGTGTCAGATGCGGAAGGGAGGATCAGCAGAGTCCAGGATTAATGGCAGAAGAGGAGTAATGGACGGAGCCTAGGGTGCACACGTCCTACTCCATGCCGTGTCAGGCCACGCCCTTATGGAGGCACTTTAATGGGACAACTAATCTTTGCGGAAACTGTGATGGGGCAACTAATCTTTGGGGACAAATAATCTATGGTGCAATCAATCTAAGAGGGAATGCTGATGGGGTACTGATCTATAGGGGCTCTCTGATGGGGCAGCTAACCTATGGGGGGCACTTTGATGGGGGAACTAATCTATAGGGACACTGTGATGGGGCAAGTGATTTGTGGGAGCACTCTGATGAGGACAACTAATCTATATGATTTATGGGGGGGTACTCTAATGGGTCAACTGATCTATGGGGGCACTCTGATGAGGGCAAAATTATATGGGGATATTCCGAATGGGGTTACTGATGTAAGGGGGCACTGTGGTGAAGAAGAACACTTGATGTAAGGAGGCACACTGCTGGGGATAACTGATCAATTGGGAGTGCTTTGTTTGGGACAACCAATGTATGAGGGTAGTTTGATCTAATCCAGTGGTCTCAAAGTACCGGCCCGCGGGCCATTTGCGGCCCGCGGACCAGTTATAAATGGCCCTCAGGCAGGGTGGAAGTGAGGGGAGCAAAAAAAAAAAAAAAAATTTTTTTTTTTTATTTTTTTTTTTTTTTTGAGCTGGTGCCATCTGGTGGTTAGCCGTTGGTATTACAAGTTATTACCACCAGATGTAAGCTGGCGCCATCTGGTGGTGGCCGTTGGTATTACAAGTTAAGCATTACAAGTTAAACAGAAATTCTAATGTCATTTTACACTATTTTCACTGCCATATTCTTCCCTCTAATTAGAACCCCCAAACATTATATATATTTTTTATCCTAACACCCTAGAGAATAAAATAGTGATCGTTGCAATACTTTCTGTTACGCCGTATTTGCACAGCGGTCTTACAAGCGCACTTTTTTGGGAAAAAATTACACTTTTTTTAATTAAAAAATAAGACAACAGTAAAGTTATCCCCATTTTTTTTAATATTATGAAAGATAATGTTACGCCGAGTAAATTCATACCCAACATGTCACGCTTCAAAATTGTGTCCGCTTGTGGAATGCCGACAAACTTTTTTACCCTTTAAAATCTTCATAGGCGACGTTTAAAAAAATCTACAGGTTGCATATTTTAAGTTACAGAGGAGCTAGAATTATTGCTCTCACTCTACCAATCGCGGCGATACCTCACATGTGTGGTTTGAACACCGTTTACATATACGGGCGCTGCTCACGTATGTGTTCGCTTCTGCGCGCAAGCTCGTCGGGACGGGGTGCGTTTTCTGGCTCCTAACTTTTTTAGCTGGCTCCTAGATTCCAAGCAAATTTGTCAAACCCTTACTTACACCAGTGCTGGTGGTAATAATGCGCTCGCTGACACTAATAATTTAATAATGTGTTCCAATACTGTTGTTTTTGAAGTTTGAAAGTTTGCATGCGGCCCCCCATGGCATATGAAAACTTGTCTTGTGGCCCTCAGGTAATTTGAGTTTGAGACCCCTGATCTAATCTGATTGAGGCCGCACCGTGTAGAGGTGTGTGTGGGGATGGTTGGACCCCAGGCACTCAGCCTATCTCTGCCTCACCTTCTCCTCCCCCACTCTCCCCACACATCGCATAGAGAAGACGAGAAGAGATCCCGGAAAGGAAGGAGGGAGCTGCGGTGCCCCTCTCAATGCGGCGCTGGGGCCAGTCTGACCTGCGTATCACCATAGCAACGCCACTGGCCCTGCCAATCAGTGTCTACCAGTGCTGCTAGTTAGTTCTCAACAGTGCTGCCTTACAGTGTCCATCACTGCTGCCAATCAGTGCCTCCTCATCAGTCTCACCTATACAGTGCTGCCTATCAGTGCCCATCAATGTTGCCTACCAGTGCCATCTATTGGTGCACATCGTTGCCGCCTATCAGTGCCACCTATTACCCAGATAGCAAGCAATTGTGAAAATAAATTGTAACATTTCATTAGAGGGAGACCTTTTTGTGAATGAATGCACCCTAGAATGTTTTAATAGTTTCACAATATTTCTGTGTGCCATCTGGTGCAGTGTTAGCCGGCAAAAAAAAATAAAAATTGAAAAAAACCATCAAAAATAACTCAAAATTAAAGTGCTAAATAACACAAAACATAAACATTTAACAATTTTTTTTCATGAATTGACTACTTTTGAGATAAATACTGCATGCGTTATTTTAACTCAAAAATTAATGGAGGGACGGTCCCTCAAAATCAGGGACAGTTGGGTTCTATGGTAAAGGTGAACTATACCTAGCAGTGCAGGGATCCCACTGCAAGAGTTTTTTGTTTTGTACCCAGAGTTGGACTTTAACGTGGAAGTAAACTTACATCTTCTGCCTTTGGATCAACGGATCTAAAACAGAACTTCTTCTCCTCCACGCAAACTGAAAGACTAAAGCTAGGACCTCATGGACACCACCCACCATCCTTGGACAGATCATCACCCCAAGTACCAAGGTCAAAAGCCTCGGAGTAACCTTTGACTCAGAGATGTCGATGGATGCGCAAATAGGATCAGTAGTCAGCGGATCCCATTACCTTCTCCGCCTACTGCGTAGACTCATCCCCTTCATCCCGGAAGAGGATACAGCAGTAGTAGTAGGAACAATCATCAATTCTCGACTCGACTACGCAAACTCCCTCTACTTAGGACTACCAAAATACCAGATGTCACGCCTGCAAGTCGTCCAGAACACGGCAGCCAGGCTGGTAACGGGGGAAAAAAAATCCTGGGAATCCATCACCCCATCCCTGAGGACCCTTCATTGGCTAACAGTAAAGGATCGGGTCACATTCAAGACCCTCTGCCTCACCCACAAATGTACACAAGGAAAGGCTCCTCAATACTTATGCGAGAAAATAAAACACTACACCCCCAATCGCACTCTCCAATCGTCTAACCAAAACCTCCTCTACATCCCCAAGTCCCACTACAGATCGAAGAGAGAACGAAGGTTTGGAGTCCAAGGACCACGGCTATGGAACGCTCTACCAACGAACATCTGCATAGAAGAAAACCATCGGGCCTTCAGGAAAAAAAGGGCCAGATCCACATACCTTTACACCTGCGCCGCGTATCAGAGGTACGCTACGCCGCCGTAATTTTTCTGGCTTTGGTTCGAATCCTGAAAGCTTGGGCGCCGAAAGTTACGGCGGCGTAGTGTATCTCTCGGCGCGTAATTCAAATCGGCGGGTAGGGGGCATGATTCATTTAAATGAAGCGCGTCCCCGCGTCGAATGAACTGCGCATGCGTCGTCACGAAATTTCCCGCCGTGCTTTGCGCGAAATGACGTTGCAACAACGTCATTTTTTTAACTTAGACGTGACTTACGTCCATCCCTATTCACGGACGACTTACGCAAAAAATCTAAAATTCTAATTTCAACGCGGGAACGACGGCCATACTTTAACATGGCGAGTCTATCTATACGCCGCAAAATAGCAGCTTTAACTATACGCCGGAAAAAGCCGACTAGAGACAACGTAAGAGAATGCGACTGCCGCGCGTACGTTCGTGGATCGTCGGGAAAAAGCTCATTTGCATACCCGACGCGGAAAACGACGCAAACTCCACCCAGCGGACGCCAAAGTATTGCATCTGCGATCCGAAGGTGTACGAAGCCGTACGCCTGTCGGATCGAACCCAGATGCCGTCGTATCTTGGTTTGAGGATTCAAACTAAATATACGACGCTGGAAATTTGAAAGTACGCCGGCGTATCAGTAGATACGACGGCGTACTTGCTCTGTGGATCTGCCCCTAAAGACCTACCTCTTTTGAAGGATAAGGACGACACCGGATGGAATAAGCGCATTGAGGCGATTTAGTTCGCATTTGTAGCGCTATACAAGTTATTTACTCACTCACTTACCTACAGGTATACCTATAATAAGGCTTACCTATAGGCAGTGTAAATATCTCCTAAAAGTATACAATTTAGGAGATATTTACATTACATGCAGCCAATGACATCACTGGTGCATGCGCTCTAAAGGAACAGCCACCCATGCCATTGCTTCAGAGCCCTGTGCCGTAAACGGAGGCTCCCACGCGCATGCGTGGGAGAGACGTCATCACATCTCTGGCCAGTCATAGAGCCAGAGTCCACGAATCTGGGAAGCAAGATGGGTGAGGATGGAAGCCCTTGCAGTGCTGACTTCTCAGCAGGGGAGAGTATTGCAGGCACTATACCGTTAAAAATAGCGCCTGCAATACGCCCTTAAAAAATCTGTCCCCATTCACTTCAGTGTGAAAGCCAGAGGGAGTGGTGCACTAGCAGGACGGTAAAAAAAGTCCAGCTAGCCGCACCTTTGAAGCGGAGAAGGAGCGGTGTGTTTATCGCTCCTCCTCCGCTGCTGCCTATTGAAATCAATGGGACAGCGCGGCTATACCGCCTGCAATGCACTTCTTCAGCAGCGCTTTGCGGGCGGTTTTAACCCTTTCTCGGCCACTAGTGGGGGGTAAATGCGGTCGAAATGCGCCGCAAATCCGCCCATAGCGTCGGCGGTAAAAATAGCGGCGTTTTACCGCCGACACTATGGGCGGCACAGTGTGAAAGGGCTCTTAAGGCAAGTTTAACCGCCTAAGGACCGCTCCATGTACATATACATCACGTACCTGTACAAGATTTTTTTTCTGGGTCAGGGGCCCACGAGGCCGGCGACCCGCTCCTGCTGTGAGGACAATCATTCCGGAGGCAGACAGAACGGCGGTCTGCCTATGTAAACAAGGTAGATCGCTCTGTGACAGGAGGAGACAGAGATCTTGTGTTCCTGCTAAGCTTGAACACAGATCTCTGTCTTCTTACAGTACAAGCACCTACAATACAGTTAGAAAGCACTCCCTAGGGACACATTTAACCCTTTAAATGCCCTTGATGTTAACCCCTTTCCTGCCAGTGTCATTAATATAATGACAGTGCATATTTTTTAGCACTTATCACTGTATCAGTGTTGCTGGTCCCCATAAAAGTGTCACTTAGTGTCCGCTGCAATGTTGCAGTCCCGCTATAAGTCGCTGATCGCCACTATTACTAGTAATAAAAAAAAATCTATAAATATTCCATAAAAATATCCCATAGTTTGTAGACGCTATGCATTTTTTTTTTACCAAAAACACGTAGCAGAATACATATTGGTCTAAATTGATGAAGAAATTCGAATTTTTACATGTTTTATAGCAGAAAGTAATAAGATTTTTTTTTTTTCAAAATTGACGCTCTTTTTTTGGTTTGTAGCACAAAAAATAAAAACTGCAGAGGTGATCAAATACCACCAAGAGAAAGCTCTATTTGTGGGAAAAAAGGACATCAATTTTTTTTTGGGTACAGAGTCGCATGACTGCGCAATTGTCAGTTAAAGTAACGCAGTGCCGTATAACAAAAAATAGCCAGGTCATTAAGGGGGCAAACCTTCCGGGGCTGTGGTTAACATAATGTGCTAGTATGTGATGCATGCTAGCACATTATGGCATTATTGCAGGTTCCCCCCCCCCCAAAAAAAAAAAGAAAAGAAAAAGAAAGAAAGGCCAGTGGTTTACAACCCTCTTTGCACTATTGTAGAGTGACTGTTCAGGGGACAGTCCCCGGATTGAGGACACTGTCCCCGGGCCAAGTCTGTCCCCAGATTGGATTTGAACAGGGATTGGGGCAATTTCAAAGACAGTCAGTGCAGAATAAAAAAAAAAATTCTGAATAATAGCCGCTCCTACTACTGGGGGGGTGTATTTTTTTCCATTATCTTTGCCCCTTTCTGATGATCATGTGCTGGTCGGAGTGGAGGGAATATTTCTTCAGGTGCCCATTCAGCTCCGTTCACATGTTCTTCTGCCTTGGCTCAAGTCCCGGGCCAGCCGACTGCCTGCTTATCTCCTTGCCTTCCCTGGAAGAGTGATCTTCCTCTGCTCCCCACTCAGTAGTAGCCGGGGGCCCGGAGAGTAAGGCTGCTTTCACATTGAGGCGTGCAGCCACGGTGACGGTATAGCCGCGCTATTTGTAGCGTGGCTATACCGTCGCATTTACCGCGATATTCGGGCGCTAGCGGTCAGGTTTTAACCCCCGCTAGTGGCCGAAAAAGGGTTACTACCGCGGTATTACCGCGCTTTCCCATTGATTTCAATGGGAAGGCGCGGTATAGGAGCGGTGAACACACCGCTCCTATACCGCGGTAAAGATGCGGCTAGCAGGACTTTTGGAGCGCTCCTGCTAGCGCACCGCTTCAGTGTGAAAGCCTTCGGGCTTTCACATTGAACACTACAGGGCAGGTTTTTTCATGCGGTATAGCAGCGCTATTTTTAGCGCTGTACCGCATGAAAAACGCCTCAATGTGAAAGGGGCCTAAGACTTGACAGGCTGTGAGGCGGGTGGCGGTGACGATGGGGAGAGAGTCACTGATTGCCGCCATTACTAGTAAAAAAAAAATGTCCCTGGATTTCATTTTAAAAAATCTGGTCACCTTACACTATTGCAACCCCAAATTTACGATGCAACTTTGCAATGCAATTTTTGATGCGCTATAATGCGACCGGTGAAAACCATGTGAGAACAAGTCGCACCGAAGTCGGAACAAAGTAGGGCAAGAACTTTTTTTGGAGTCGCTGCAATGTGAGTCGCACCAATTAGAACAGGGACCATTGAAATACATGGGTTTTGACTTGTCATGCGACTTCACGACATGTATCAAGTCGCACAACAACTTGCAGTAGTGGAAGGAGCCAAAAGAGAGCGTTTTTTTCTTATCGTTTTACTCTCTCTTTCCAATAAAATGATGTTATCTCCTTCCAGTTATCTCTTTTTTTTATTATTCTTATTTTCCAAGAAATTACAAGGTAATATAAGAAAACAGAATAGAATTTTTTTTTAATTGATTGGAGAAAACTCAGATTTTCTGCTCCCCTTTAACCCTTCCAGTAACTAATAGGAAGACTTTGCTATACCTGTGTTCCTCTTCCCCTCTATTCATTGGAAGAGGCGGCTGCTCTTCATCAGCATTCAACACAGATCAACCAATAGAAATTCTTTATGGGTGGGCTTTCCGCTAACTTTCTAACCCAAACGTGCTGTCGTCACACGCAGGGCGGAAATAGGAAAAAAAAAAAAAAAAAAAAAAGAAGAAGCAGCTACGTAGTAAGACGGACGGTTGCCGACATTTTGTTTTTGTGGAGTTGTGATTTCAGTGGACCGGAGACAGCGGGGTGACACGGAGAGCTCACCGACTGAGGAGAGCACGGGAAGAGAGCGCGGCTCCGGGCCTGAACACCGAGAGGAAACCTCGACGGAGAGAAAGAGCGGGCCGCCCGAGCACCCGGGGGAGGAGGAGGGAGAGGCCTCCATTTCCTGTAAGAGAACTGAGGTAATGTCCGCACAGCCCTCCATTCCTGTGTATGAGGGATCTATAGATAGTCACAGCTCTGTGATAAGCCCTCTGATAACATTCCTCACTGGCTGCATCAATGTAGAGGGAGATCTATGTATATATCTCATATATATATATATATATATATATATATATTACACAGTACAGGGAGAGGCCGCTATAGAGGGAGGGCTGTATGCACGAGGTTGTCTGTGCTGCACAAGTCTGAGGACAGCATTGACCAAAATAAAGCTGCCCCCCCCCCCACCCCTGTGTATTTAAAGCGGGGTTCACCCCAAAAAAAAAATTCTAACATTACATCGAGCCGAGTTGTGAGAATGACATTATGCTGTTTTTTTTTTTTTATTTCCTTGCCGTACATACCGTTTTATCTATATTTTCACCGCGGCTTCCAGGTATGTAATCCTGCGGGACTGGGCGTTCCTATTCACATGCTAATTGATTGACATGCTTCCCATCGGCGCATACAGCGCGTCACAAGTTGCCGAAAGAAGCTGGACTGCGAGTCGGCTCTATACGGCGCCTGCGCACCGACATTCGTCTTCTTTCGGCAACTCGTGACGCGCTGGTAGGAAGCATGTCAATCAATTAGCATGTGAATAGGAACGCCCAGTCCCGCAGATTACATACCCGGAACCCGCTGTGAAAATATAGATAAAACGGTATGTAGGGCAAGGCAATAAAAAAACGGCATAATGTCATTCTCACAACTCGGCTCAATGTAATGTTAAAACATTTTTTTTGGTGAACCCTCGCTTTAACCACTTCAGCCCCCGAACATTTGCCCCCCCTGACTAGGCCTTTTTTTGCAATACGGCACTTTAACTGACAATTGCGCGGTCATGCGACGTTGTCCCCAAATAAAATTTAAGCGCCCCCACACAACTAGAGCTTTCTTTTGGTGGTATTTGATCACCTCTGTGGTCTTTATTCTTTTGCGCTATAAACAAAAAAAAGAAAAGCGCCAATTTAGAACTTTTTTTGCTATAATAGCCGAAATGAATTTCTTCATCAGTTTACGCCAATATGTATTCGTAAAAAAAAAACGCAATAAGTGTATATTGATTTGCACAAAAGTTATAGACTCTACAGAATAGGGGATAGATTTGTCATATTTATTCACTTTTTCTTTTTACTACTAGTAATGGCGGTGATCTGTGATTTTTAGCGGGGCATTGTAGCGGACAGATCAGACACTTTGGGACTAGTGACCTTTATACAGCGATCAGAGCTATAAAAATGAACTGATTACTGTGTAAACGACACTGGCAGGGAAAGGGTAAACGCTAGGGGGCGATCAAAGGGTTAATTGTTCCCTAGGGAGGTGTTTCTAACTGTAGGGGAGGGGATTGACTGGGAGTAGAGAGCGATCGCTGTTCCTAATCACTAGGAAAATATCTCTGTACTTCCTGACAGAACAGGGATCTGTTTGTTTACATTGACAGATCTGTGGAGCGATTGCGGGTGTCCGGTGGACATCGGCTCCCTCGCCGTGCAGTGGGCGCGTGCGCCTGCTATAGCTCTTAGAGGAGGCAACGTACACCTACGGCAATTTGCGGGAACGAGCCGACCTGCCGCAGTATGATGATGTCGGCAAGCGGTTAAAGCGGGGTTCCGGGCATAATTTTTAATATTTTTTTTTTAAAGCTAAAATTAATTACATTAAATAGTCCCTAAAACATATTGATAGCTCCCCAATCGTTCCAGAAATCATTGCAAACCCTTACCTTATATCCTCCAGCTCATGTTGCGGCCGTATCCATCATATGTGTGGGCATGTGAGGCCCAGTTCCTTTTTCTTCCTGGTTTTCAGGGAGAGGTGCATGCTGGGTGATTTTTTTCAGGCACAGTAATGCCCAGAGACTCCTGGGAAATGAGTGTCATCATTTCCCAGGAGGCAATGGGGTCTTAGGCCGGGAAGTTGAACCACCTAGGACCAGGAATTAGGCAGATTACGGAATTGCCTAGTAACAGCCAGATAGAAGTGAGTAATTTTTTATTAAAGGCAAGCTGTTAATAGTTCATTTTTAGGGTGGAACTCCGCTGCTGACTTTTAACCACTTCCCTACTGCAGTATGCTAATATGACGGTGGCAGGGACCCTATGTCACCATCCTATGACATATTTTTTTTCCGGAGCCCACGCGCACCGCCCCTGCCACGTCACTCAGCACCCGATGCGTGATTGCCCGTGAACACAGCAGGACAGTTGATCTGTGTGTGTAAACGCACAAATCCACGTCCTGTCAGAGGTGAGGAGACCGATGTGTGTTCCCAGTACAGATGAACACCGATCGGTCTCCTCCCCTTGTGAGTCCCCTCCCCCTACAGTTAGAATCACTCCCTAGGATACACAGTTAACCCCTTCCTTGCCCCCCCCCTAGTGTTAACCCCTTCTCTACCACTCACATTTATACAGTAATCGGTGCATTTTTATAGCAGGGATCGCTGTATAAATGTGAATGGTGTCAAATGTGTCCGCCGCAATATCGCAGTCAAGATAAAAATCGCAGATCGCCGCCATTACTAGTAAAAAAAAGAAACGACAAATGGGGGGGGGGGGGGGGGGGGATATTTATTATAGCAAAAAGTAAAAAAATATTGTGTGTTTTGTTTTTATTTATTTTTCAAAATTTTCGCTCTTTTTTTTTTGTTATAGCGCAAAAAATAAAAACTGTAGAGTTGATCACATGCCACCAAAAGAAAGCTCTATTTGTAGGGAAAACAATTATCAAAATGTCAAATGGGTACAGTGTTGCATGACCACGCAATTATCATTCAAAGTGTAACAGCGCTGAAAGCTGAAAATTGGTCTGGGCAGGAAGGGGGTGAAAATGCCCTGTATAGAAATGTTAATATATTGACGCTTACCTGTTCAGTGAGCCTGCGATGTCGGCACCCCAGCCTATTTTTCAGGTTGGGTGCTGCCGCCATTCATCATAAGGGAAATGTCAGTGAAGCCCGCTGCGCTTTCTAATTGACCTGGCGGATGGAGGAGGGGGCCGTACTGCTGCAGTGCCTTCTCCTGGAAGTGGGGAAGAAGTATCTTTCAGATCAGCAGAAGTTCCACTTTTTGGTGGAACTCTACTTTAAATTTTATTTCCAAACTATTTCAGTTATTCCCAGCCATTTCCTACTAATCGGCACAATCTGGAATCTTCCAAACTTTGAAGAATCGGCGCACAGTTAACCCTTTCACTGCCAGAGCGTTTTTGCACACAGCCACTTCCTGTCCGGTCTATAGGGAAGTGGTTCAGTTATCCTGACCGGACGTCATATGACGTGATCAGGATAACAAGCCGGCACGTGCCCGTAGGGGCGAGCAGCACAGCGATCGGTAGTGCGGTGTGCCAGTCTCACACCGCATCTCTGATCTAGGTAAAGAGCCTCTGACAGAGGCCCTTTACCAAGTGATCAGCTGTGTTCAATCACAGCTGATCACGGTCTAAACAGGAAGAGCCGTGTACTGGCTTTTCCTCTATCGCGTCTCAGGCCTCGTACACACGACCGTTTTCCTCGACAAAATCCATCAAGAAACTTGGTGGCAGAGCTTTTTTTTCCGAGGAAAACGGTCGTGTATGTTTTTCGACGAGAAAAAAAGTTCTCTTTTTTTCCTCAATGTGAGTCTCAATTTCCTTGTCGTGTTTCTCGTTCGTGTGTATGCTTAGAAACCTGCGCATGCTCAGAATAAAGTATGAGACCGGAGCGCACCTTCAGTAAAAGTAGCGTTTGTAATGGAGATAGCACATTCGTCACGCTGTAACAGACTGAAAAGCGCAAATCGTCTCTTACCAAACTTTTACTTAACACACAGTAACATGAGATTAGCAAAAGCAGCCCCAAGGGTTGTGCCAGTGGAATCGGACTTCCCCTTTATAGTGCCGTAGTACATCATCGCGTTTGAGAACGACGAGCTTTTGTCTTGACCGTGTGTACACAAAGAAAGCTTGTCAAGATTCTCGACAAGCCTAACAAGGAACTTGTCGAGGGAAAACGATGTTTCATTTACGCCGAGATTCTCGGTCGTGTGTACGAGGCCTGACAGATATGAGTAGAGCATAGAGGACTGCTCTCCTGACGGGGGTCTGCACAGGACCACCAGGTATGCCAATCAGTAATGCCTGCCAGTGCGTCCTTATCAGTGATACCCATCAGTGCCACCTACGAATGCCCACCAGTGCGGCCTCAGTGCCCATCAGTGGAGAAAACTTGCTTATTTACAACATTTTATAACCGCAACAAAGAAAAACTTGGTTTAAGTGCAAAAAATAAAAATCAGAGGTGACCACATCCCACAAATAGAGCTTTCTTTTAGTGGTAACAAAATTATAAAAATGTTGTATGGGTACAGTGTAGCATGACCGCACAATTGCTGTCGTTTAAAATAAGGACAAGTACCTGTCCAGGGCGCTCGCAATGTCCTCTCACAAAGCCGACCGCCTCCATCTTCAAGCTTCACAGCCTGGTTTCCTACTGCGCATGCACGAACCGTGCTGTGCGTCCTCTCTGGTCCCTGCTGTCTTCTGGGACCTGTGTGTATCCCAGAAGACAGCCAGGGTGACAGTTTCCAAAAGTAGCCGAACATGTAGAGCCACGAGTCGGCTCTACGCGGCGTATAGAGCTGAATCGCCTACGCAATAGGGGGGGGGGGGGGGGCCTTATCTGCCGGGGGAAACTTTTTCTGAAGGACATCAATCATCTGGGCAAACTCCCAAATTACATTGCGGCTCAGCATAGAAACGCCTACTCCCACGGGAGTAGGTACCCGGAAGCCGGTTTGAAAATAGCGATACTAAGGTATGTACAGCCTAAAAAAAAAAAGTGCCTACTGTACATGTTAGAAGTATAAAGAATTTGGTCTTATATAGATGTTATTTGGGTGACCCTCCGCTTTAAATGGCGTCTATGTACAAATAGCTTCATATTGAATTACAGAAAGCAGCTGAGAATTCACTGGTATCTTTTTCCAGGTAATATTTTCCGCCGTATGACATACTTTTTACACATTTCTCTGTGAAACATAAATGCACTGTAGGCAAAAGGGATGCACCAATAGTGTGTGTGTGTGTGTGTGTATATATATATATATATATATATATATATAATTAGTACATAGATTTGCAAAACAATTGGATAAAGTAAAATTCCCGAACCTTGTTATTGCAGAGTATATTGCCTCGTGCTACATAACTAACCTCCATTTCATGCTGAATAAACTTGGTTTTCTATTTAGGATATATTAATAATAATCTTTTAGTTTATATCTCCAAAAGCATTTTATTAAAATACATTTGATAAAAATCAAAAAAATCTGTTTTTTTTTTTTTTAAACCTTTGATTTTTATCCACCCTTATAAGGGGTTAAACTGAAGAACTTTTTAATGAAGAAGGAAAAAAAGGGGGGGGGGGCGGCGTAGAGGGAATGTCATCCCTTTGGTATTTGGATGTATAAACAAAAATAAACCATGTTTTTGGTGTTTTTATTATTTGTTTTGACAGCTCCAATTGCTGGTGTTCTATTGAATAGTGCAGATCATCAGATAATACCTCAGACGGGATCTGCGCAGGACTTAAAGGGTTATTAAAGGAAAAAAAAAATTCCTTTAAAATAACAAACATGTTATACTTGCCTCCACTGTGCAGTTCGTTTTGCACAGAGTGGCCCCGATCCACGTTTTCTGGGGTCCCTCGGCGGCTGTCTCTGGTCCTCCCCGCAAGTACTGACCACAGTCATGCGAGAGAGCTCGCACGGTGGTAATTGCAGGCGCGCTCCCGTGATACAGCGAGCGGCCATAGACACTCACTGTATCTCTCGGTCCCGCCGCGTCACTGGATGTGATTGACAGCAGCGCCAGCCAATGGCTGCGCTGCTCTAAATCCATCCGCTCTAGCCAATGAGCGGCGAAGAGGATCTCGGGACCGAGCGCGGGACTTTCGAGGGGTCAGGTAAGTATAATGGGGGCTCGGGAATGGGAGGGGATCCGGCAGCAGCATCAGATGTTTTTTTCACCTTAATGCATAGATTGCATGAAGGTGAAGTTTTTTTCTTTTTACTTTACAACTCCTTTAACGTCACTTCAGCTGATCTCCCGATCAGCTGGCATGTTAACGGTGTGCATGTGCACATCGTCCGAGGCGCTAGGGATTGAGTAATAGTCCATATGTTTAGCAGCGCCACATCCCCACACATAGTTCAAAGAATATAATGAAATAAAATATTAGGACATTTTAAATAGCTGCATGTTGGGAACACCTGCAAAATCACACGCTTCCCCAACACGCAGAGCAACGCACTGCACTCTAGCAGACGCCCCCACTTATCTGTAACTGGTGCGGTTTCAAAATAGGGTTCGGGGGCTTCTATCCCCATGTTTCTCTCGGTTCAGTGCAACATGTTTTTAGAAAAGTTGGAACTACTTTCCTTCTGTTTGTGGGTAGGGTTGCTGGTAAAATGAATGGGCTGCATTAACTGCGACATGCACGTACAGGTGTGAACCCAGACTGTTATTTAAATGTTACCAGAAACAGTGTTTTGGCTTGATTTATGAGATGTGTAAATCGCCTTTGTGTGTATGGCCTTAAAGCGGAGTCCCACCCAAACTGAACTTCCGCTTTAAGTGTTGGTGACCACCTGACATGCCACACTTGGTGTGTCATTTTCCTCCCCTGGTGCTGGATGGAAGATCACCTGTCCCCCTCCCCCTGCAATCTTCTGGGACACGTTACAGGTTTCATAAGATTGCTTGGCCATTCACAGCATGGCTCACGCATGCATGCCTGGCTATGAAGCCGCAGCCGAGCACCCACAGTTAGAATGCTGGTGCAGCGAAGAGGAGCGGGGCTTCGCGCGCCGCCATTGCTGGACCGAGTGACAGGCAAGTGTCTGATGACTAAAGTCACTTTTTTGTAGCTGCTGACTTTTAAATAGGTGGAACTCCGCTTTAGAAGAAGTATGGCCAAAGAGGGATGATTGGCTACGCCCTCTACAGGAAACACAAATTGGACACAGTTTAAAAGGCCCCTCCCTTGCATCTGACCCTCATTTGTTTTGTGTTTTCACACCCTCAATGAGTGCACACCGAAACGTTTTTTTTCATTGGTCTGGTAACTGTGGTTGGCGGACCCACTTTTTTGGTATATGGCTAGACTAAAGCCCCATACACACCATCAGATTATCTGCAGATTTTTGTCTTCAGATTTACCAAAACCATGTAGTACAAGGGCCTGCCTGATTGCATACAAATTGAAACTCTGAAGGTTTGACCTCATATTATATGGTTTTGGTAAATCTGAAGACAAACATCTGCAGATAATCTGATGGTGTGTATGGGGCTTCAGGCTGTATTCACACCAGTCCGGCTAGCTCGTCTCAGCCCCCTTTTTGCCAGGCTGCATTCTGGGATATGGATGGATATGGATTGGGGGGGAACCCCCACAGTTTTTTTTTTTTTTTCAATTGCCGGCAATAGATTTTATTTTATATATATTTTTTTAATTCTTTTAATTTCTGTTTATTAGGACTCTCCTGAGAGGTCTGATCTTAAATCCATTAATGGCTACTAATCTTGGAGAACCGCTGAATCCTGAATGGTATGTATTGTAATTTTTTAATTGCTTTTCCCCCCTACTTCTTCATCCTTTATCAGTGCAGTTCTGTTGTTTTGGTTAAAAAAAAAAATTATCTATTCTGCGCATCCGCACAACTAACCAAAAGGAACGCTGCAAACGTGATATCTTAATATAAGATATTTGAATCCTGTACAAATAATGTGCTGTACCTTCTCTGAAAAATTGTCAGGTTCTCTTTAAAGTTAATATACCTAACAAAATGAACCAAAGTACAGACTAAAACTGCACATAGGATGATATGATGCAGTGGATATAAAAAGTCTACACACCCCCTAAAAAAAAATGCCTTTTTTTTTTTTTTATTTATTTTTTTAGGTACAGTGGATGGAACCTTGGTTAATGAGTAACGTGGTTTACGAGTGTTGTCTTGCAAAACTAGCAGGATTCAAGCCAATGGTGTGTGCAGTACTGCATTTGGCCAGAGGTGCGGTGGTGCCGGTGACACTCGGAATGGTTCGGAGCCGTTCGGAAATACTTTTGTTTTCGAGTTTAGCCAAGCTGTCCCGAGTATTTCTGAGGCTCTCCGATGCCCATGCACCTCTGGCCACATGCAGTATTTCATGCAATAGAAGTCAATGCAGAACAAATTATTTATTCTATGGGGAAACTCGCTTTGATGTGCAAGTGCTTTGGATTGCAAGCATTCTGGAACGGATTATGGCTCGTAATCCAAGGTTTCATTGTATTAGAAGAATTAGTCTAACATGAATCACTTCTGAAAAGTTTCCACCTTTTTATTGTGATCTATAATCTGTAAAATTCCATTAAAAAACAAACTGAAATTGTTTAGCAGGAGAGAGAAATAAAAACGTGGATGCATAAGTGTAAACGCCCTCTTATAATTCGGGATGTGGTTTGTTTCAGAATTAACCAATCACATTAAAACTGGTGTTAAATAGTAGTACACACCTGCTACCAATGAAAGTGACTCTGATTAAGCCCATTTGTTTCGAATAGGATTTGACATTTGCTCAGTTGGTTCTTACGGCAAAAGCCATGATCTGCTTCCCATGTGGGAACTTGTATGGGCTCGCTCCTGAGCCCCCTGTCTTCGTCTATTGACACATGTAGGACTTCATGATATCCAATTTCTACTTGCGATTATTAAGCGAAAAAAGTTGGACTATCTGTGGTCCGATTTTCAGATCCTGTGTACGGGCCATTAGATCAAAGGAATGCACTTTTTCTACACCCACTGTACTCGGCTTTTTAGAATTTAACATACCCTGCTTTACTATCTTGGTTGTGAAACCTAGTTTTTCATTTTAAAATGATTTGTTTTCCTTGCAGGGTTCAGCAGTATGGTTCCAGCAGAGATGGTGCTTTGGAATCACCAATGCATGAGAATCCTGAGTGGGAGAAAGCAAGGCAGGCTTTAGCAAGCATCAGCAAAGCCACCAGTTCTGCCTCTGCAGCTAATAAAGGATCAGATGACGGGCAGTCAAATGCTCAGGTAAAGTCCTAACTTAGAAGTGAACATTGACTCTATACATTGGTTTGGGAAGATTCCTTGGAAATTGTTAGATCTAACTGGGAAAATATATATAAAAGTATAACTATAGGAGGGTTGGGCCCACAGCGTTTATTTTATTTAATTTTGGCGTGGGGTTCCCCATAAAATCCGTACCAGACCCAAAAGAGATCCCCCCCCCCCCATGCTGTGTGTGTGTGTGTGTGTGTGTGTGATTTTTTTTATTTTATTTATCCCCAAGATAAAGTTTGTTCAAAACTGATCTGAGGTGCGGTTTAAATGCGTTCCAATAGAAGGCAATGAGCCTGGCATTTGCATCTGAACCGCAGTGCTCAAACACTCAGTACCCTTTTTAAATTTGCAGCCAATTTTAAACTGGTTCAAAATGCATGCAATTTGCATATTTGTGAAAGGAGCTTTAATCTATTGTATTCACTTTAGATTGTTTGTACCTGCTTAACATGTTTTAGTTGCTATCTTAGAACAAGTGTAGAGATTGAGATTTCTGGACTTTTTTTTTTTTTAAACGCACGTAATGCTTGCTCTCCGGGGATGTGACTTCAAATTGTTGATGCCATGCAATTGGCTTTAGCAGAAAGCCAGCAATGGCAGTTCCTAAACTTATCTCATGACGGGTGCACTTTTTAAACATTTTTGCAGCGTATCTAAAAAAAAAGAAGCTAAAATGTATTTTATTTTATTTTTAGTACTCTGCACCACAGGGAGATGTAACAATGCAGCAACAGTATTACCAGTGGTACTCTCAACAGTATAACTACCAATATGCTTACAACTACTATTATCCAATGGTATGTATATTTATAATTCTTAGTAATGTAAACAAATTGCCTTTCATAAATTGTATGCAGGTTGCCTATGGTGGACACTTTTAGAGCCAGTTCACACCACATGCAGTCCAGTGCGTGTTTTAAAAATAAATAAAAATTCTGCATCAAAAATGCATGGAAAGTAGGTTATATGTTTTTTTAATGGCATAGTTCACACCAGTGTGTTCCAAAAAATAAAAAGTAGAACATGCTGAATTTTTCCTGCACTGTTCTGGAACACTGGAACACACAAGTCCTTAAGGTAAAAAAAAAAGGGGGGGGTGCACTGGGCTTCAAACTGAAACGCATCCAAAACACACATGCAGAAAAGCACATGGAACGCAATCCAGACTGCGTTTCTATGATGTGAACTGGCCCTTCACACTGGTCGTTTTTTTTTTTTTTTTACATTTCTTCTTGTGTGTTTGCCATATATTGTGGCAAGACAGCCTGTTTGTGAAAGGATTGCCAATGCATGACCTGTGGCATTTTCCTGGCCCAGAGTAGCGCAATGCACAGTTTCCAATTTCTGTAGTGCACTAGCAAAATGTGCAGAGCAAAATAGTGAAATATGCATTTAAAGTAAACTTGAACTTTGCTAATGAAGGGTAAAGCGAGCAACAGGTTCCCTTTAATGTAAGTTCACCTTTTTACAATCGGTGAAAAGGTAAATGAATACTCTGCAGTGTCTACACCCTCCCTGGTACACTGCACTTACATTTTTGTGAGTTATTAGTTGCACCCCCACTTCCCAAAGTTACAGGCTTTCTGTTGGCCTCCTCGGACTTTTGGTCCCAAAATATCAGAAGTTCAAGGCGTCATTTCGAGTGTCTACAAACTGGAGTTTTGTGCTGTGCTTCCTCCCTGGTTTGTGCTCTCCAACTTGTCATCTTTCACGTCATGGCGGGCAGATCTGCTTGCTGCTGTCACAACTCTTGGATCAAGGGGTCCAACAGGAGCATGTATTCAAGGCACTTTTCTCAGGTTTCTCCTGCTTTGTTCTCAAGGGAGTCATTTGCGGGTTATCTAGATGACCCCCTTGTAAAGGACCAGTTCCTCCCTGTCTCAGTCATACAACAGACAGTAAAGACTCTGCAGAGCTTCAGTTGGATCCTTAACCTCTAGAAATCATCACTGAACCCAGCTCACAGATTGGAGTACCTGGGGTTGATGCTGGACACATTGTTTGAGTGTTCTAAGAAGTCAAATCAGCCAAACAAAATGAAGATTAGATTTTTACATGTATGAGAGAAATGTCAGAATTTGGCTGGGGGTCAAGTAATTAAAAAAGGCACCGTTACATTTTCAAATTGGTAATTTCCTTTTTATTATATTTTCTAGAATTTGTATAATGGATATAATTCTCCTGGTCAGTATGGTATGTCAGGCTCTTACCAAACACAAGCATCTCAACAGACCCAGGCAGCTGGGCAGCACCAGGGAAACCTAACGCAGGTAGGACTTTTTTTTTTTTATTTCTCTTCCAGATATTCTAAGGATAGTTTCTTTCTTTTTTTTTTTTTTAAATAATGCCTCTTTATAATGTGCAAGGTAATAATGCTTTGGCTCCATAAAGCAAGCATGATGCAATCATCCTCCTATCCAGAACATGAAGACAAGTAACATTGCTGAAAGTAATAAAATGCTATCAATTATTTGATTCCAGCCTCCAGTTCCTGGCCTTGAAGACAGTATGTCTTATTCTACAATCCAGTCACAAGTTTCTTCCTCTGGTAACCAGCCACCTTCCCCTCAAAGTGTAAGTCATAGTTTGTCACAAGCTGGTCCTCAAGGAGCATCTTCAGGCAGCCAACATTCCAACACAAATGCCAACAGTTACACTCAGCAGCATAACTATGACTCTACCAAACAAAAGAAAGGACAACCGTTGTGGAACCGCATGAAACGTAAGTTGATCACTTTAGATGTACATTAAAGTGTGTTTTGTGGCAAAATAAAGACACATATGTAGTACATATATGCAATACATGCCGTTCTGGAAGATTGCGGGGGGGGGGAGGGGGGAATCGGAGGATAGAAGGTTTCAACTAATTCTGCAGCTAAACTTAGGTTTTATTATCACGCTCTCTTCTATCCAGTAAGAAGGTGGGGCTCCTGTTCTCCTTTTTAGTTTGATTTACTTTTAAATCGTACTAAAATAAGCCTGTTTACAGAACGTGAATATCTCATTAGTAACCTTCATATTTCTGCATAGTTCTGCAAACTGCTCTTCTCTGCGGTTTCTTTAGTTAACTGTACTTGGCGAACCCTTTTCATGTATTATGTTTATAATCTACATTCAATCTTTTTTGTATAACGCTTAAAAAATTAACCTAAAAAAAAGACCAAAAATATTTTTATTTTGAATACATTTTTACCTTTTCCCTTCTTGCAGAAGCTCCTGGAGCTGGTGGTCTTAAATTTAACATTCAGAAGCGTCCTATGGTAATGACCAATCAGAACACTACATCTAATGATCAACATAATAACAATAGTGTGCAGCAGCCAGCACGTATGCATCACCATATGTTACTACAGCAAACTGAGAAGTGCCAAGATCAATGGTAACCAAATAATATTGTACTTCTTAAAACATTCATTATTAGGCCTCATGCACACTGGAGGTTTTTACAGCAGATGTTTTTTCTACAGTCAAACTCTCCATCATGTTATCCTATTTGTCCATGCACACATAGGCTGTTATCAGCAGTTTTGGGCAGTGGTGTTTTTGAGCAGTAAAAAAAAAAAACTAGTGGGTTCTGAGACGTTTTTCAGCTGATAAACGTCGATAAACGCTCAAAAACGTCACTCATCAGTGTCTAACGTTTTTGATCCATTGAAGAAAAATAAAATGTTCTTACAAAAAACTCTAAAAACCGCTAACGCGGAAAACGCTATTAAAAACAAGTTGAAAAAAGTTGAAAAACTCACTGCAAAGCTACTGGCTGTTTTATAACATCATTTTAACGTCCAGTGTGCATGAGGCCTTAGTGGTACATGCTTTCTTCTTGGATGCACTTAATTCCTATGCAATCTTGATTGTAGCAGTAATTCTGCAAAACCAGAGGACTGGCCGCCATCAATGAAGGAATATGTTCAGCGCTGCTTTACTGCATGTGAATCAGAGGAAGATAAGGATCGGACTGAGAAACTCCTTAAAGAAGTTCTACAAGCCAGATTGCAAGATGGTTCAGCGTTTACTATAGACTGGAGTAGAGAACCTTTACCAGGGTGTGTATACTTGTTTTGTTTCAGCAAATGCTGTCATAACATCTACCCATCATGTTCAGGATTAAAAAGAACCTTCATGATCAGGCCAAAACTTTTGATATGTTTTACTCAATGTCTTGGATGCCTTGCAGAATTCATTTGTCAAAAAAAGTACGTACCGGACACAGGCTTTTAACATTTTTGCCGTGGTTATATGCGGCACCTACCATTGAGGATGCTAGTAAGCAAGATGTTAAATCAGCCAGGATAAGCCCTCTCATTCTCAATGATACTTACCCCCCCCCCCCCCCCGGTTGTTGTTTAGTAAAAAAAAAAAAGTGTCCTTGGGTCAGGGCTCGACAAACCCCGATCGCCAGAGCGCTTCCCTGCCTGTTTCCATCTCCTTCCTTTAATTAGAAGTTAGAACACCCCAAATATTATATAGATAGATAGATAGATAGATAGATATAGAGATAGATAGATAGATATAGAGATAGATAGATAGACATAGAGATAGATAGATAGATAGATATAGAGATATATATATATATATATATATATATATATATATAATAAAATGACGGTCGTTGCAATACTTTCACACCTTATTTGTGCAGCGGTCTTACAAGCACACTTTTTGGGGGGGGGGAAATACACTTTTTAATTAAAATAGGACCACAGTAAAGATGGCCCAATTTATTTTATATTGTGAAAGATAATGTTACGCCGAGTAAATTGATACCCAACATGTCACGCTTCAAAATTGCGTCCCAACATCTCATACCTATGCCTGGACTTGAGGCATATCAGATAAATGTGTCTGGTATGTGGTGTCGGAGCACTTTGCTTCCTACTGCTTCTCTGGTCTATGTTCTCAAACCTGCCTGCCTGTCAAGATTAACTGAGCTGTGTAGGGCAGGTGAAGGGGTCTGGCCATCAGCTGGGGGCTGCACTTAGGATACTAGGTACAAACAAAACACCTAACCTATTTCAGGTGTTGTAATGACCCATTGGGCATGAACTGAATGCCCGGCAGAATTCCCCCCCCCCCCTTTTTTTCTTTCTTTTTTATTTTTTTTTATATATTTGGGTTAAACACTTTAACTGCTTCCTTCAGTCCTGTAAGATTATACACCTTTCCTGACCAGAGCACTTTTTTTACAATTTGGCACTGTGTCGCTTTAACTGACAATTGCACGTCGTGCAAAGCTGTACCCAAACAAAATTTGCATCCTTTTTATTCCCCCAGAAATGGCTTTTCCTTTTTGCTATAAATACCCCCAATTTTTTTTCCGCAGTTTAGGCCGATATGTATTCTTCTATATATTTTTAGTAATAAGCGTGTATTGATTGGTTTGCTCAAAAGTTATAGCGTCTACAAAATTGGGGCTAGAATTATTTTTATACAATATTTTTTTATATCGGGACTGCGATATGGCAGACTTTTTGGCACCATTGACAATTTTACAGCGATCAATGCTATAAAAATGCACTGATTACTGTAAAAATGTCTGGCAGGGAAGGGGTTAACTGTTCCTTAATGTGTTCTAACTGAAGGGGGGATGGGACTTACTAGGGGAAATGACAGATCGCTGTTCATATATTGGGGAAATGACAGATCGCTGTTCATATATTGTATGAACAGACGGTAAGTCATTTCTCCCCTGAAAGAACTGGGGGGGGGGGTGGGTGTGTGTGTGTGTGTGTGTGTGTGTGTGTGAGATTAATATATACACACACACCGGTTCTCGCTGTGTCACAAGAGATTGCGGGATCCCGGCGGTCATCGTGCGCGCCCCTAGTGGCCACAGGGCGAAGCGACGTAACATAACATTGTTTCGCCCGAGCCCTGCTGCCGCAGTTAAACTGGCGGCTGGTCACAAAGTGGTTAATGTCATCCAGTACAGGGACCAGGTTACTCGCCCTGCCATTGAATTACCAAACCTGAAAGTCTTGGAACACCAAAGTGATGTGAAACCAGCGAGTCCAGCTCAAGGTACCTACTCAGAGGGGTTCCTCGGAGAAACTGCAAACTGCTTTTGGGCAAAGACTCCATTCCCTAGTATGTGGACTAGGGTTGTCCCACTTTTTTAGGACCGAGTACAAGTACCGATACTTTTTTTTTTTTTTTTTTTTATTAAATGTGTCCTCAAAGAGAAAGCCAAGCCCCAACATCGCCCCCACCCACCCCCTCCCCCCGCCGCCGCCTAGTTGATCAGCGCGGGGAACATTACAGCTTTCATTTGAATAGCTGTGTGTTCCCCGCTGCGCCTCATATATAGCCCCTCCCCCTTGTCCATGCACTTTGATAGATTTGTCTATCAAAGTGCCCGGACAAGGGGGAGGGGCTATATATGACGCGGCGGGGAACACACAGCTATTCAAATGAAAGCTGTAATGTTCTCCGCACTGATCAACTAGACGACGGGGGAACGGGGCTTGGTTTTCTCTTTTGGGGACTGAACAGCGGCAGCAGCCCTCTCAGCCCCGTCTCCCCCCACTCTGCGGGGGGGGGGGGGGGAAAGTATTGGTGAAGCATCGGGAGCATTTACGCGAGTGCAAGTACTCGCACAAATGCTCAGTATCGATACCAATACTAGTATCGGGACAACCCTAATGTTGGACCATCTTGCAAAAGCTTTAAACCTGAAAGCTTCAACCAGATGCTGATGGGGGGGGGGGGGGTCTATAGAAGACAGACCACAAAAGAAGAGGAGGCAATGTTAGAAAGGTAATCCTTCAACCGCCACCCTACAAGCCCCTAAAGGGGAGAGGGGGGGGGGTAAGTTTCCCTGACCATTATAGAATGGTCCACTGATACGCAGGATGCAGATATTTTTGGGATTTGAGCTGAACAGTCTCGCCCTTCGGTGACGGGTAGTTAACTAAATGCCAAGAAAGGCGCACTACCTGGGGACTCGTCTGGATGTACAACCTGCCCCCCTTGTATCCAATTGGGGGGGGGGGCATTTGTGCAGAAGACTTATCAGTGGAGTTGGCTAAGCTATTGGCTTTGGGAGAAGAGCCTTCCCCAAAGGGGAAATGTTGTGACCCATTCCCATGTAGTGCCCAGGACCCTTTAGGCTGTTTATGGTTTGCATAGTGGAATGCCTCAAAACATGGGTGTAGTGGAAAGGTCTTTGTAGCTGTAAAAGACCCAAAACCTTGAACCACAGGCTGAGTTTCCAAATGAAAGGTGGTGTGCACTGCCTTGGTTAAGGTTTGAAACAACCTTCTGTATACAGTCAACAGCAGTAGACTGCTTTAACCCAAATACAGACTCTCCTGACATAAAGTTGGCATCTGAATTGAAGATAACGGGACTGCAGGCCAGAATTATTTACAGGCTGATGAATGTCAGAGGCAGATTCTGCAGGGGATAGTGCCAAAGCACGCTTGGAGCCCTTGTTAACAGATTGCTCAACTAACTGCACTAACAGCTAAAAAGGCCATAGTAGACATGGAGGTCTAACAGTGCAAACATTGAGGTAGCTCCCAGTTCTTTAAGTCTCATTTCTGGATTTGACAGATCCAGTGCTAGTTGCTACTTATTGTTTTTTTTATGGTAGCTTGATTCAGGTGCATTTGCCATCTGTATTACTCTGCTATAACTGTATTTACTGTTTTTAGGAAGGATAGTATAAAAGAGAGTCCAAAGAAGAAGCATTGGGAGCAAACTACTCTTCAGTCTTCCCGCGGCAGCACCATCACTGTGACCCAGTCTTCACGGGGTGGCGGAAACGGTGGCACCTGTGCACTAAGAGGGCGTGGTAGCAGCTTCCCTACGCGGTTTGGTAACCGTAATGTTTTCATGAAAGAATCCAGTTCCTCTTCAAGCACAGGTTCTAGGTCCAGATCAAGATCTTCCTCTCCGCACAGACGACATTGCCGAAGGTATTTAGTTAATTGCTTAACCACTTGAAGAAACGCCATTTCTGGAACTTTTTTTTTTTTTCCCAAGTTTAAATCGGTATTTTTTGCAAAAAAATTACTTATAACCCCCAAACATTATGTCTTACATTTTTTATTAGCAGAGATCCTAGGCAATAAAATTGCATTGGTTGCATTTTTTTTATGTCACATGGTATTTGCACATCAGTTTTTCAAACTCAAATAAAATATTTGTGGGAAGAATACATTTTAATAAAATATACTCCCAATCTTTTTTTTAAATCTGCATAGGCAACATTTTAAACGCCTTTACAGGTTACCTGTTTAGAGTTGAAGGAGGTCTAGCACTAGAATTGTTGCTCATACCTCATGAGTGGTGCAAACACGGTTTACATATGCGTGTACGTTTTTTGCTTCTGCGTACGAGCACAACGTGATGGGGAGTTCTTGATGGTGTTGTGTGTGTGTTTTTTTTTTTTTTTTTTTTCTTCACTCTACCACCTTTATTCCTATTACAAGGCATGTAAACATGCCTTGTAATAGAAATGAGGACGATGGGTCCCCCCCCCCCCCCCTTTTTTTTTTTTTCTTTTTTTTTTTAAGAGATCTGGAGTCAAAGAGGTGCGCAAATGCACTTCGCTGGTGGTTCGCTCCTGCTGTACACACAGCGCAAGCCAACCACCGGTTACCGCAGACTTGACTCGTCTGCTGGCCCCCGCGGATCATCGGCCAGAGAACTGCAATCTGCCTATGTAAACGAGAGGCACTGTTGCTGATTTCCAAAAAGTGTTAGTATATCCACCGCAATATCACAGTCCTGCTATAAATCACTGATTGCCGCCAGTACTAGTAAATAAAAATATCCCATAGTGTGTAAACGCTATATCTTTTGCGCAAACCAATCATTATACACTTATTGGGATTTTTTTTACCAAAAATATGCAGCAGAATGCATCTTGGCCTAAGATTAGAACATTTTTTTTGTGTGTGTATATTTATATGTATGTGTGTGTGTGTGTGTGTGTGTGTGTGTGTGTGTGTGTGTGTGTATGTGTGTGTATGTGTATATATATATATATATATATATATATATATATATATATATATATATATATATATATATATATATATAATTACAAAAAATGGCATGGTCATGGGGGGCAAATCTTCTGGGGGGTAAAGAGGTTTTAAAAAAGGGGGGGACTGTATACTTCCACCCTGGACCGGAAGTGACATAACGTTGCTCCAGTCCTCCCAAGACCATAGAGGCGATCAAAGCCGAGGGGGAAGACATCCCCTCCTGCTTCGGAACGTGTTCCAGCAACTCGTGTGTGTGTGTATACGTACAGTGGAACTTGGGATTATGAGCATAATCTGTTCCAGGAGTTTCCCCATTGAAGTCATTGGAAACAAAAATAATTTGTTCTGCCGTGACTTCAATTGCATGCAATACCGCATGCGGCCAGAGGTGGGGACGGAGGGTCTCTGGAATGGAGTATTTCCGTGTCTTTCCAATCAGCACAGTTTTGCTCCGGCGCCCACCCAACTCAGGCCAAACGTGGTACTACACCCCGCTTTGGCGTGAATCCTGCTCGTTTTGCGAGACAACATTTGCAAACCGACTTAGGATTTTTTTAAATGCAGTGCTCGTATTGCGAAACGCTCATTAAAGAGGAAGTAAACCCTTCACTTAAAAAAAAAAACTCTGCAAGAGAGGCATAATGAGCTAGCTCATCTTGCGATCAAAGTCCTCCTCCGTCCCATCCACTGCCACCGCCATGTGCCCTCATCACTTCTTCCTGTCATCGCCTCTCTGGCGCTGTGATTAGCCGAGGTTCCACTGTATTGTGGTCGGCAAGTGGTTAATGAACTCTGTGTTCTGTCATTTTGTCACTTTTTTTGATTTTAGTATGTAAAAATGCAAGGGAGTTATGACAACACATGAAGTCATTAGTCCTAGTAAACCTTCAAGGATCACTTGTTAGGGGGGAAAATCTTCAAGGTGTTCCAAGAACTACTGCCTATTTTCATACTAAAACTCGCCAGGCTTTTGATGTGCTGCATGGATGTGAATGTTATTTCTCGTTGACGTTGCAGCCAGGCAAGACACTAGATTTGGTGGTTTGTCAGAGGTGGATGTTGGTTGGTTTTTGTTTTTTAAGTGATGGCAACTTTTTTTTATTATCTTCCCTCTAGTGAGTCTCATTCAGATTCTGACAGCAGCTCATTGTCTGGAAGTGAAAGCCGAACAGTTAGTCGTAGAAGTCTACAGAAAGGACGTGGTCGTGGAGGACATGCAGAACGTGGCCGTGGAAGAAATCAGAGGGGCAAAAGGTGTGTAGATTCACCTTTTTATTTCAGTTTAATGGATCCTCCTGTGGGTGTGGTGGGTGTTTGGAAAAAAATGTGGAAGGATGCTATGAAGAGTGATTTAGACTAATTGCAAAGTCCATCTTTGCCATGAAAATGAACTTGGTGTTACTATTGTTCTTCCTCTGTTAATCATGGTTACCTGCAAGGAAATACATGCAGTCATCATTGCTTTGTACAAAAAGGGATTCTTACAGGCAAGCATATTGCTACTAACATTGCACCTAAATCAGCCATTTATCGGAACATCAAGCATTTCAAGGAAGAGGTTCAGTTGTGAAGCTGACTTCAGGGCGCTCAAAGTCTAGCAAGTGCCAGGATGTTGCCTACAGTTGATTCCGCTGTGGGATCGGGGCACCACCAGTGCAGAGCTTGCTCATGAATGGCAGCAGGCAGGTGCAAGTGCATCTGCGTGCACAGTGAGGGGATTTTTGGAGGATGGCCTGGTGTCAAGAAGGGCAGCAAAGAAGCCACTTCTCTCCAGGAAAAACATCAGGAATAGACTGGTATTCTGCGAAAGGTACAGGGTATGGACTGCTGAGGACTGGGGGTAAAGTAATTTTCTCTGATAGATCCCCTTTCCGATTGTTTCGGGCATCCGGAAAAAAACCTTGTCCGGTGAAGAAAAGGAGCGCTACCATCAGTCCTGTCTCATGCCAACAGTAAAGCATACTGGCACCATTCATGTGTGCAGTTGCTTCTCAGCCAAGGGAGTGGCCTCACTCACAATTTTGCCTAAGAACACAGCCATGAATAAAGTATGGTACAAAAACATTCTCAATTGTACATGCAATGTCTTCCAACCATTCAAGAACAGTTTGGTGAGGAACAATGCCTTTTCCGGCATGATGGAGCACCTTGCCGTAAGGCCAACATTGTAACCAAGTGGCTTGGGGAACAAAACATTGACATTTTGGCTCCCTGGCAAGCAAAGTCCCCAGTCCTTAACTCCCATTGAGAACTTGTGGGCAGTCCTCAAGAGGTGGGTGAACAAAAAAACTGACAAACTCCAAGCATTGATTATGCAAGGATGTGACCCAGACGTTTGTTGACAGCATGCTAGGGTGAATTGCAGAGGTCTTGAAAAAGAAGGGTTGACTCTGCATAAACTTGGTGTAATTGTTAAAAGCCTTTGACATGTATTAAATGGTTGCAATTATACTTCAGTATACCATAGCAACAACTAACGAAAAGATCTAAAAACACTGAAGCAGCAGACTTTGAAAATGTAATATTTGGCATTCTCAATTTTTATATTTTTCTGATTCCTGTGCGTGCAGTACTTATCAGTGTGGTAGAGTGCCTTGGTTATGCAACGAATGAGTGGGCTCTCTGGTGGACTACAGGTCACAGCAGCATGAGTTCCTTCTAGGCGACAACAGGTCACAGCAGAGCGATAAACTCGTAGGACTACAGATCCCAGCAGAACAGTTCTTGTGTTGGACTACAGATTGCGGCAAATGTTAACCTTTTTTCTGCCAGAGATGTTTTTGCATAAAACCCCCAAACATATATATATTTTCTGAAAACAGACACCCTAGAGCACAGGTGTCAAAAACAAGGCCCGTGAGCCGAATCCGGTCCTCCAGGCCATTTCATGTGGCCCTCGCACCTCTCCTATAGCTGCAGAATTTTAGGGCATAAACTACCCAAATTTTTGGTAAAATATACAAGTATTCAGTGCTTCCCATTTTTCCACATTTTGGCATGCTACAGCCTTATTGCAAACAGGATTAAATTAATAATTTGCTTAAAAATTCTACAAACGATACCCCATAATGACAACATCAAAAAAAAGTTTGTTTGAAATCTTTGTCAGTTTATTATAAATAAAAACTGGAAAAACCCATGTACATTAAAGCGGGGGTTCACCCTATAAACCCCAAAAAAAAATTTTTCTTTCTTCTACCATAAAATCAGGCATTGTAGCGCGAGCTACAGTATGCCTGTCCCGATTTTTTTTTTTTTATCCCCGTACTCACCGTGTACTCGTACATCGAAGATACCGACTCCCCTCGGGGAATGGGCGCGCCTATGGAGACGGAGGATGATTGACGGCCGGCTCTGGCGCGTCACGCTTCTCCGAAAATAGCCGAAATAGGCTTGGCTCTTCACGGCGCCTGCGCATAGCCTGTGCGCAGGCGCTGTGAAGAGCCGAGACCTACTCCGGCTGTCTTCGGGGAGAGTGACGTGCCAGGGCCGGCCGTCAATCATCCTCCCTCTCCATAGGCACGCCCATTCCCCGCGGGAGCCGAAATCTATAATGTACAATAGCACAGCGAGTACGGGGGTAAAAAAATCGGGACAGGCATACTGTAGCTCGCGCTACAATGCCTGTCTCGATGGTAAAATCGTGTCACTGAGGGTGAACCACCGCTTTAATATTCACAGCCTTTGCTCAATACTTTGTTAAAGCACCTTTGGCACCAATTAAAGCCTCAAGTATTTTGAGTATGATGCTACAAGCTTGGCAAACTTTATTTTTTTTGGGCCGTTTCTCCCATTCTTCTTTGCATGACCCCTCAAGTTCCATCAGGTTGGATGGGGAGCGTCAGTGCACAGCCATTTTCAGATCTCTCCAGAGATTTTCAATCAAGTTAAAGTCTGGACTTCAGCTGGGACACTTAAGGACACTCAGAGTTGTCCTGTAGCCACTCCTTTTATTATCTTGGCTGTGTGCTTAGTCGTTGTCCTGTTGGAAGATGAACCTTCGTCCCAGTCGGAAGTCCAGAGCTGGAGCAGGTTTTTATCAAGTATGTCTCTGTACATTGCTACATCCATCTTTCCCTCGATCCTGACTAGTCTTCCACTTCCTGCTGCAGCAGGTTCTCTTAAATGAGGCATATAGGGTCTGAAAGACCCTGCATATCTCCTCTGGGCCCCATTGAATGTTTTGCAATGCAGATGAAGGGAATATGTTGGATATGTGGCACATGCAATCAGCCGAAAATTGTCTGCTAAAATTTGTCAGTTTCCTTGTTTTTGCTTTCAGGAGGCCCAAGAAAGGGTTGCACGGTTTCCAAATCTATAATTTTTCATGTGATTCCTCTTATTTCTCGAGTGTACAATCTGAAGGGAAAAGTTAATTTTTTTTTTTTTTTTTTGTGACGACTCATTCTACCAGAAGTGTTGGTATTTCCTTGGCTATTTGTCATCAGACTTTGTTAGCTGAAGTTTTAAGGCTGCTACAGAGCCGCTAGTTTTGAAGACTTCTGAAAAAGGTTCCAACCTGTTTTGGTTTAGTTTGTGGCTTGTTGCACTGACCCCCCCCCCCCCCCCTTTCTTTCCCATATTCTGTGCTTTGGGACATCCCTTTTTGTAATCGGATGTATGATAAAGAGACCTTTTCACGGAGCTTCAGTCTGCAAACCCAGAAGTAAGACCGGGTGAAGATGGACGCTGTCTCCAGCGATTGCATCGCTGTAAGACTTTGTTTTGAGGTATGCAATGCATACTAGCACATTATAACTTTGCCTTGAAGGTAATGGGGGGGGGGGGAGAATACACATGCTTTAATATTTTCTTGGAGTACATCACAAGACACCGCTATCGCAACCCTCTGACTTTGTTATTCATGACTTGCTAAAAATAACTGAAACCTTGCCTAGCTGAGAGGAGTTATACCTAGGAGAGGGGGAGGATTTCAAATTCTTTCTTTTTTTTTTTTTTTTTCTGCTAGTGTCCAATTACCTGAAGGTGACAGGATGACCCCATTGTAATGAAGATACCCTGTGTTCTGTGATGTACTCCCAAGAAAAGTATTTATAGCTAAAATAAAAATCCTTTAAGTTGCTAGAACAGGAATAAAGGCAATCTTCCAGTGGGAAAATTTGCTGTAATGAGAACTGTCCAAGAGGGGATTCCTTACTTCCAAAAGTACAGGGCAGCAAGCGAGGAGAAATCTCCCCAGTGATACACCAACCGCACAAGTCATTTTTTTTTTTTTTTTTTTTTTTTTTTTTTTACACATTTCTTAGTCTATCCAAATTAAAGTACATTTTGGTGTTGGATACTTTCCTTTTGGAGGCAGAGGAAACTGAATGTTGACGGCCCTATTTATTCTTTTTTTTTTTTTTTTTCCAATATCGATGCTCTACCTGATTATTGGACATTGACATTTTGGCTTTTTAGCGGGCCAAAATTTTACCAGTCCTTAAAGTGTTACTAAACCCAGTAATATGAAAATAGTTCTTTTTACATTGTATGCCTTTTTGGATGATCTGTAAACGATGGTTGCCTGATAAACTGCACAGTTTCTCCACTGCTGAGAGTTCAGGTAGATTTTCATTACAGCCTGTATACACGCCCACATGTGTGATATGTGACCTGGCCAGCTCTGAGAACAAGTAAATGTTCTCTCTAGCAAAAGACACAACTGAGCATGTGCAGGTTGGCTATCCTGCCTGTGTTAGCTGGCCTTCCCCGGAATAGTGCAGGAGGGGAGGATCTGTGCATACAGGATAAAACGGCCTTTTTACACGATGCAGAGGATTAACCCCTTATGTTCCACAATGAGTATAACAAACATTATATGCTGCATATACAGACTGATTTTACTGTTGTGGGTTTAGTAACACTTTTTTTTTTTTTTTTAAGAAATGAGCAAAATTTCAACAAACGAAACCGCAGGAAGAATAATCAGATGGACTTTGAGGACCCAGAGAAGGATTTCAAGAAGGAAAAGCGAGCAGCACGTTTTCAGCATGGCCACAGTCCAAAGAAACTGCGTCTTGAGCCTCTTGTGCTGCAGATCAATCTGGATCCTAATGATTCGGACAACTTGGACTGGCATGAGCTAAAAATAGTGGGATCTTCCCAGGATATTACTAAACCTTACCTGCGTTTAACGTGCGCACCAGACCCGTCAACCGTGAGACCAGTGACGGTAAGTGTGTGTGTGTGTGTTTTTTTTTTTTTTATTATTTATTTTAACATTTGTAAAAATGTTGCATATAACAGTGTACTGTATACTGAAATGTTTTCATCTTATTTAGCCTACTAGTGTATGCTTTCAAGACACGCCTCTGGTAATTACTGTTAAAGGGGTTGTAAACCCTTGTGTGTGTGTTTTTGCATAGGATGCATTAAGGCGAAAAAACACCTGGCAGTGACCCCCCCACACCTTGTTTTACTTCTCTGAGCCCTGGAATTTCACCCGGCAGGTACGCGCTCGCCCTCTGCCTGAGCTTCTCTGCTCTTGATCGGATAGATTAATAGTAGCGCAGCTATTGGCTCCTGCTGCTGTCAGTCAAATCCAATGATGCGGCGGGGGGCTGAGACTTACATTCAGCGTCTATGGATGTCAAATGATGGATGCGCCCAGATGCTAACAGTGTGGCGTGGATTAGTAGTCTCTACATCAGTTGGCAGTTAGTTCAACTAAAACAGTTTATCCGCAAAGCTGATGCATGTATGGAACCTCCAAAAATCTCTATGCAGTAGCATTTTTGCATATGTCGGCTATAGGATTACGTGTTTGGATAAGGATAACCGAGTATCAGACCAGTGTAGCATCCCTCCTAAAGAGATGGGTGTTGTTTGGGTATGCTGCTCTTTTTGTGTGCTCCCCACACATGCCTAGAAAGAAACAGATATATTTTTTGGAGGATAGAAAAAAACTTAAGACAACCTAACTTCCAGGTCATTAAGCTAAAAGTGAGCATTTCCTGTACAGGGTCATATAGCCCACAAAGACAAACGTACTCTTCGGCCCATGTCCATTCTACTGGGCTGATAATCCCGTGGTCTCATGTGCCCCTTGATTGAGCACTCAGACGTGTTGCTGTTTCCCCATATCTGAAATTGAAAAGGTGTGATTTTTTTTTTTTGGGCATATTTTTTATTATAAAGACAAATGTACACTACATTTTACTGGTTTTTTGTTTGTTTTGATATGTTTTGTCTCCCAGGTTTTAAGAAAATCTATAACAATGGTGAAGGGGCACTTTAAAGAGAAGCTAGATTATGCATTTGCTTGTGAGCAACTAAAATCAATTCGGCAAGATTTAACGGTATGTTTTACCAAGTGTGTATGTGTGTGTGTATAATATATGTATATATATATATATATTGTGTGTTCAGTTTGTAATGGATTTTTTTTTTTTTTTTTTTGAGTGCAGGTTCAAGGCATTCGCACAGAATTCACTGTAGAAGTGTATGAGACCCATGCACGGATAGCACTCGAAAAGGTTCGTCCTCCCCAACCCAAATTGCTATACATACTTTAGTATGTAAAATATCTTGTCTGGAAAAGTTGCATTACTTCTAATTTCTAATATTTTGCCAAGTTATAACATCTGTTTTTCCATGTAGTAGTTTGGGGTTCACATGGCTGTTGTGAATAAAACTGTCTTGTGCTGTAATGTGCCCTTTTCATTTGGTTTAGTTCAGTATGAAGGAAATGCCACAAAAATTTATTTTGCACTTGCAGGACTTTATATATATATTTTTTTTCCTTCAGAGTTCATTAAGAGATGAAGCTTTGAATAAGGATTTATGCATTCAAACTGCTCCTTTTCAAGAGCAGGGTGATATGTAAAATAAACAAACAGGCAGCTATGACAAAAGCTCCTTTGGGTGGCCTAGCCCCCTGTCAAAAAGAATATCAGTAGCAAACAGTACAAGTATGATGCATATATAAACTACATCAGCTTAGACCGAATATGATTTTAACCGACCTAAACAACCTAAAAGGGGTGGGAGCTCAGCTGTGGTGTCTTAATGAACTTGGAGAAAATAATTTTAAGGAGAGTACAAAAGAAAAATTTAGTTCCCTACTTCATGGGACACAATAGACTTCATGCATACATGGGTTATGCTGCCACCGTTGGGTAAATACACACTGGTCAAAAAATGCATGAACTTCCCGTTCAGTGTATAACCCTAGCTAGAGTTTTTTTAGTTGATGGATGTGCCTACAGATGTTTCAATTACTACAGTTTCATGGTCAAGCAGCCGTTTCTGGACTCCACGTGCAAGATGGCATCTGCCAGTTGGCATGGATCCTGTGAGCAGCGTTCCCTGACCCTGCAGTCAACGATATCTGGGGGTGCCATGTATCTGGTGACATTGATCACAGATTGCTCTACAGGTCCAGAGAAGTGATCCCTTGAAGGGAAATAGAGTCCCAGAAGGCATTGGGGGGGGTTTGTGGGCGAACCAGTTGTAATGGGTGAAGATTGGTCCTTCTGGCCCATGTTTGTTTTTTTCCCTGCTCTGCTCTTTTCCTTTTCCTGCTTTTTGCTTTTATTTGCCCCATGTTTTTTTTTTTCTCTCCTTTTCCCCACCCAAGCTTTGCTAGTTTTCCAGCACCCTCCCTGCTTTTGCGTGTGTTGTTGTGTTTTTTTTTTTTTTGGCCCTGCTCTGCTTTTCACCCCTTTACTCTCCAGGAAAACAATTCCACCTAGTGGTCTGATAGGGGCCATCAGTTATAGTTGGAAAGACAAAACTCCTAGTTCAACCAATAGAGCAAAAAAATAGAATCGTACGTTTTGCTACTAGTTTCTTATTCTGTAAATCCTTTTGCCTGGTACTGCTTACGGTATGTTGGTTATATGGAATGTGACTATAGTGGATAAGTGGCACCATCCCCAATAAATGGAAAATTAAACATCCCTTAAAGGGTGGGACTATGGGGGCGCACTGGTCAATGGTCATTGAGGTAGTAAAAAATAAATAAAATTTTATTACAAACTATACATAACAAGTGAAAATGGTATTGATGACAACCATACATGCATTTCGAGACTCCTTCAGAGGTGTCCTGAATTTACAGTACACGTTCGAAATTTTTTAGGGATATGTCGTGAAGCTTAAAAACATGCATCAGCAGGCCAAGCGTTCTTGTTCTCGGACACCATACCTGGTGTGACCAAAGGTCGATTCGGAACAAACCCGCAGAGATTTCACCCAAATGCAGCCTAGAAAAACAGGAGCTGTATGATGTTGAGAAATGGGTGTTGTCACAAATGGGGAACTTAGTAGTTGGTATTGCATGCTCAATGTGAGTCCACACCTGAGCAACCTTTAAAAAAACAGACAACTATCCAGCAGATCAGAGAGCCCTCTGATCTGCTGGACGGTTGTCGTGTGTTTTTTTTTTTTTTTTTTTTTTACCTTACCTGGTCCTCTCCCCATCTCCTGACACCTTGCACTTCCTGTTCAACCTTCTCCCGAAGCGGACTTTCTGGTCACCAGCTGGAATTTCTGCAGGGCCTTGTTTCCAAACTGACCCCTGCTTTCCTGATTTAAGGAGTTTCCCTTTCTGTGTGATCCTTGTAAAAGCTCATCTCTTTTTTGTTCCCACCAGCAGCAGTACATTTGCCTTCCTTCCTCCCACTTGTTGACAGGGTAGCCTGGAAGCTCGTTCTCTTTGCTTTCCTGGTGTGCCTTGTCCTTTGGGAACGCCTGTCCTTTCACTGCCATAGCCTGCCAATCAGCACCTCATTTAATTTTTTGCTCCCCTTTGGGGGCTAAGCATGACTTCTGTGGCTACATGTCGTGTCTTCCCATCTTTCCTGCCTGAACTCATTCTCCCATTAAGGTGAGATTATTGGGCCTATACAGAATTATGCTTCTAGTGGAGCCACTTCCTGAATTGTTTCCCCAGTCCCGAATGGTTAACATACCTGTAAATTATCTTGGGAAGGCACAGGACACTTCTCGTGTGTGTGTGTGTGTGTGTGTGTGTGTGTGTGTGTGTGATCTTTGTTGCTTGCTAATAAAACTGGAGCTTCATAGAGAGGGAGGGGTTATGTAGATACACTACGGGGTGGATGCACATTTTTGTTTTTTCAATCCCCTAAATGCAGTGGCATGTAACCCATGGTCTATCAAACAATGAGTGTCCAGTACCCCAAAATTGGACGTGCATCAAAATTCCTCATTTAAAAAAAGGATTAGATTCACCTTAGATTGTAATGTGTATTTTGCTTTTTTGCTGTTCAGGGAGATAAGCTATGTAATACTTACAAGTAGGGTGTTTTTAAACTTTACAATTGTTTTTCATTTGATTATATATATATATATATATATATATATATATATATATATATATATATATATATATATATATATATATATATATATATATATATATATATATATATATATATAATTTATTTTTTATTTTTATTTTTTTAGGGAGATCATGAGGAATTCAACCAGTGTCAAGCACAGTTAAAGGCTTTGTATGCTGAAAATCTTGCTGGGAACATTGGAGAGTTTACAGCCTATCGCATATTGTATTATATTTTCACTAAAAACTCTAGCGGTAAGGAAATGACTAGGTTAAAAAAAAAAAATAGTACACCCCTTTGTGCCGGTTTGCAGTCTTATCTCGATTTATTTTTTATCTATCTACAGATTTAACTACAGAGATGGCGCACCTGACCAAAGAGATGAAAGAGGACCCTTGTGTCGCCCATGCTTTGTCTCTTAGGAATGCTTGGGCTTTGTCAAACTATCACCGGTTTTTCAAGCTTTATAAAGCAGCGCCACGTATGTCTGGGTATCTAATCGACAAGTTTGCAGAAAGGGAGAGGAAGGAAGCCATTAAGACCATGATTAAAACGTATGTTTTGGCTAGCATATTGCTTAATCAAATCTCACTCCAGATTTCTTCCCCTCCTTTGTTTAAAGAACTATCCCTCATTTATTTATTTTTAAACTCCCCAGGGGACCAAGTGTGATGTGCATAGGACCCCCAATCCAAATGGGACCAAGTGCTTGGTCCTGTTGTCCCCTAAAAGCACTGCTATACGCTGGCAATGGCTCTACCCCTTTTTAAATCCCAGATTATGAGCGTTCTATGGGGGAGACACAACCAGCATAGTGCCCCAATGATTTATCTACAGCAATCGCTGCAGGTAATCGCTGGCTGTTCAAACATAGCTGGATAGCTGTGGCCACAGATGTAGCCTTACGAATCAGTGCTGCGTGTTTGTTCATAATGATAAAAGATCTCTTGGAGCTTTGGCTCTGTCCTGTTTGTGTATAACCAGCCGCAGATGCAATACACAGAAGGAGCTCCGAAAGCTCTTTTACTCTTAATGGACAAGGAGCATTCATTGTTTATTCATAAACGTGACAGATCATTCAAAGCTGCTTGTTCACATACAGAACCTGGTTGATGGATCAGAGCTCTGCAGAAATGAGTTTTCGCTTTTAAGAATAAGCAGTCAGCAATGTCTGACTGGTGCCATGTATAACGCAGACCGACAGTGGTGGTCGCTCGTTCATAGAACTGAAATTTCACACATCGCTGCAGCCTGTGTGATATTTTATGAATGGAAGCAACTGGCCTCTGGAGTGTCTCCTTCTGCCAAATAACAGTGGTCACTCTCAAGTTGGTGTCCCTTCTAGCAGTGTTGTCAGATGTGTGTTTGTGGGGAAAGAATGCAGAATTTGACCTTTCTGACCATGCTGCTTAGAAACTAAAGGTCCTGATGTGAACAAAACCAAGTGCTATATGCACTTGCCCCCCTAGGGGCACTTGTCCACTGCTACCAGGTGCATGGAAGGAGAGTTGCCCTACTTTTAAAAAGTTCCTCAGACTTAATTTTATCATTAAAGCGGTTGTGCCATGGGAAAATAATATTAAAAGCCAGCAGCTACAAATACTGCAGCTGCTGACTTTTAATATTAGGACACTTACCTGTCCTGGAATCCAGCGCTGATCGCAGCAGAGGATGAGCAATCGCTCATCTCTCTGCTGCTCCCCCCGCCATCCTCGGTGAGGGAACCAGGAAGTGAAGCACTGCGGCTTCACTGCCCGGTTCCCTACGGCGCATGTGCGAGTCGCGCCGCGCCCGCCGATTGGCTCCCGCTGTGTGCTGGGAGCCGAGTGTTCCCAGCACACAATGGGGGGGCGACGGGATGTGACGGAATGCCCGTCTTTTGCCTGTGAATGCCGGGCCGGAAGTGGGTGCAAATACCTGTCTTTAGACGGGTATCTGCACCCCCCTCCCCCCTGAAAGGTGTCAAATGTGACACCGGAGGGGGGAGGGTTCCGATCAGCGGGACTCCACTTTAGGGTGGAGAACCGCTTTAAGATAGATGCAGAGCTGAATTAACTTATCTAAAAGATGAACCTGAAACCATAGCAGTGTTTAGTGAAAAGCATTCTGTATTTGTCATTGGCCCCCCCGTTAGTAATTTTCATAAATTTGTGATGAAAGAGTTATTGTGTCCCCTTGGAGTACTAGCCCCCTAATATTTTCAGCCGGGGATACAGCCATATAAATCATTAAATTGCAGCTCTGTAAAATGTCTGGAGCTACCGGATGTCTGACATGTATGGGAGTCTGTTAAATAGCAGCGTTCCACGTAATAGTTTTAGTCTCTCTAGCTGTGGTGTAGAATGTTTTTATATTAGAGGCTGATTGTAGAAGGATGCAGGATTGCTCTGTTCTTTGCAAACATGTAGGTTTTTGCATTAAATCTTTACAGTGTTGGCGGTAAGTATGAAGTAGGTTGACTTAACATGCGTTTTATTATTGATGTGCCAAATAATATACATATATCCTTGTTTCACTTTTAGAATCTTTTAATTGTAAATCTGTTTGTATATTGGGTCACTCAAGGCTATGAGCTTTGTTTTGCAGGGAACTTCTGTACAAAAGGATTGGGTTTCCCCCCCCTTTGTTAGTAATCGGGTAGTGCACTTTCACACTGAGGCGCGGGGTGTCGGCGGTAAAGTGCTGCTATTTTTAGCGTAGCCTTTTGCCCGCTAACGGGGGCGCTTGTAACCCCCACTTGCAGCCGAAAAGGGAATAAAGGTAAATGGCTTCCTTTACCTTGGTGCAGTCCTCTTTCACTTACCTCATCCTTCGATTTTGCTTTTAAATGTCCTTATTTCTTTTGAGAAATCCTCACTTCCTGTTTTTCTGTCTGTAACTCCACACAGTAATGCAAGGCTTTCTCCCTGGTGTGGAGTGTCGTGCTCGCCCGCTCCCTTGGACTACGGGAGAGTCAAAACGCTCTCTACGTTGTAGATGAAGGAGCGGTGTTAGTGGGCGTCCTGCTCGCCCCTTTCCACCTCAAGGGAGGGGGCGAGCACAACACTCCACACCAGGAAGAAAGCCTTGCATTACTGTGTGGAGTTAGACAGAAGAACAGAAAGTGAGGATTTCTCAGAAGAAATAAGGACATTTAAAAGCAAAATGGAAGGATGAGGTAAGTGAAGGAGGACTGCGCTAAGGTAAAGGAAGCTATTTAGGGATTTTTTTTATTACCTTTACAACCCCTTTTAAAAGCACCGTTAAATCGGCGCTTCGGTGGCACTCCCCATTGATTTCAATGGGCAAGGGCGCTTTAGCAGCGGTATATACCGCTGCTAAAGCGCCTTAAAGATGCTGCTTGCAGGACCTGTAAAGCACCTCTGTGTGAAAGTAGCCTTATTCTCATCAAATCTAGTTTAGCTAGAGAACGCTCTATAGATGTTACTATGTGCACTCTATAGTGGTCTCTAGTATCCTGTGCTATATAGCATCCAGTGCTTTTCCTGTTGTACAGTTGTATTCTCCTGTACAACTCTCCTATTTTTATAATGAATATGGTTGAATGATGAGCGCAAACATTGGTGAATGGTGCATATACAAACAATTAATGTAAATATAAATAAGATCCCCAATGAAGGGGAATAAGCCAATTAATGAATGAATTAAGTACTGAATAAAGATACCATAATCACTCAAATCACTGTGACAGTGATGCAAACAAAAAATGAACCAAAGTGTCCTGTGTTGCAAAAGATAAAAAAAATGGAAATAATATAATGTCCCAAAATAGTCAACAATAAACTTGTGCGTCCAGATAAAAGTGTTTAAACACGATCCCACCGGCAGCTGGGCTCACGGAGCGCTTACCTTCCTGATGTGAAAAAACAGCGTGTGGATCCTCAGATGGAGACCTAACGAACTTCCCTCTGCTCGGACGAGCTACTGCGATCCTCTGTGTTTTTGCCTGGAGAGCGTCCACCCTCACTGTGTGTAGTACAGGGCTACACCAAAGTGGAGGCTCCGTGCCCGGAGCGTGCACAGGCAATCAACGAGATGTAAAAAGAAGAAGAGAAAAGGGGCTCCAAATGGTGAAATACTTCTCGGCAAACAATTATTTATTGGTCCAAATGGTAAAAATGCTCAACATGAGCTTAAAAATCAAACGTTAAAACAGCAAGTTGCGGATGTGCGGAGGCTCTGATGAAGTCACGTGACGTGACGCAACGCATAAGGCCCTGTTTAGACGTGACCGGAAGTGACGTGACATCCCATCCGCAACTTGCTGTTTTAACGTTTGATTTTTAAGCTCATGTTGAGCATTTTTACCATTTGGACCAATAAATAATTGTTTGCCGAGAAGTATTTCACCATTTGGAGCCCCTTTTCTCTTCCTCTTTTTACATCTCGTTGATTGCCTGTGCACGCTCCGGGCACGGAGCCTCCACTTTGGTGTAGCCCTGTACTACACACAGTGAGGGTGGACGCTCTCCAGGCAAAAACACAGAGGATCGCAGTAGCTCGTCCGAGCAGAGGGAAGTTCGTTAGGTCTCCATCTGAGGATCCACACGCTGTTTTTTCACATCAGGAAGGTAAGCGCTCCGTGAGCCCAGCTGCCGGTGGGATCGTGTTTAAACACTTTTATCTGGACGCACAAGTTTATTGTTGACTATTTTGGGACATTATATTTCCATTTTTTTTATCTTTTGCAACACAGGACACTTTGGTTCATTTTTTGTTTGCATCACTGTCACAGTGATTTGAGTGATTATGGTATCTTTATTCAGTACTTAATTCATTCATTAATTGGCTTATTCCCCATTCATTGGGGATCTTATTTATATTTACATTATTGTTTGTATATGCACCATTCACCAATGTTTGCGCTCATCATTCAACCATATTAATTTAAATTTTTTTGTCGTTGGTACATTTTAGATTTGAGCTGCATTTATTATTTAACTCACACCATTGTTTTCACAATTTTATTCCTCACGTTGATAGTATTGACCAGCGCTTTAGTTTCCCCCCTTTGCACTCCTATTTTTATAGTCCATGAATTATTTCAGGCTTGTGAGTTAAGTTGTGAGATTTTTATCAGTATAGGGTTGTATGCTAGGTGAAAGGGGGCAATCCCAATATAATCAAAGATAAGCAAATTAATTTGTAGATTCCGTTCTTTCTAAAATTATTTAATTATATTGTAAAAATCATTTTATGAATCTAGGCAACCAAGTCTGTAAATTGCATGATTCTCAGCAGGCTGGACAAATCTGCATGAGCATAAAAATATGATTCGCCTAATATGCAAGTCAAATTATCTCTGAATGTTTTTTACCTGGAAGTGTTTACTCCTTAAAGGAGTTGTAAAGGAAAATGTTTTTTCACCTTAATGCAATCTATGCATTAAGGTGAAAAAACATCTGCTGCTGCCGGCCCCCCCTGAGCCCCCGTTATACTTACTTGACCTCTCGAAAGTCCCGCGCAGTCCCGATATATCCTTTTCGCCGCTCAGCCTGGCTGCTGATTGGCTAGAGCGGATGGATTGAGAGCAGCACAGCCATAGGCTGGCGCTGCTGTCAATCACATCCAGTGAGCATCTATGGCTGCTCGCTGTATCACGGGAGCGTGCCCGCAATTTGTGACCACCACGCGAGGTCTCGCATGACACTGGTTACTAATTGCGGGGAGGACCAGAGACAGCCGCCGAGGGACCCCAGAAGTCGTGGATCGGGGCCACTCTGTGCAAAACAAACTGCACAGTGGAGGTAAGTATGACATGTTTTTTGTTATTTAAAAAAAAAAAAATGTTTTTCCTTTAGTGACCCTTTAACCATTTTGTTTTTACCTAAGGCCCCTGTCACACGGGCGCCTCCGTTTGACAGACTCCACTTGCTCAGTGGGGGGGGGGGGATCGCTCTGCTGAGCAGGCGGATGACTGGTCCGTCTCCGCTCACTGCAGAGTGGAGATGGAGTCCCATTCTCCTCTATAGGAAAATCGAATAAAAACGAACCGCCTGTTAATTTTTCATCCGATCTGCTAGACAGATGGAACAATAGGTCCACCATCCATTTGGGTTTGGCAGAAAGAATCTGATTGGATAGCAGTGGGTGTCAGGGGTGCACTGATAGTCCGATCAGGTCTGCCTGAAAAACTAACAGGCGGACCTGATCGGGGCCTGATGGTATACCTGATTTTCAGTGGTTCATTTTGTTAAAGTATCACTCCTTTGCTTTCCTGAATTATTTTATTTACCTGGCTGCCATGCTGATTTTCTATTTTTAATGCTTTCTAAATCGATAACTAGACAGAATTGTGCAGATTGAAAAATCCAGAATCCTTTCAGTGAGTATTAAAGCAAGAGGTCAACAGATCAGCCAAGACAGCTAGCCTTTTTAGAAGAGCAAGGGAATGACCACTTTCCATATATCTCTCCTTGGGCCCCTTTCACACGTGCGGACCGTATGTCCGCTTTTTCATCCATTCATTTGCGGATGAAAAAGGGACATACATTGGTCCCTATGAGATCGCCTCCTTTTTTGACATGAAGTTGTGTACGAATTCAAAAAGCTACATGTCAACTTCTCACTAGTTTTTGCATTTTTTTAATCTGTTCAGACACTGCTCTGCATCAAAATTCCATTGTCCTTATCACGCACACTGATTTGTTTGTGCTATATTATGCAACATGCCCATACACTGTTTTAGATTTTTTTATGCTTTTCTGGTGCCTGTAACACTGGTCTTTCACCATTGGTCAACTCTGGACATAATAAAAATTACATAATGCAGTCTATCATTGGCATTACCATAGCCGTTTTTGTTTTTCCAAGGTTCCACTATAATTGTTCTGTGCCTGCTTTTATTCTGCCAGTAAATCCACAATTCTTACACTCCTAATAGGATGACAATGCTGTTTGTCTTGCTATGCAACTCTGCAGGCAGCGTGGTCTTGGATTAGCATGTAGTTTTGAATGAACTTTTATAAACCTTCAAGGGCACACTCCTCAAAGGTGTAAGTTGGTGCTGGGATTTAAGGGTCAATGCACATTGACATACAATCATCTGCTTTCAGGTCGTAATTTATGTGTAACTAAACGCGACCCTATCCTGTCTTCTGATATCCAGCATCATTCAACCCAATTACTCTGGGCCTATGTTCTGTTGGGGAACAGAGAGGTTGCTCTGCTTGCTCCTCCTGTTGGCATGTTTCTTGTCAGTACATGAACTGATTTGGCTTCTTGTTCTGCTTCTTCCTCGTATACTTTAGTCCTGATGTACAGGGACTGCAAGATTTGTGTAACTAGGATGATTTCAGGTACAGGCGCTACCTGAGTATCTGACTTGCAAACGACTCCTTACTTACAAACGGAGGGAGACAACAGGAAGTGAGAGGCAATCTACCCCTAGGAGGGGAAATAATTCACTCCTGTAAGAGTCGTCATGGGAAAAAGGTGTCTTCACTGAAGCTTTATCATCACTAATCTTTGTTTCCACAACAACCCAAATTTTCAAAATACGCTTGTCCCAGGGACAAACGAGGTGACATTTTCTGAACAGGGGACACGTTACAGGGGTGTTAACCCTTCCCTATGCTAGCCACAAAATAAATATTTTTTTCCCGCTGGTGTTGCTCTTAAAAAAAGATACCTGTTCCAACTTGCATGCCAATTCAGCTTAAGAACCAACCTACAGAACCTATCTTGTTTGTAACCTGGGGATCGCCTGTACTCAAACTCCTTGCATTTAAAAATTTACATTGATGGATGTATTGTTGATTACAGAGCTGCATTTGTGTTTTTATAAGGTTCGACTTTAAACAGTCTGAATTGGTGACCATTGTAAGAGCCCCCATAGCTGTAATGTTATCACAAACCTGTAACCTCTTTAACTCAAAAGCCTGGCCTGTTACCATAAGTAGAAATGGATCTACTGGCATGATAAAAAGGTAATAAAACTATCATTTAAGGGGCCTTGGATAAAACAAAGACTTCTGCGTAAATGCCAAACTGCATCATGTTGTTTGATTTTGTGCATAGTTGCACTTTAATGGATAAGTCATTTTATTAAACCGTGTTGACTTGACACTATATTAAAATCTTGCTGGCAGATTACTTTTCTGTGCCATTGCAGTAACTTTGTGTACCATTTGACATATTTGCTGCTGTACTTTAAAGTGTTTTGCGCCCTGCAGTTAGTGAAGTTACAAAGGTATGTATGTATTTCTGCTTGTGTATTGTGAATTTATAACCCTTTATTTCAGGTGTGTAATGCATATTTTCATTGTTTTTCTAACTTGTGTTTTTCTTTTGCTCCTTTTTTCCTTTTGCTGCTTTTTTCTTTCAATTTAGTTTTCGGCCGGTGCTCCCAATTTCCTACATTCAGTCACAGTTGGCCTTCGAGAGTGAGGAGGAGTGCCATAGTTTCCTGGCTTCTCTGTCTCTTGTGTATGCAGGGAACGACACCAGCAAGATTGATTGCAAGCAAAGCGTAACGGTCTTGCCAAACTTCTGAGCCAGTTTTTAAATGCAAATCAACTTAAATGTGTTTAACAACACATGATTTAAACTCACACTATGTGTGTATGTGAAACTATGCTTGTATTGGATCTTCTTCTGATCAGAGGGTCCATGACTTGGTATTTCATTCTGAACCTGGGCTTCTCTGACTTACCTGAGAGCCATTTCAGACCATGGTAATTTTCTTTGTTCAGTGTGCTATGCTTTTGCACTCTCAACATGGGATTACCATTGATTTAATTGGGTTCAGCCATTAAAAACAGAGCTTCCAGAAGAGAAGTGTTAACTGCTTTGTTTCTACAATGTGATATGAACGTTTTGTGGGTGCTGGATAGAAGACGGATCTCGGTAATATATTAGTCCATACCTGTAGAAGACCCTCTGATCTAATAGCCAGCCCACTTGTGGTTGACAAGGTCCACAGAATAGTTTAACCTGGTCAGGAAAAGCACTTGTCTCAAAGAGGTTGAGAGATTTAAGCTGGAACTCTAGCTTTTTACACTTGCGTTAAAATGAGTGTTCTGTACATAAGATACTATTTAGCTCTTTTCAAAGCCGTATGTACATTTTGTATTTAAGGGTTTCTTCTGAAGTGAACAAATTTTGTTTTCTTTTTTTTGTTTTGATTTATTTTTTTACGTAATTTTTTTTTTTTTTTTTTATATATATATATTTTGAATGTTTGATAGATTTGATGTTGTAAATAGACACTAACTATGTTTCAGTTTCTTTTCTCTTTACCTCACTTGCACAAAGCCTTTGTCCACCTGCTGCACCAAAACTATTGTGGCTCTGGGGAGAAGGCATGAATTACAGAAGGAAAAAGCCAACTCAAAGATTGGGAGAAACAAAATAAGAATTGCAAGCTGTTCTGCCTTGGTGAAATAGACTTTCTTAAATGCATATAAAGAACTGTTTTAACATCCAAAAAGTCTGCAAATGAAGAAAGAAGTTCATGCTACGCTGACAACCCTCCTGTATCTTCATGGAATCCCTTCCAACTCCTGGATCCTAATGGCCTGTGAGAAGATGTGCTTATACTTGTATTAATTTGGCCTATTCCTTTGTTTTTCCCTTTTCCCCCATTTTTTTTTTTTCTTCCACTTACCTCATTATGTTTTGTTTTCTTACTTTTATTTCTGTCCTATTTTCAGCAGGTAAATATTGGGTAATATCAAATACTAAAGCCTTCCCTCCCAACACATTTGTTGTGTGTTTTTTTTATTTTTTTTTTGTTTCTTTCTTTTTTTTTTTTTTTTTCCTCGAACCCTTTTATTTTTTTATTTTTTTTATTTTTTGTTATTCCCAACCTCCCTTTCAGCCCATCTTTATGAAAAATACTCCCCCAACCTTAAAATTGTAACAATGTGGTATTGTGCAATAGTGAACTGATGTTGGTCAAGCGCTCCTTTCTTTGCAGATGGTTTTTTTTTAATTTTCCTTTCTCCCTTAATAAACTTATGAGTTGCAAGTGGCTTTTGTTCTCCTTTCAAAGTGAAAGTGTACATATAGAAGAAATTGTAAGATTGGTTCACACCCAAATGAGGTGGGAGGAAACCCGTGTTCTGTGCGCATTTCCCGTACCATGTTCAAAAAGCGTGCAGTTGCAATCTACACTGGGTTTCAATATTAAGTTGATACAATCCGCTGTGGGAAAATGCAGTGCACTTGGGGTATGGTACAGAAGTACCATGCAATGCTATCTCATTGTTTCAAGAAGTAGTGCATGCGCTACTTTTGGTGTGGTACGATTTCACCCATTCAGTATGAAATTGCTGAAATCGCACTCTACAGAACTGCATGGGAATCACACAGGAATGCACTGCACATTCCTGTGCGATTCCCAGTGTGGACTGGCAATAACCAAATGGTAATCGATTTTATTTTATTTGTCAGATATATTTCTGTTACACTGCTTTTAGCATTGCCTTAGTATGTACTATACTGAAAAAAAAAATGCATGTGTGAGCACATGGGGGGGGGGGGGGGGGAGAGAGTCACTTCCTGCACTAAGGGGTCTTCTGAAATACAGAACAACAGGGACAAAGGTATCCTAAAACTGTGTAGATGATGCCTTCCTTAGATGAGGTGATCAGATGGAAAAGAGAAAGTACGGCGCTCAAAATATTACTCTCGGTATGCTCAAAAGATATAAGTGTACATATAACCTCCGTGTTCTACTTAATAAACGCGTTTCTCCTAATAAGGCATCATCTGGGGTGCTGGTTCACTGCGTATTTATAGGTATAGAGCTACCCTCTAATGAGAGCCAGCTCCACGATTGCCACAGACATAAACAAACTAGGGCTGCAACTAACCATTATTTTCAGTTTCGATTAATCGGTTAATAGCCTTAAAAAAAAAAAAAAAAAAAAAAAATTTTACATTTCTTTTGGCCAATTTGTTGTTGGGCAGATTACAAAACACATTGCCGCAAAAACGCATTACATGTTTTTTTTTTTTTGCAGCTTCTCCATTGAAGTATATTGAACAAAAAAAACAAAATGGCACCGTTTTGCGTTAAGTCTTTAACGTTTTCCAAATACGCAGCAGAAAAAAAATCATGAATGTGTCCCATAGGAAAACATGTAAATGAACTGTAGTGTGTTTCTTCAAAAAGCACAAAAAAAAGGTGTGACCCAGGCCTGAAATGTTTAGTAACATAAAGGGGTTAAAAAAACTACAATTGGTACAAAAAGACCAAATCGCTACTGTAAGGGGTTCATTTTTTTTTTTTTACTGTGGGACAGTGAAAGTAATATTTACAGTAGCGATTTGCTTTTTTGTACTATAAAGGGCTAATTTTAGTTTTTTTTAACACCATTATGTTACTGGCCGATTAATTCGATTATGAAAATAATCGATTACAATTTTCATAATCGATTAGTTGTCGATTAATCGATTAGTTTCGGCCCTAAAACAAACTACTTCCTGTTTGTAAAGATGGCACCCAAGGCTTGCACCTCAAGCCTCATTCTGATATGTGGCTCAAACCTCGATCCTAAACCATAAAAATTGTATAATATATGTATAGCCAGACCCCTCTGGCTAGACAGAAAGCATGCAAAATATCAATATAAAAGCGGTGATGAACTCATGACTATGTCAATCATGGAAACTGTTTTATTCGATTGAAATGAATGGAATGGACTGTAGGGCTACAGAAAAATGACACCCGGAATCGAAGCAAACCTAAACACACTACACAGACCTAAGCAAACTACTTCCTGTTTATAAAGATGGCTTGCACCTCAAGCCTCATTCTGATATGTGGGTCAAGCCTCGATCCTAAACCATAAAATAGTACAATATATATAGTACGGCCAGAACCCTCTGATAAACAGAAAACGTGAACTATCATTAATAAAAAAACAGTGACAAACTCATGAATAAGTCAATCATGGAAACTGTTTTATATGATTAAAATAAATGAATGAACTATAGGGCTACAGCAAAATGGTGCCCGGAAACGAAGTAGTGATTCGTCCGTAATGTGGGCATGATCCCCCTAAAAATATAATGGACCTCATCTAAGGATAATGAGACCCTGGATTAGCTACTTGCATGACATCCATTCTCTAAGTGTAAACTAAGAAGGATTGGAAAAAAGGTTCGCTACGCAAAAATGGCGTCCATATTATGAACAATGATCCTCTAGTGGTTGTCATCGGCAAAAATGAGAGCAGGTATAAGCCAAGCCTCGTTCTGGCTTGGACTCTGACTTCCAAATTTGGAACAAAAACAGAACAGCGGCTACGGCAAAATGGCGTCCATATTGTAAACAATGGTCCTCTAGTGGTTGTCATCAACAAAATGGTGGACGAGAGCTGGTGTATACCAAGCCTCAATCTGGCTGCGACCGTGACTCCCAATTTTGCAACGAAACAGCCGAAAGCATATTGACCAAAAAAATTGGAATAGATTATGAACATTCTAACATAAAGATGAAAGTGAAAAATATGTGTATAAAATGGTGAATACATTGGCCGTATCCAACTGCGGCTAGTAAGTATTAAACCGATTGCAATTCATGAATATATCCCCTTATTCATCATCCATTGAACTCAATATAAGCCCAGCTATGATCAATAAGCCAATTGGAGTATGTCGCAAATGCTGATGTTCGCACAGCGGGATGTAATGCATAAAAAGAATAATCATACAATAGTGACATATGTATGTGTGTGTGTGTGTATATATATATATATATATATATGTATGTATGTATGTATGTGTGTGTGTGTGTGTGTGTGTGTGTGTGTGTGTATATATATATATATATATATATATATATATATATATATATATATATATATATATATATATATATACAAAACTTCTAAATAAGGTGGTTAATTATGCCACCAATATAAACATAACCCTGAAGGTATATAGTGAAAATAAATCACATGATTAATTAAATATCAATATAACTATTAATTAGTGTGAAACTCAAAATCCAGAAAAAAGTGGAAAAAATATTAAACTAAAAATCTAATACCCAAAACAAAATCAGAATGTGGAACAAGAAAACTTAGGCCTTGTTCAAAGAATTAACATACCACTCAACCTCATACCCCATGGTTGGTACGTTTGAAGGACATATATCCAGTATGTCTCTAATTGTGATGCGCCCCTTGTCAGGACACCCCCTCTCCAGGGAGGAATGTAGCTGTCTATCACCTGAAAACTAGAACCTGCAGGGTTGCGATAATGATGTTCCCTATAATGTCTGGGAACTGTATGTTTGGTGTCTCCGCCCTTTATCTTGGCAATATGTTCCCCCACTCAGATGGTAAAAGTATGTGTAGTGCGTCCAATGTATTGCTTCCCACATGGTCATGTTATCAAGTATATAACGTATCTTGAAGCACATGTATGAAAACCTTTGATTTGATGAATTTGATTAGTGACAGTGGAACTAAACTGCAAAGTTTAATCCTTCCCAATCTTGTTATGACCACATACCACACATTTTTTACTAGGGTGGTATCCTTTCATGTTCTGGAAGAAAGAAGGGCGTACAGGAGGGTTAATTATATTGGGAGCGATTTTTCTCTGTAATAACGGGACCCCTCTAAATGTGACTTTAGCAAACTCTGGTAATAGTGGACGGAGAACCTTATCTGTTCTCAGAACACCCCAATGTTTATTCAAAATGGCTTTTATATCTCCATGTTGTATAGAGTATACCTTTTAATATAGCCCATTTGTGCGAGTTGTCTTGTGCCCTTGGTGGACGATCCGACAGCAAGGAACATCTATCTATCTCCAAGACATCTTGATATTGTAAATGTACCGACATAGGATCATAACCCTTATCTAAAAAATTTACTCCGCATTGCAGCTTGTTGTATAAAAATCTCTGTCGGTACAATTTTCTTAAAAATTGGCTCCTTGGAATGGCTTTAAGCCATGATTGGTGGTGACAACTGTCTATGGGAATAAACCCATTTCTATCAGTGGGCTTAAAAAGATTTTGAAATTTAAAACGTCCCGATTCTATCTCCACCTCCAAGTCAAGGAAATGTACCTTGGTAGAACTGGACTCGTGAGAGAGATCCCTCGGTCATTGGTATTCAATGTAGAGAAAAGACTCAAGGGATTCAGGGCTGCCAGCCCAGAGGAGGAGGATGTCGTCTATATATACCTAGCCCATAGGTCTAGGGAGGAACCTCCGTCATGATAGATGACATCCTCCTCCCACTTGGCCATAGATTGGCGAGGCTAGGGGGAAACTTGGCCTCCATAGCATCACCTCTCTCTGCTGAATATAATATCGCTGGTTAAACCAAAAATAATTATTGGCGAGGCTAGGGGGAAACTTGGCCTCCCTAGCAACACCTCTCTCTGTTGAATATAATATCGCTGGTTAAACCAAAAATAATTATGCGCGGTCGCAAAATCGTGTGACTCAATGATGTAGCTGCGCTGAACCTCTGTAATAGAAGGGTCCTTACTCAAAAAATGTGTGACGGCTTTTATACCTAAAATATGAGGAATGCAAATATATAGGGAGGCTACATCGGCCGTAGCCAATATGTAGTCACCCCGTATATCTGTTCCAATAACTGAATGGTAAAACTAGTATTTCTGAGATACAAGGGCACACGTTTGACCAGCGGCTGTAAAAAGAGATCGATATATCGGCCAATTCTTAGTGACCGAATCAATGCCACTTAAAATGGGGCGACCAGGGGGGTGAATGGGGTCCTTGTGGATTTTGGGTAAGAAATAGATGGTAGGGATCCTGGGTGCCAAAGGCACCAAAAAAGAACGTTCTTTCTGGTTTAAAATTTTCATTTCAAATCCTTTATCGACTAGAGAGACTAGTTGGTTCCTAAAGCTATTCGTGGGATTGATGGATAATTCCTTGTAGGTATCCCCAAGGATTCTATACATCTCTTGTTCATAATCCTGTCTAGAACTACAATGCCCCCGCCTTTGTCGGCGGAGCGAATGACTATATCCTTGTTTTCACTAAGTGATTTGATTCCAGATTGCAACGCAGGATGACTATTAAAGGCTTATTAGGTAATTGGACCAAATCACTGAGAACCAAATCCTTGAAAATGCCAACAGCCGGAGCGACGGGAACAGGGGGGGTTAAACAAAGAGGGATTTGACCATCCAAAATGTACTGTACCCGAAGCTGTGGCTGTCTCATAACGTTCGCAAGGATTAGACACGATATCTCTGAATATAAATTTTTCTAATGTACTTTTGTACATCAATAAAAGTGTGGAACTTGCCCAATTATTTTTTTTGGGGGGGGGGGGGGCATATTTGAGGCCCTTATCCAAAAATAATTCATCATTAGTTAATGTCTTAGAACTCAAATTAAAAACGCCTTGGCCCACTATGTTTTTCTCTTTTTTCCTTTTGGAGTCTCCTGCCACCTCTGCGCCCTCTTATATCTGGAGCCCTTTTTTGTCCCTGCATGTCCCATTGAAAAACCTGATTGCATATTGCATATATGTGGGGCTGGATAATCATTATACTGAGAGCGGGAATTGTATTGAGAATAATATTCTTGCTCTCTCTGAGATTTAGGGTCACGCTAATGGCCCCTAAAGTTACCTCTCCCACCTCTCTTGTTAAAATTGTTTCCACCTCCCCTCTGTGACTGAGAGGGAGTGCCAGAACTCTGGTTCCTACTTCTATATGGTAGTGGAGGGTCTGCCTTGAGTTGGCGACCTCTATTCTGAGGAGTTTGTCTCTGGCTGGCAGAATTAGGCGGAAAAGAACCTGCCATATTGGTAACAATTACATCTGCCTCCATATGAGTCTCTGATGTATGTTCAGCTGCAGTAAATTTCCGCCAGCCAAAGAGGTTATCAGATGGAAAATAAGTAAATGGAAGGCGCGCACACATATATAATCAGGACCATTACTTTAGCTCTGAGCAAGGGGTTGCACCCCCAAAACGCATGAACTTTACCCCGAGATATAGTCTTGCAGATGTCCATATACTGTGTGTGTGTGATTTTTTTTTTATGGCTCAATTGAGAGTTGTGCCTTGAGTACCCACTTTGTTTAGAACTTTTTAATCCATTAAAGCGGGAGTTCACCCATAAATTGTGTTTTTTTTCCCTTTTACCCTTAGATGGATGCTTGTTGTGTCTAGGGGAATCGGCTAGTTGTTTTAAAACCCGAGCATTACTTACCGTTGTAGAGGGCGATCTTCTCCGCCACTTCCGGGTATGGGTCTTCGGGACTGGGCGTTCCTTCTTGATTGACAGTCTTCCGACGGTCGCATCCATCGCGTCACGAGTAGCCGAAAGAAGCCGAACGTCGGTGCGGCTCTATACTGCGCCTGCACACCGACTTTCGGCTACTCGTGACGCGATGGATGCGACCGTCGGAAGACTGTCAATCAAGAAGGAACGCCCAGTCCCGCAGCCCATACCTGGAAGTGGCGGAGAAGATCGCTTTCTAAAAAGGTAAGTAATGCTCGGATTTTAAAACAACTAGCCGATTCCCCTAGACTAAATGAGCATACATCTAAGGGTAAAAACAGCCTTTTACTGGTGAACCTCCGCTTTAAACTGTAAGTGGTAATGCACTAGGTGTGCACGCACCTTCCATTTTCTCTTTTATGTTTGAGCACATATTAGAACTATTATGAATGCAGGGGGGGGGCACAGCAGATGGTAGGGGAGGTTTTATAGTGTGTACAGGGGGGGGGGGGGTATACATATAACAGTCATGCTTAATGTAAAAGTGTGGCACATTCAATACGCACAGGACATACAAATTTAAATGGCCAGGAGTAAAGAATATACGCTGCAGGCATATTGAAACTGTGTGAATTTAAAAAAAGAGCAGAAGAGTATGATGTGGTATTGGGTGTGGAAAAGTGCTGAGACTAGAACATTCAGTGTGTGGATTGCAGTCTTGAGAATAGAATTCTGCCGGATAGAATGTTCAGCACATCCTGATACTTTTTAACCCAGTGTGTTTTAAAGTGGCACTGGGATAGTGGCTGTTTGTCAGAGTTTAAAAATGGTGACAATTGCCTTGCCCTGGTGGAATCAAGTGCTGGAACTGCCAGCTACCTATACCTGAGTGTTACTAAACCCACAACAGTAAAAGCTGTCTGTATATGCAGAATAGCATTTTTGTTATATTCACTGTGGAACTTAAGTGATTAATCCTCTTCATTGTGTAGAAAGGTGCTTTGATCTTGAATGCATAGATTCTCCCCATCCTGCAGGGGCACACTGGACAAGTCCCAGATAAGACAGTCAGAGTAGGCCTGCTGCACATGCTCAGTCTATTGCTGGAGAGAATATTTCCTGTTTGAGCTGAGTAGTCAGGTCACATGGTCTTGACACATTTGGGCGTGCATACAGATCCTAAATGACAGCACAGTAACTAAAAAAAGAACACACTGGGTGGGATGTCATATTGTGATGGATGATCCGCCTCCCATAGCTGCATGAGGACACAGGCTGTAGTGAATTCCAGTGATTCCCGTAACACCACTGTACATGTTTTTGCAGCTTCAGTTAGCCTGCAGCCGGGCATATTGAGGTAATAGATATTTCTAAACTTTTAAAAATACATTTATTTCCCAATTTCTAAATTCATAAATACAGATCATGTCAAAATGGTGGGTTTTCTTTTTTTCATATTAATTTTTCTCTCTCCCCTGTCATCCTCATCCCACCTGGCACCCCACAGCCACCTTGCTAACACACTACACACTGTCATCCTCCTCATGTTCATTACACCTGGCACCCCACTGATACCTTGCAAACACGTCATCCTTGTTCATCACACCTGGCACCCCACTGCAACCTTACTAACACCCCACCCATTGTATCCTCATGTTCATTATACCTGGCACCCCACTGCTGCCTTGCTAACACCCTACCCCTTGTCAGCCCCCCCACAACCCACTGCCAGGTTTCAAGCATCTACATTGACAAAGCAGCTTACTCCAATGTTGAAAAGACAAAAAACACTTTTGACATATTATTTTTTAAGTGACTTTATTACAGTGATCTGAGCTAAAAATATATGCTGATCACTGTATAATGACATTGGCAGGGAAGAGGTTAAGTGTGTCCTAGTGAGGTGTTTCTAACTGAGGGGAGTGGACTGACTGGAAATAAAGATCTCTGGGCCATATCCACAAAGAGCCGGCGTAACGTAAAACTTCCCATTCCTTAAAATTTCTACCTAAGTGCCCGATCCACAAAGCACTTACCTAGAAATTTTCGGCTGTGTAACTTAAATTCCGCCGGCGCAAGGCGTTCCTCTTCAAATGTGGGCGATTCCCATTTAAATTAGGTGCGCTCCCGCGCCGGCCGTACTGCGCATGCTCGTGACGTAATTTTCCCGACGTGCATAGCGCGAAATTACGTTACGCCGAGCTTTGTGGATCGCGACGGGTCAATAAAGTTGCGTCGGGGAAAAAAAATTTTTAAAACAAAAAAAAAAAAAACGCGTCGCTGGACAGAAGGGTCTGCTTTTACAAGGTGTAAACAGTTTACACTTTGTAAAAGCAGCCCTAATTTTACACATGCAACTTTTAATACTTACGGAGAAAAAACGAAGCGTAAAAGCTTCGGGGATCTCCGTAAGTGCTAATTTGCATACCCGAAGCGGCATTTCGACGCGAAATGCCCCCAGCGGCGGATGCGGTACTGCATCCTAAGATCCGGCAGTGTAAGTCCCTTACACATGTCGGATCTTCTGTCTATCTCTTGGAAACTGATTCTGTGGATCAGTTCCAAAGATAGAAACAGGGATAGGACGGCGTATCAGTAGATACGCCGTCGTATCTCTTTTGAGGATATGGCCCTCTGTTCTTAATCACTAGGAGCAGACCACTCCCCTGATAGAATGGGCATCCGTCTATTTATGTTGGCAGCTCCCCATTCTGCTGGACCCACACATCGGCTTCCCCGCTGTGCAGTGGGCGTGCATGCCTCTGGCGGTGTGTACGTGCCCGCAGTCTCGCATGCACGAAACAACGTACAGGTGGGTGGTCCTTAAGTGGTTAAAGTGTTACACTGATTTTACTGTTGTGGGTTTAGTATTTGCCACTAAACAAACAATCCTTTTAATGCCAATAAACAGTTGCCCACTAATGGAATTTCCCAGTATTAAACTTCTCCAAAGTTCTTTCCCAATTAAACGAAACCATGGTGAATGAGAAGTTGTCAGCCATCTCAACTGATATGAGAAGTTCCTGAAGATAATCTGGATCTCCTACTCCCAGCCAAACCTGAGAGTTCTGACTTTTTGAACCGATAACAAGCCTATATGGCCTGTAGGGGGAAGTAACTTATCTCCCTATTCCCCATCCTCCCTCCCCTTCCACTCCCTCTCCCTTGTCTTCCCTTACTTCTCTTCTTTTCTTTCCTCTGATCACTTTTTATTTTATTGCCTAAACTCCTATAGCCCATTGGGCCCTGGATGTGTCACAGAAACACAAATTTATGACATGTCAATGGTATTAAAAAAATATTTCAGGCTGGGTTAACACACATGTGGCTCTGCAAAGGCTCTTGTTCATTTTAAGGGGCTGCCGTGCCTCCTGAAACACAGGTAAAAGGTCCCTTTTTAGAAAATGCAGCCTGCACAGGAACCACAAGTGCAGTGCGATTCCCAGTGTGGGTATGATTTCCATTGCATGTGCCATTAAGATTAATGGTGCCTGCATACATCCAGTGCGTTTTTCTGTATGGATGTGAACCTAGCCTTATTGATGGCTAAGAACTTCTGTGTGTTTAACCACTTGATCACTGGGCACGTAAACCCACTTAATAACCAGACCAATTTTCAGCTTTCGGTACTCTCACAATTTGAATGACAATTACTGAGTCATACAACACTGTACCCAAATGAAATTTTCGTCCTTTTTTTCACACAAATAGAGCTTTCTTTTGGTGGTATTTAATCACTGTTGGGTTTTTTATTTTTTGCGCTATAAGAGAAAAAAAGACTGAAAATTCTGTAAAAAAAATGATTTTTTGTTTATAAATTAAAAAATTTAGCAAATTTAGTATTTTTTTTTCATTCTTTTGCATAAATGTGAAAGATGAAGTTACGCCGAGTAAATAGATACCCAACATGTCACCCTTCAAAATTGCACACGCTCGTGGAATGGCGCCAAACTTTGCTACTTAAAAATCCCCATAGGCGACGTTGCAGGGTATTGTGGGGTATTGCAGAGTAGTGTGGGGTATTGCAGAGTATTGTGGGGTTTTGCACAGTATGTGTATTGTATATTGCACAGTATGGGTATGGGATGGCTGAGCAGGGATGGATGGCTGGCTGGATCTGTGACTGCATGTGACAGCACTCGTGCTGCTTCCGCTCTCTCCCCCCCTCTCTCCTCTCACACTGTACCATTCGGTACAGAGAGGGGAGGAACCGGCGTCATCACTGTTTACTAGTGATCGCTCCGTCATTGGACGGAGCGATCACGTGGTAAACCGCCGATATTACCGATTTTCCGTGATGCGGAACCGGGGATCACGGACATTCCCGTGTGCGCGCCCCAGAGGGCGCGCGGGAGCGCAATTCTGGGAGGACGTCCATGGACGTCCTCCCAGAGTTAAGCAACCGCCTTGTAGACGTATATCGTCTATAGGGCGGTTGTTAACTGGTTAAAGTGTATAGCGCAATAAATTAAACAAAAAGTGACTATTGTATACATAACAATATGTGAAATTGATAGCCTCAATCACTTGAGACTAATATTGAATGAGTGCATAAGTTACACTCTATGTTCACCCAATATGCACTGCTTTTGAGCAGCAATCAAAAAAATGATATATGAAAAAAAAGAAATATGGTATGTGCCCAGTGCTGGCCCAAGACATTGTGCTGCCTGGGGCCAAGAATGAAATGCTGCCCCCCCCCCCCCCAAAAGAAAATCACGCCAACCAAAAGGCCCCACATTCATTATTTTACATCATGATAACTAAAGGGGACCCGTCATGGCTCTATACATGTATAGGAGTATAAAGAGCACCTGTCATGGCTCTATACATGCATATAGGCATATAAAAGGACCTGTCAGGGCTCTATATGTATCCAGCAGTATAAAGGGACCTGTGAATTGCCGGCAGCCACAATGTCTTTTGCGCAAACTAATCAATGTATGCTAATTGTGTTTTTTTTTGGTACCAAAAATATGTAGAAGAATACATATCGGCCTAAACTGAAGAATTTTTTTTTTTTTATAAATTTTGGGGATATTTATTATAGCAAAAAGTTAAAAATATATATATATATTTTTTTAAATTGTCATTTTTGTTGTTGTTTATAGCACAAACAATAAAAACCGCAGAGGTGATCAAATATCACCAAAAGAAAGCTCTATTTGTGGGGAAAAAAGGACATCAATTTTATTTGGGTACAATGCCGCACGACCGCGCAATAGTCAGTTTAAGCGACACAGTGCCGTATTGCAAAAAATGGCCCGGTCATTAAGTGGGCAAATCCTTTCGGTCCTTAAGTGGATGATCAGGGCTGGGCAAGGCAAGTCTCGTCTCTCTCAGGCTCTCATGTCTCATACAACTTGTGATGTGTGTTTGTACTTACAGTTTTGCTTCAGACTCCACCACCAGATGCGGGTTGTCACCTGCCACACATTGCGGATTGTCACTTGCCACATCAGAACAAACCCCCCTCCATTAGTACAGACCACCAGGACAAACCACCACCCCTCCATTAGTGCAGACCCCCAGAACAAACCACCCCCCCTCCATTAGTACAGACCCCCCAGAACAAACCACCCCCCCTCCATTAGTACAGACCCCCCAGAACAAACCACCCCCCTCCATTAGTACACACTCCCCCAGGACAAAACACCCCCCTCCATTAGTACACACTCCCCCAGGACAAATCACCCCCCCTCCATTAGTACAGACCCCCCAGAACAAACCACCCCCCTCCATTAGTACAGACCCCCCAGAACAAACCACCCCCCTCCATTAGTACAGCTCCCCCCAGAACAAAGCCCCCCTCCATTAGTACAGCCCCCCAGACAAACCACCCCCCTTCATTAGTACAGACCCCCCCAGAACAAACCCCCCTCCTTTAGTACAGACCCCCCAAGAACAAAGCCCCCCTCCATTAGTACAGACCCCCCTGAACAAACCCCCCTCCTTTAGTACAGACCCCCCAGAACAAAGCCCCCTCCATTAGTACAGACCCCCCAGAACAAACCCCCCTCCATTAGTACAGCCCCCCGGACAAACCACCCCCTTCATTAGTACATACCCCCCCAGAACAAACCCCCCTCCTTTAGTACAGACCCCCCAAGAACAAAGCCCCCCTCCATTAGTACAGACCCCCCCAGAACAAACCCCCCCTCCTTTAGTACAGACCCCCCCCAAAACAAAGCCGCCCTCCATTAGTGCAGCCCCCCGGACAAACCACCCCCCTTCATTAGTACAGACCCCCCAGAACAAACCCCCCCTCCTTTAGTACAGACCCCTCAAGAACAAAGCCCCCCTCCATTAGTACAGACCCCCCTGAACAAACCCCCCTCCTTTAGTACAGACCCCCCAGGACAAACCACCCCCCTCCATTAGTACAGACCCCCCACAAACCACCCCCCTCCATTAGTGCAGACCCCCCCTAGGAAAACCACCCCCTCCATCATTAGTACAGACCCCCCTCGACAAACCACTCCCCCTCCATTAGTAGACACCCCCACTGGACAAACCACCCGTCTCCATTAGTACAGACCCCCTTGACAAACCATCCCCTCTCAATTAGTACAGACACCCCCCTTGGACAAACCACCCCCCTCCATTAGTACAGACACCCCCCTTGGACAAACCACCCCCCCTCCATTAGTACAGACCCCCCAGAACAAACCACCCCCTCCATTAGTGCAGACCCTCCCAGGAAAACAACCCCCCTCCATCATTAGTACAGATGCCCCCCAACAAACCACCCCCCTCCATTAGTACAGAACCCCCTCGACAAACCACCCCCCTCAACTAGTACAGACACCCCCCTTGGACAAACCACCGCCCTCAATTAGTACAGACACCCCCCTTGGACACACCACCCCCGCCATCAGGCTAACTAAAAACACCCAGGCGGCGGCTGGAGGGGACAGGACAGTGGAGAAAAGAGCATGTCATGTCAGGCTTGGGCAGCAGGCAGGAGTTGGACACAAAGAGGAGAACTGGAACACTTCAGGCACGGCACTGCAAGGACCGCCCCCCCCTGCTGTTCTCTCTGCACACAGAGACAGCCGCTCTGATCTTCGGGTGTTCCGCTCTCCTCCTGTGACAGGAGGGGGGATGGACATCGACAGGAAACTCCAGTGGCTGCGGTGACCGGAGGAGAGAGCCGCCTACGGACAAGGAGAGGAGGAGGAGGGAGGAGAGCACGCTGGCAGCCCCACGCCGCGCTCCTCACAGGCAGCGGAGCGGGTGGGCGTCTGCCGCCCCCCTTAAAGTGCCACCTGGTACCCATGGTACCACCCGGTCCCATCATAGGGCCGGCCCTGTATGTGCTTTATGTGATTATCAATTGCATCAAGCAAAGTTCATATCCATGAGCAGAAATACTGTGCACCAGTCAAACAAAGCAAGATCCATAAAGACATGGATAAGTGAGTTTGCCTTATTTTTCTACATATATTTTGGAGAAATTTTGTGTCTTGGAGTTTTTACCTTTTTAAGTAGTCTATATATTTATGCATTGTCTGCAATTTGGTCAGAATTTCTTTAGAAACATTTAATAAACAATAATGGAAGAAAACATTTAATTTGTTACCAATTGTAAGGTTTTAACATTTATTGCACAGTTGTCAGAATCAGAGGCTTTTTATTTTGAACACCTAGGAGTAAAAGAAAATAAGACTATTATCCAAAGCAGATCTCCATTTTTTATTCTAAAAAGAACAGCTGGAAACCAATTGGTTGCTGCTCCCAACAGACTTTTCTGTTATTCTTTTATAAAACAAATTAGCCAGATTGTTTAGTGTACAGCCATATGTATTAGTACAGTGGCAGTTCTAGAAGTGTTGTATAAAATCCATCAGTACATCTTGAACTCCTGGCATGGCAAAAGCTAACGGTGTCAATATGTTGTGCCCCGAAATGAGTAATCTGGATATTGTTGTAAACCTCTGGTAGGAAACGGAGGCTGGGATTTTTACTGGCCAAACTTCTAGGTACTTTAGCTATGGTCAGATGGAAGCTGGAGGGAGTTGGTGGATCTATGACTACTAAGCCATTGCTGCGAAACCTTTGGTTTAGATTTTCCACAAAGCTTGACAGTCCTGGTACAAACATGGGTGCCAAATAGAGCACACGTGAATGAAAATCTTTCAGTCCATCGAAGCTTAAAATGAAGCTTGGAGAAAGGATCCTCTGAATTTCAGTCCTAATTTCTTGAAGGACAGTATGAACAATTTCCATTTCATCTGAAGTGACCAAATGCAAAAGGCACAATGTTAAATGAAGTTCTGGCAGAGGAGTAAGGAATGGTGCTATTTCTGTGTTATGTTTTATCAGAACATCTTGTACCTCTTTTACAGTGCTTCTCACTTCTTCGCTGCTAATACGGACTGCTATAAAGTGAGTAGGCCTTACTTTTTTAGTGCTTTGTTTCTGCAAATGATAATCTTGGGTACTATTCTCGCAGTCTTCTTCTTCATCCGACAAATCAAGGGCCACTTGTTTCATCTCTTCCTTATCATTCTGTTCTGTTTGTACCAGAGTTTCGTGCTGTGCAATTACGTCTAAGATTGTCAATCCGCTTCCTGTTGAACCAAACACATTATCTGTGCGATTCGTTTTGTCCCAGACCACCAGTTCTTGATATTTAAAGTACTGGATGCGGTGTTTAGGTATGGCAAGGACATCTATCCCAGCTGAAGCTAAATCTTCCCAACAAAACTCTGAGAATGGTTTTTCAATTACCCCCACAAATCTATCAAGATAACCAATTAAAAAATGCTCCTTGGGTAAATGTGGGTCCCATTGGATTCTGGAGATGACATCACTGGCTGTCTTCATAGGAGGCTTTTTTCCTATTCGTTTACTGTGGCTCTTGTCTTTGCTTACGTTGTCTTTATTAGCAGTAGGTTGTTCAGAAGCATCAGATGCAGCGATATGAGTGTTTCGGCATCTGTCGCCAAATCTACATGTTCCTGCAAGAAAAAATTGGCATACTGTGTCATCAGATGACTCCTTTTCAGGTTCTTCTGTTTCATTCTGTGAGGTCTCTTCTTCCATTTTGGCATCAGCATCACAATCACTTCCCTCCATTTTTAGTGAAGGTCTCTAAAAAACAAGACAAAATAAAAACACAAAAATTAAAGCCCAAATTAGGACTGTAACATCGCAAATAAATTCTGGTCAAATATGAGTATTTTCTTTTTAAAGGAAAATGAAACATTATACTAAAAAATTGTTAAAGCCAGCCCAACATTTTATTGGAATTTTTTTTTTTTTTTTTAAGATTTTGGTAGCATGTAAAAGAACCGAAGACGTTTTCATTGCCAGCAACTTAGTTCCAAAATTTGGGCCACGTTAGCTGAAAGAAATTTTTTTTGGCTGCTAGCAGGGTGCTTTTAACCCCCACTAGCGTCCGAAGAAAGGGTTAAAAGCGCCGTCATGCGTTCACGTCAATGGGCAGGGGCATTTTGAAAGCGTCGCTCCCAAACCGCCCCAAAGACGCTGCTTGCATGACTTTTTCTAACGTCCTGCACATGCACCGCCCCAGTGTGAAAGCACTGGGATGGCATGGAAGGCGTTTTTCAGGCACTTTACAGGTGCTATTTTTAGTGCTAAAACGCCTTCAGTGTGAAAGGGGTCTTAGTTAGGTTGAGTCCAGGCAGGAGGAGAGCAGAGGAATTACCCTCTTTTTGTCAGGCCTCTCTCTTCTGTCCCCTGACACCACAGGCCCAACTTTAAACACTTTATTCAAATCAAAATGTAATGGCTTAACTTCCTAGATAAACTGTCCCACACACCCACTGCATATACAGAGCTCTGAATATATGGATCCGTATGGCACTAGTAGCTTCAGTCTTTTTGAAGAAAAGATAAAACTGTGTGTCTTCAGCTAGCCACTTTCGTTGGTGCAATTCAACTCCTGAATAGCAGGGCCAAATAACACATCATGCCCTGATGATGAAGTGAAGAAGGCAGGATCTTTCTCAGCAAGGTGAAAGGACAATGGTGTCTGTATACAGTGTCCCTGGAAATGGATGGCCTTATCCTTTAGCCCTGTGGTACTACAAGTGTCAGCAAGATGACTATCAGCAATGATGTCTGTATACAGTGTCCATTTAACTTCTGTGGTGCAATGTCCCTGTTTCCTGCAAATGGGCAAAAGCCCCTCTCCCAACCCTGCGGTCAAGGCCCAAACGAACGTCCTGGAACAGTAGGCTCTCCTGGCAACCCAACTAGTCAGCTCACACTTCACCAACAGGATCCCCCTCTCTCAGGCTGGATGTCCTGACTGCCGGAGTAGGCCTGAATCAAAATGGAGTCTCTCCTTTCCTGCCCTTAGAACATGCTGGTCTTTTGTAGTTCCATACAGTTAAATCCAAATGTGAAACTTAAGTCCTGGAACTGCAATTCCCTTTATGCTTTGCTCCCTGATGGAAATCACTCTGCTTAAAGGATGTGATGACAGAGTCTTAGCTGGCACTAGAGGGAAACAGTGTCATTGCAACAATGTTTCAGTGTCTTTTGATACTGCAAGTAAGATAGCCTGCTCCCTGCTACATACTAATACATCTAAGGCCCCGTACAGACGACCGAACATGTCTGCTGAAAAAGGTCCGCGGACCAGTTTCAGCAGACATGTTCGGTCGTCTGTACAGCCGAGCGGACAGGATTCCAGCATACATTTGCCCGCCGGACCTTTTTCCAGTGGGCAAATATTTCCAAACTTGTTTAGAAACAGCCCACTGGAATCCTGTCCGCTCGGACATGTTCGGTCGTCTGTACAGATCTACCGTACATGTCCGAGCGGCCGCCATCCCTCGCATGCGTCGAATGACTTCAACGCATGCGTGGAAGCATTGAACTGGCAGGGCCGCGCACGTCGCTGCGTCATCGTCGCCGCGTATCGAGTACGCGCGGATTTCTGTATGATGGTGAGTACAGCCATCATACAGAAATCCCCGGGCAGACATGTACGCTGAAAACGGTCCGGCGGACCGTTTTCATCGTACATGTTTGCCCGTGTGTACAAGGCCTTACACTCCCCTCAAAACAAACTGTCAATACTGCTGTCTGAAGGTGTTTCTGTCTCCTTCATCCAGAGTGGGGGCACGCTAATACAGAAGCTGTGTTACTGGCCAGATCACCATGGTGAAAACACAGGGAAAAAGCCAAAGAAAATAAAACAAATGTAGCCACCATATCTAATGATTGGTAAGCTGCAATTTACTACATTTTGGTTTGGGGTTTAATACCGCTTTAAGATCATTTTGTAGGTAGGAGAAAGCATTTTCTTAGCCACCCCTCCTCCATTTATCAGTGATCAGACTACTGTACATTATTATAATGTTGTAGCAAGCCACGATGTGAGAGGCTGCAGCAGGGGGTTGGTCTGTGTCAGACATTTGTGCACAAAGTATAGAATTGCACTGAAGCAGATGGTGGTCCTGGATAATACCCAAATAAAGAGGGCTCATTCACTCTGCAGAGAAGAGTGGATACATTCTTTGACAAAGGTGTACTGTAATCTTTGTAAAAACTTTATGGCAAACTACACTAACCGGTCATTCAGCCTAGGTTCGCATTGCAGCGATTTGGCATGTGATTTAACACCTCAAATCGCATGCCAAATCGGCGGCTGTTGACGACAATGGCACCGTCCAGTGCGACTCCGACTTTGCAGGACTGCACCGATTCCCAAAAGTAGTTCCTGTACTACTTTTGGCAACTTTGGAGTTTGATTTGTATAGACATCTGTGCAGCAACCACTTTAATTACACAGACTCTGTGGCTGATTAATGTGGTAAATAAACTCACTAAAGCTGGCCATACACCGTACAATTTTCTTGACATTTAGCTTCAACTACCATATTTATCGGGGTATTGCGCGCTCCGGCGTATAGGGCGCACCCCTAATTTTGGCCCGTTTTTCCTGTAAAAAAAACATTTTATTACATTTTACTACTTACAGGTTTGGTGTCTTGCCCGGCGTCCATCGGCGGCCTTGTCCGGTCCGGCGTCCATCTGCGGCCTTGGTGGTGTCCTCCCGGCTTCTCCCGCGCTGTCTTCATGTCGAATCCCCGCTTCCTGCGCTCAGTATGAAGCCTCCGCCGACGTATTCCGAGCGCAGTACACTCGGGTATATTCGGCCAGGCTCGGCTTCTCATGCATAAACGTCACAGAGCATGACTACGAGTGAAGCCGAGCCTGGCCGAATGTACCCGAGTGTACTGCGCTCGGTATATGTTGGCGCAGGCATTCAAACACGGCGCGGGTATCGGCGTATATTGCGCACCCACGATTTTGCCCTGATTTTCAGGGCAAAAAAGTGCGCGATATACGCCGATAAATACAGTATGATTGCATACATATTGAAAATGTTTAGGTTTGACCACCTATTATAAGGTTTTGGCATAAAGGAAAGTTGTACAAGAGAATTGAATAATGTAAGGACAGCCTTAGTGCCTCACCTGCATTAAATTAGAATCAGAACCTGTTTAATTAATGTGTTCAGGTTTAAAGAGATGAGGTGGCAAACCTACTACATAGTTGTTGGTAGATCCAAGGCTGGGTTCACATGGTCACCCCTAATACTGATGCGGCTCCCAGCAGGGGTCCGGTGTGTCCCTGTTCGATTTCAGCCCAAATTTTTGGCTGAACTTGGACCTGAAAAGGACCAAAAGACGCACAGGACCCCTGTGCAAATTCACACCGGAGCCGCAGCGGAGATATGTGAACCGACTCCATACAGCAGGGGGTCTCCAAACTGCGGCCCGAGGGCCAGATGTGGCCCTTTGCCAGCCATTCCGGCCCTTGGGGCACAATTCCTCTCACTGACATGAGGCACTATTCCTCCCATTGACACCAACAATGGGGCACTATATTATCCACTGATACCAATGATGGGATACTACTCCTCCTACTAATAGGGGGAATACTCCTCTTCCTATTGACCACCAACCCTGAGGCCATATATGTTCTCACTGATGCCAGGCCCGTGACATTTTCTTCCCTTGCTGGCCCCAATCCGGCCCTCCTAAAGTCTGAAGGGCAATAAAGTGGCCCTTTGTTTGAAAAATTTGGAGACCCCACGCCATAGAGAACCAGTCAAAATCTCCTGTTCTCCGCATCCAATTCGCAATGTTGTGAACCCAGCCTCAAGGACAACGAGACTGTAAGGTGTATGGTGAGCCCAGGGGCACCTTTAAGATCACCATTTCTGTCATGTTGATATCATCTATCATTTCATAACAACAACCCTTTTTAAAACTCACCAGGAGCCACTGATTTAGAGAGATTTCTGAAGCTTCCTCCTGTGCTTCTTCCCCACACCTTCTGATCTGATACTTTGTACTGGAGTTGAAGTCACTGTGACTCACCTATTTACTGCGCTGTACGTCACATGGTCCTTAGTTACCAAACAAAACATTGTGCACAGACAACCAGGAAGTACTATGGCTCTGTGATCAGAATGACGGCTAAACCCCACCTTTCCCTGCAATGTCATCTGGGATGGGTGATGTACAAAGTTCTTCCACAAGAGGGCAGGCACCTTCTTACTTCTCACTGTGTCAGTCCCAGTACAGCCGTATGCTTTTTATGTCAGTAAAAAAATATTTTTTAAGGATTTGAACCTTCTTCTGCTTGTTGCTTGGCTGTCTCTGGCTTTAATGCTTTTCACGGTCGCTGACTATGAACAAGCATACAATAACCAGTTTGGTGAGGTGAAGTCAGAACTCCAATCGACTGTACATTGTTGTTCTGGGTCAGCGCCTAACTTCCCCCCCCCCCCAGAAAATAGATTAGTAAAGCATACAGCCTTACGTTTTTTTCAGGTTCCCTTGCCCACTCTGTCAATAACCGTATTTGTATGCATTACGAATGAGTTGAACGTATCTCAGCAAAAATGTGATACATTCAGCTGCTGAATCCAATCCCCATTGAAGTCATTGGGAGCCGAATCTGCCAAATCAAGTATCCTTATCTTAAAGGCTAATATGCCTAAGTTATTGCTAAAAAGAGCATGGGGGGCTAACACTGCTCTGGGGGGCATGTACCAATACACTTTATTTTTTTAACACCCTTTTACAGGAATCTATGACTTTAATAATGCCTAACGTAAACCATTAATAATACCAAATTCCTTTAACCACTTCCCGCCCTCCCACCCGGATTCACATACAGCGGCGCATAGTTATACCGGCGTAGCGTATCGAATATACGCTACGCCGACGTAATGCAGAGCGGCGAGCACAGTATTCACAAAGCACTTGCTCCCAACGTTGCGTAACGTAAATTCGTAGGCGTAAGCCAGCCTAATTCAAAGTAGGTGGAAGTGGGCGTGATCCATTTAAATGAAGCGTGACCCCATGCAAATGATGGGCCGAACGAACGGCGCATGCGCCGTCCCGTGGACGCATCCCAGTGCGCATGCTCAGAATCACGTCGAAAATACTCCCTAAGATACGCCGAATCACTGCCTACGACGTGAACGTAACATACGCCCAGCCCTATTCACGTACTACGTAAACGACGTAAAAAACGACGGCTGTGTTCCCTGGTGCAGCCATTTGCATTGAGGGTGTTGACTTACACCTGCTATATGAGTTGTAACTTTACGCCGGACGTACGACTTAGGTAAACCGCGTATATTAATGCGCCGGACGCAAGTACGTTCGTGAATCGGCGTATCTCACTCATTTGCCTATTTGAATCGTAAATCAATGGGAGCGCCCCTTGCGGCCAGCGTAAATATGCGCCCAAGATACGACAGCGTAGGAAACTTACGTCGGTCGGAAGAAGCCTATTTTCAGGCGTATCTAGTTCTGTGGGCACGGCGCACAGATACGACGGCGCACATTTACACATTTACACTTACGTCGGCATAAGTGCTTTGTGAATCCGGGCCATTATTTTTTAACACCCTTTTACAGGAATCTATGACTTTATTAATGCCTAACGTAAACCATTAATAATACGAAATTCCTTTAACCACTTCCTCTCTATAGTAAAAAGACGGTGGGCAGGATGCACTCTCGTTCTGGGGCGGCGTCGTATGACGTGCAATGCGGGAACCCACAGTGGATTTGCACAAGTGTGAACCGAGCCCAAACACTTGGGGCCAGATTCACAAATGAGATACGACGGCGTTTCTCCTGATACGCCGTCGTATGTCTGTTTCTATCTATGCGGCTGATTCATAGAATCAGTTACGCATAGATAGCCAGAAGATCCGACAGGTGTAATTGTTTTACACTGTCGGATCTTAGGATGCAGTACCGCGGCCGCCGCTGGGGGGAGTTTGCGTCGTAAACCAGTGTCGGGTATGCAAATTAGGAGTTACGGCGGATCCACGACGGTTTTTCGCGTTCGCTACGTCGCCGCTAGTCTAGTTTCCCGTCGCAAAGTTACACTTTTTTTTTGGTGCCTTAACTTTAGTCAGCAAGTGTATTGCTGTCTAAAGTATGGCCGTCGTTCCCGCATCGAAATTTAAAAATCAACGTCGTTTGCGTAAGCCGTCCGGGAATACGGAATACGCTACGCGCGTCGCCGTTCAAAAAAATTATGTCACGGCGCGCAAAGCACGGCGGGAGTTCAGAAACGGAGCATGCGCGGTAGGTCCGGCGCGGGAGCGCTCCTAATTTAAATGGCACATGCCCATTTAAATTGGCACGCCATACGCCGGAGACCGCCGGTGTAGGTTTTCATTTATAGTGCTTGGTGAATCAGGCACTTGCGATGAAAAATTGCGGCGGTGTAACGTATCTAGGATACGTTACGCCGCCGCGATTCTACGTGAATCTGGCCCATGGTTCAAGGGCAGCACAGTATTTATAACATTATTAAAGTGTTTACCTGTTTTAAGTTGGCAGTCCTTTCTTCCATATCGTTACTAGAATCTAGCTAGTGATGTAGTGCTTATAAGACTCTTTCTCTATTCCTGATCATTTTGATGCCCTTTACCCTCATGCTGCGTACACACAATCATTTTTCGGCATAAAAAAAGCTTATTTTTAAAAAAATGTAATTTAAAATGATCGTGTGTGGGCTTCACATCATTTTTCGGGTTCTGAAAAACGACAAAATGTATTTTCGAACATGCTGCATTTTTTAACAATGTCGTTTTTCGGGTTGTAAAAAATGATAGTGTGTGGGCTAAAACGACGTTAAAAACCTGCGCATGCTCAGAAGCAATTTATGAGACGGGAGTGCTCGTTCTGGTAAAACTACCATTCATAATGGAGTAAGCACATTCATCACGCTGTAACAGACAGAAAAGCGTGAATCGTCTTTTACTAACACGGAATCAGCTAAAGCAGCCCCAAGGGTGGCGTCATCCGCATGGAACTTCCCCTTTATAGTGCCAGCGTACGTGTTGTACGTCACCACGCTTTGCTAGAGCATTTTTTTTTAAAACGATGGTGTGTGGGTAACGTCGTTTTAATGATGAAGTTGGAAAAGCGTAGTTTTTCTTCATGCCGAAAAATTATCGCGTGTACGCGGCATAAGGAAGGGAAGTTTTAAGAGGAACTGCAGTCTGCTCACATAATTTGTAATAAAATCATCTTTGCCATTCTGAAGCTTCCCTCCAGCCACTTTGCATATTATTTTATTTGTACTCAGAGTCTCAGGTAATCATGCTAGGGAAAAGATCTGAGGATAAACCAGGGACAGTGACCTGAGGTGTGCCAGGGTCAAGTGGTCAGTATGCCTAAAAGGGGGCATACCCAAGTAGAAGTAAAAGAGAAGAAATAGCAAGACAGAATGGGAAGGGTGGGTGGGACACAAGAAACCCGTCACCCAGAAAGGAGGAAGGAGAGCGGGTTTAAATACCTCCCGACTCCTCCTACAAATACAGGCTGACCTGCGGTCAGCCTTCCACTTGTACTCAGGGTCTCAGGTAATCGTGCTAGGGAAAGATCTGAGGGGAAAACAGGGACAGTGACCTGAGGTGTGCCGGGGTCACGTGGTCAGTATGCCTAAAAGGGGGCAAAAATAATACAGTAGGATGAGCTAGCAAAGAGATTGAAATGAAAGTAACCGTGTATAACCTCGGGCCGCCAACGCAAGAATGCCTGTGACAAACATGTGGATCTGGGATATGCCTGGAAATGAAAGCTGCCTCCCACCAATCTAACTCCTCAACAATGTGCATACAGACCCCTCGACGAAAAGCAGCAGAGACTGCACCTGTAGTGAAAGTACGGCTGGAGTAGACATTAAAGTGCCACCCTAGTTAGGCAGCAGAGAATGGCTACATGTCAAGCCCTGTGCTAGCAAAGAAGTGACTACCAGAGAAAGGAAAAGTGGCCTATCCCTGGGTACATCCGCAAAAGTCACAATGAGCCTGGACTAGACTGGACTGGGTGACTGGACACCCACTTGTAGGCAGGCTTGAGCTGAAAAGTGGCAAAAAAGACAATGAACGCAAGTAGATACTGAATGTTTGTGACAAAAGAACCCAGGATACCGGGATGGAAATGCCTGGAAGATAACCCAGGCCGAGTCATGAGCTTCCTAGGCTGAAAATGACTTGTAGAACAAGCTTCATCTGAAATAAAAGAGAAGGCCATATCGGAAGGTTTCAAGGAGGGCATGCTACTGTCAAATCTCTAGCATGTCCTTACTTTCTGTGTATATGTGCAGAATCTTAGTACCTAAGGGCCCTTTCACACGTTATGATCCGCCCCGTGAACCTCCGCTTGCTCAACGGGAGATTGTTCCCTTGATCCCCGCTGAGCCGGCAGATGACAGGGCGGTCCCCGCACACTGTGCAGGGACCGCCCTGTCTTTTTTGTCCGCTCTCCCCTTTGGGGGGATCGGATGAACACGGACCATCTGTCCGTGTTCATCCGATCCGCAGACGGAAGGAAAAATAGTGTTTTCCTTCGTCTGCAGAATCGGAGGAATGCGGAAGCGGGCGAGATCGGGTGTCAGCGGATGTTCATCCGCTGACACCCGCAATCTTATAGGGACCAATGTATGTCCCTTTTTCATCCATACACGGATGAAAATGCCATAAAACTATTCCCTATTTTGTAGGCGCTATAACTTTTGCGCAAACAAACCAATTAATAAACGCTTATTGCAATTTTGTTTACGAAAAATAATGTAGAAGAATACATATCGGCCTAAACTGAGGGAAACTATTTTTTTATATATATTTTTTGGTGATATTTATTATAGCAAAAAGTAAAAAATATAGATTTTTTTTTCAAAATTGATGCTCTTTTTTTGTTCATAGCGCAAAAAAAAAAAACGCAGAGGTGATCAAATACCACCAAAAGAAAGCTCTATTTGTTGGAAAAAAAAGGACGTCAATTTTGTTTGGGAGCCACGTAGCATGACCGCGCAATTATCAGGTAAAGCGACGCAGTGCCGAATCGCAAAAAGTGATTTTTTCTTAGTAATGTTGGCGATCTGCGATTTTTATTGTGACTGTGACATCGGACACTTTTGACGCTATTTTGGGACCATTGTCATTTATAGAGCGATCAGTGCTATAAAAATGCACTGATTACTGTGTAAATGACACTGGCAGGGAAGGGATTAACCACTAGAGCGAGGAAGGGGTTAAGTGTGTCCTAGGGCGTGATTCTAACTGTGTGGGGGCAGGGCTACCAGTGACATGACATTAATAACTGCTCCCGATGACAGTAGTAGCAGCAGTAGATCAGTGTCCTGTCACAAGGCAGAACAGGGAAATGCCTTGTTTACATTTACATTTCCCCGTTCTGTCACTTCAAAACATGATCGCGGTAAAACGGCGGACATCTAGTCACAGAGCTTGCGGCAGGGGCGGCACGCGCGCGCCGGCACGGCGCACAAATTTAAAGCACCGTACCTGTACGGTGCTTTGTGCAGCCGTGCCATTCTGCCGACGTATAAATACAAGAGGCGGTCGGCAAGCGGTTAATCAAACCCTGAACTTTCATATCACAGGGTACCTTAGAGACCTTTTTCTTAAAAAGCCCCTGGGTCAAATCTTTAAACTATAGGCCCAAACACTGATGTTTTTACTCTTTTTGGACTCCTCCCCTGACCTTATACTTGTTCAAGATATCCTTGCACCATTATTATTAACTTTCCCCTTTAGCATGACATTTAGTCTTTGGCTTACCCCATGTCCATGGACATGCTATCATTTGCACCCTTTGATCGACTCGCCATAAGAATGAAGGACAGGAACATGCTCTGGGGTCCGCCCATACTCTCTGATCTATCACGTGAAGCAGTTCTCACCTAGTTTGCTGATAGGGAGGCCCATACTGGATATTGTTCTGCGTCCTCATACTGCAATACCTTGCATTTGGAATTGCTATACACCTAGCCCTTGGTACCCTGTAAGTCTTAGATAGGCATTTTTATATTTTCTTCCTAACACCTTGACTTCGGTCTCCATGTGCACTTCCATTTTAAAGTTGCTCTTCTTCATTGCCTGTTGTGACTTTCTATGTCCCTCTGGGGACTTTTTCAGGTAATCTAACCCATGCAGAGCCTTCCCTTTATGCTCAAAGGGTTACTCCCTTTAGAGGGCCTCTGTAATAACAGAATCTTATCTATGTCAACCCTGACAGATGTAGCTCTGCCTCAGGAACCCTTTTTTCTTCCAGAGGGCCCCCTCATTTTCTTATGCTACATGGGGTCAAAGCATCCTGGACACCAGTCCTTCTTGATATCCTAGGGCTCTTCTATTGCCTTCTGTGGAAATTATATTCACCCTTTTCATGACCTGCCTTAAAGGCATACCAAACACTTACACTTCATCTCATAGATGAGATCAGGACTGTAATCAATGGCTGTCTGCCACATATTCTCTTGCCAACTGACCCCTCTTCTGTTCCTCACATGGTGGTCGTTCTTTGGGACCACTTATTTTTACCCAGCTTTGCCTTTTTTTTCTAAGGCTTCTTCCCTCAGAGAGTCCCTCTTTCCTTACCTGAACCCATTATTTCAATGATATTAGAGTTCTTCAGTTCTATAGGGCATCTAGTATCAGCCCTTCGCAGGGTCAAAGTACCACTACCTGTTTTTCTGTTGCCGTTTTCAAACTGTTTTTTGACAGGTGGCTGTTTGAGCTTCTGCCGATCTTTACTACTTCCGATGTTGACTCTCTGTTCAGGTCAGATGGCCATTCTTGTTTTTTCTGTGGGCCTGTTGCTGCTATTTTAGCTGGTTTGTTGCCTTCCCCTCAATTTATTGCTTTGGGACATTTCAGGGTCTAAGAATCAATTAGGTGTCCAGTACTGTACCATTAGGATAAAAGGAATTTTGACATACCCATAAATTCTATATTTTGGAGTATAGTACAGGTCCATCCCCTATTTTCTCTGTGATCTCCTTATTGCTCACTAAAAAACTGGAGCCATATGGTATAGGCTGGGTTATATGGGTATACCTGAAGGTAGAGGCATTTAACCCATGGTCTAAGAATCAACACCTGTGTCCTGTACTGTACTCCAAGATTTACAATTCAGAGGTGCGTCAAAAAAAAATCCATTTATTCTTGGCACTAAAACCCATGCGCTGGGGTCTAGCTGCCATTGATTCTCAGGACCAAAAAAACACCACATTACTGTTTTTAATTAAATAAGGATAGTCATACTAGCTCACTACATATGTAGGCTTTGCTTTGTGCTTGTCGGTGATATGCAATATCTTGCTATTCTTCCTATCTCACTAGTCTACTAAGGGTCTGCCCAAAGCTGGGTATACACAGAGAGAGCTTCGGCCAGTTCCTGATCAACCAGTCCAAATTTGAGCAATGGGTGTCTATTTCTGCACCCTCCTGCCCAAAATCCTTTGATCTCAAAATCAGGGGAGCTGCATGGGAATTTGTCAGCTGAATATCGACTGCATCCAATCATATGCAACGATTCTTTGGGTTCCAACACCAGAGGTTGTCGGCATACAAAAGATAGCAGGGGAGAATGCTTCATCTACGCTGTTCAGCATCTATAGGAGAATCCACAGATTTCTCTTGTTCAGCCCATGGAGCTAAACAAGAGGAATCTTCCAGTGTAGGGTCTGCTTACTACAAACACACTCCCTGCATGTAAAAAAAAAAAAACACTGTGCCAATATAACTGCCCTATTGATTCATGCAAAGTGTGAATTTTAAAGTGTATGTACACCTAAAAGCAAAAAATGTTATATATTGCAGTTTATTGGTCCTCAGTTGTAACATGTTTACTTTCCAAGGGTGACCATGCTTACACATGGTACTTGCATGAGTATTTACTGTATAGAGTAGCAGCACTTAGTGCCACCCTAGGATAAGAAGTATGTTAAAACTACACAACACCTCCCCTACTTATCTCTTAACATAATGGGTAAGGGGGATTCTATAGTTTCGAGGTAACCTGGGCAGGACTAATGAGACTGCATCAGATAATACTGCAGAGGTGTTTTCTGTCAGAATAGACCTGACTTGTAGGGGATGATTACATATGTGAAAAAATAAAGTAGAGTTCTTGCCAATAGAAATAACCATGTTTAACTGTTTTTTGTATACACATACATACTGAATAGGGTGTTACCTTTAAAAATAAATGCAGCTTATAAAATACTTTACAGGTGATATTACACTCCAGCTAGGCTGGTAGGTTTTATTCCAACCTATTCTCCCGTTTGCTTCCGTGGATATTCCCAAGAAGGCACTATGGCACACATTTGGTGGACGTGTCCAAGGGTATGCAGATTATGGGTCAGAGTCTACACTACACTACTATGGGTCAGAGTCTACAACTTATTCCATAACAACCTAAAAAGGGATCCTTATGAGGCTCTTCTGTGTAAGTCAATTGCAGAACTGCTTCGTCAGAAGCAACTAAACTAACTATAGCAAGGGCATGGAAGCAACCTGTACTCAGCTTTGAGGCGGTTAAAAACCGCATGAATGATATTATGGTAAACGAAAAACTGACAGCTATACTTTCAGACACCCATAATAAATTCCTTCGGGTTTGGCAGCCGTGGGTTGCCTACATTAAACCTTCTAGATTTGATTCTACGCTTCTCTTGATCTGCCCCCCACCCCGTGGACTCCCCTTCTTTCTTACGTCTTTTTCCTTTCATATTCCAGGTCTTCTACCCCTCTCTTCCTCTCCCTTTTTTTTGTCTCCTTTCCTATTTTTCCTTTTAGCTCATGATGCCATCAGGTGGGATGGTTACATGGTTAACTTCTAGCATTCCTATGTAGTATATCCCTGATAATATACTTTTTGAATATATGGTTTGATAGCAAACTGCACTCGAAACTCTGTAAGGACGTTTTCTACCTATTTTTGGTGCAGCGTGTCTCAGAATACAGAGGTTCCGGACTGTGATATCAATTCTTCCAAATGTTATGTATAACTATTCTTGGAATCTCTAAAACTTGAGCATATCTACCTACTTCATTTTGTTTTCTCTTGTTATATTATTATATATGTGACCATTAATGTGATGAGCTGTTATGTTGGAATGAATAATAAAACTCTTTGTAAAAAAAAAAAAAGTAAAAGTAAATGCAAATTATTACACCAGCAATCTGTCAGTCAAAAGTGATATTTTAGTTATAGGCAGAGTGTTCTCATATGCAGTAAATCAACTAAAAATATAAGTACACTCCTCACATTTTTGTAAATATTTTTTTATATCTTTTGATGTGACAACACTGAAGAAATGACACTTTGCTACAATGTAAAGTAGTGAATGTACAGCTTATATAACAGTGTCAATTTGCTGTCCCCTCAAAATTACTCAACACACAGCCATTCACGTCTAAACCGCTGGCAACAAAAGTGAGTACACCATTGAATGAAAATTTCCAAATTGGGCCCAAAGTTTCAATATTTTGTGTGGCTACCATTATTTTCCAGCACTGCCTTAACCTTCTTGGGCATGGAGTTCACCAGAGCTTCACAGGTTGCCACTGGAGTCCTCTTCCACTCCTCCATGACGACATCATGGCTCAATTTGGACATTTTCACTTAGGGGGGGTGTACTCACTTTTGTTGCCAGCGGTTTAGACATTAATGGTTGTGTTATTTTAAGGGGTAAATTTACACATATTTATACATTACACATTTATTCAAGCTGTACACTCACTACTTTACATTGTTGCAAAGTGTAATTTCTTCAGTGTTGTCACATGAAAAGATATAATAACATTTTTACAAAAATGCGAGGGGGTGTACTCACATTTGTAAGAAACTGTACTTGTTTCTTTTATATCTTGGATACTCTAAGGCCTCGTACACACGATAGGTTAACCAGAGAAAGGGGTAACCACTAATTGGTTGTGAGGATGCGACCTCTGTAGTGAGAGTTTATATTAAGGAAAAACCAAACTCTGTGAATTAATCATACATGTATACCAGAGCTATAATAACTCTGAGTGCTAATATTATACCTGTATGGTATAAAAAAGCATACAAAAGAAAAATCTTATGTAATAGGTGATTATAAATGTGAACAAACACAAAAATAAATAAAATAAAAGTTCTGAAAAGTAGGAAGGGGGGCACTCCCAGAGCTTCCCCAGAGCTGACTGTTCGTCACTTCAGTTGGAAAACACCTCTTCCACATCAATGGAGAATCCTTTCCCTCAGAAATTGCACATCTTCAAAAGGACATTCCTTGGCATATAAAAGTTAAGGTACTCTTACCAGCTTTAGTTGACCCACAGCTCACCGTATGGTGGGTAGGTCCTCAAGGCTTGTATATGCTGGCCGTCCTTCAGTTGCACCAATGGGTGGATGGATGTCCCAATTCCGATGCTCCGGATGGATCCCAGAAGGAGGGTTGGTAACACCAGCCACAGGAACGTCACGTGAGATGATAAGGAGGGGAAACTCCCGATTTCATGAGCGATATGAGAAAAGAGGGAGAAAACACCTCCTCATAGTGTAGAAATTTATTTAAAATTCTTGATCAAAAAATGTTTTGACATAAGCAAAGAGATAGTCCAAATCTCATAAAAAATAGTACACAGCAAGGAAATCGTCCAAAGTTTAAAAATAGTAAAAATTATAAAAGACCCAAACGATAAAGACACTCGTTCACCACGGCACATCAAAGAAAAACCACAGCAGGCAGATAACATGAACTGGCACAGTGTTGGTGGTATGGATCAAAATTTAACCGACCGGTTTCGTCCTCACAGACATCAACAGGGTTATAGAGCTGACCCACACCTCTACCTGCGCCTATATATAGCCATATGATTAGCTTACCTGTGATCTACACCTGCTACTCCACTCCCCTCGGGCGTGCGTCTCACCCACTGCTACTTCCTCTTCCTGCGTTCCAACCACCGGAGGTGGGACAACGGGGGCGCGGCTGAGGATACCAATCGCAGTGCTCCAATATGTGACGTCATCTCCTCCCGTCCCACATGACAGCCTCTGTCCAATAAGAGGATGCGGGACAAGGGAATTGCTCCGCCTCCCACCTTACAGCGAATCCGAGTCCCGGACTCAACATCCACGACACAAATCGCCAAGGGGGCAGGCGGTGATGCGCGCATTGTCACTTAGCCACGACGGTGTGCGCATCACCGCCTGCCCCCTTGGCGATTTGTGTCGTGGATGTTGAGTCCGGGACTCGGATTCGCTGTAAGGTGGGAGGCGGAGCAATTCCCTTGTCCCGCATCCTCATATTGGACAGAGGCTGTCATGTGGGACGGGAGGAGATGACGTCACATATTGGAGCACTGCGATTGGTATCCTCAGCCGCGCCCCCGTTGTACCACCTCCGGTGGTTGGAACGCAGGAAGAGGAAGTAGCAGTGGGTGAGACGCACGCCCGAGGGGAGTGGAGTAGCAGGTGTAGATCACAGGTAAGCTAATCATATGGCTATATATAGGCGCAGGTAGAGGTGTGGGTCAGCTCTATAACCCTGTTGATGTCTGTGAGGACGAAACCGGTCGGTTAAATTTTGATCCATACCACCAACACTGTGCCAGTTCATGTTATCTGCCTGCTGTGGTTTTTCTTTGATGTGCCGTGGTGAACGAGTGTCTTTATCGTTTGGGTCTTTTATAATTTTTACTATTTTTAAACTTTGGACGATTTCCTTGCTGTGTACTATTTTTTATGAGATTTGGACTATCTCTTTGCTTATGTCAAAACATTTTTTGATCAAGAATTTTAAATAAATTTCTACACTATGAGGAGGTGTTTTCTCCCTCTTTTCTCATATCCCTCATGAAATCGGGAGTTTCCCCTCCTTATCATCTCACGTGACGTTCCTGTGGCTGGTGTTACCAACCCTCCTTCTGGGATCCATCCGGAGCATCGGAATTGGGACATCCATCCACCCATTGGTGCAACTGAAGGACGGCCAGCATATACAAGCCTTGAGGACCTACCCACCATACGGTGAGCTGTGGGTCAACTAAAGCTGGTAAGAGTACCTTAACTTTTATATGCCAAGGAATGTCCTTTTGAAGATGTGCAATTTCTGAGGGAAAGGATTCTCCATTGATGTGGAAGAGGTGTTTTCCAACTGAAGTGACGAACAGTCAGCTCTGGGGAAGCTCTGGGAGTGCCCCCCTTCCTACTTTTCAGAACTTTTATTTTATTTATTTTTGTGTTTGTTCACATTTATAATCACCTATTACATAAGATTTTTCTTTTGTATGCTTTTTTATACCATACAGGTATAATATTAGCACTCAGAGTTATTATAGCTCTGGTATACATGTATGATTAATTCACAGAGTTTGGTTTTTCCTTAATATAAACTCTCACTACAGAGGTCGCATCCTCACAACCAATTAGTGGTTACCCCTTTCTCCTTTTTTTATAGTTTTGGCGCTACATTAATTTTCTTTTATCTGCTTACACTTATCCACTGGTATGTTGGCTGCCTATTTACACTATATATACACTTAGATTTGTTTAGCGCAATATATTCTTTTTATATAGGTTAACCAGAGGACAACGGTCTGATGGACCGTTTTCATCGATCAAAACCGATCGTGTGTGGGCCCCATAGGTTATTTAACCATCGGTTAAAAAAAAAGCCAACTTGCTTTAAATTTTAACCGATGGATTCCTAACCGATGGGGAAAAAACCGATCATTAGTAGGCACAACCATCGGTTAAAAATCCATGCATGCTCAGAATCAAGTCAACGCATGCTTGGAAGCATTGAACTTTGTTTTTTTCAGCACGTCGTTGTGTTGTACGTCACCGCGTTCTGACATGATGGGTTTTTTAACCGATGGGGTGTAGGCGCGACGAACCATCAGTCAGCTTCATTGGTTAACCGATGAAAACGGTCCATCGGTTCGTTCTCATCGGATGGACTGATCGTGTGTACGCGGCTTTACAGTGAGCTCTTCTTGCCATAATTCCTGACTCTATTCCAGTCCACCTGGGAGTTTAGGATGTTTCCACCCACATTTTTCTGCCCTTGTTAATTGGTGTATTTATACAAAATTTTTTATGTGTGAATGCATTAGCATTCACACAGACGTTATATACTATTGCCGCAATGTGTGTAATATGTTTATTCCCTATGATCGGCAGCTCAGTCTAGTGACTAGGGGCCAGATTCACAGTGGAGATACGACGGCGTATCTGCTGATACGCCGTCGTATCTCTGTTTCTATCTATGCGACTGATTCATAGAATCAGTTACGCATAGATAGCCATAAGAACCGACAGGAGTAATTGTTTTACACTGTCGGATCTTAAGATGCAATACCGTGGCCACCGCTGGGGGGAGTTTGCTTCGTAAACCAGCGTCGGGTATGCAAATGAGGAGTTACGGCGATTCCTGACGGTTTTTCGCGTTCGCTACGTCGCCGCTAGTCTAGTTTCCCGTCGCAAAGTTAGTCTTTTTTTTGGTGCCTTAACTTTACACAGCAATCGTATTGCTGTATAAAGTATGGCCGTCGTTCCCGCGTCGAAATTTAAAAAATAACGTCGTTTGCGTAAGCCGTCCGGGAATACGGAATTACGCTATGCGCGTCGCCGTTCGAAAAAATGACGTCACGGCGCGCAATGCACGGCGGGAGTTCGGAAACGGATCATGCGCGGTAGGTCCGGCGCGGGAGCGCGCCTAATTTAAATGGCACACGCCCATTTAAATTGGCCCGCCTTGCGCCGGAGGCCGCCGGTGTAGGTTTTCATCGCAAGTGCTTGGTGTATCTACGATACGTTACACCGCCGCTGCCCTACGTGAATCTGGCCCTATATTTCTTGAAATTCCTCAATCAAAAATACAGCAATAAGGGCACTGGATGAAGCTGATGATCATAGGAAATAAACATGTTACACACATGATAGTGAATAGTGTGAAGGCTTAAGGCACTAAACATAGCAATTTATTTTTTAATTAATAGACCCCTAAGTGCTTCAGCACATTCCACTGTAATCTTCATAATATAAAATAAAAATCCAATAGGGAGAGCAGGACCCCACATAGAAGCCACAGTAGGAACTGGAGCGCAGGTATTATTGAGTGATAGCGTCCCCCAAGAGAGATACAGTATATAATTGTTTGGTGGTTTAAATTTTCCAACATTTACCAGAACATTTAAGTATTGGGTTTGAATGGCTTATTCCTTAAATTTTCCACTGAAAAGTCAACACTAAAGGCATCTGAATCATACCCAAAATAAATTATTTTTAAAATAAAGTGTTTTTCCCTTTTATTTCAAGTCATTGTAAAATATGAGTTAGTGTTAAAACAATCTAATTAAAAACAACTCCATCTGTCAAGGAAAGAGGTTTGCAGCAGCAATGTCCTTTGTTTTCTAGAACTCATAACTACATCTTCTTCAGTCCATGTCACACACGCCGCATAGAAGATACTCCTTGTGCCAGAATCGCGGGTATCTAAATCCATTTGTCCAGTCAGCTGGGTGTTAGATAAGCAGCCTTTATAGTGTTTGCCATATCTTCCATCTCCAGTCATCAGTAGTTAACATTCTCCCAGCTAGGCCTCCTCCTTAAATCTTTCTAAAAATCTTTCTGGTAGACTCCCCATGGTGCCCCCCTTTTGGAATACAGTTGAAAGGTCCAAAAAACAATCTTAAGGGAATTATAGAACAAGCCTTCTTAGGGTGTAAAATGAACAAGAAAGTAGTAGAAAAAAAATAGAAAATGAAAGGCAGTGGACAGTCTGGAGTAAATTGCCCTGGCAGCACAGGAGGAGAAGAGGGTTTAATAACAAGTAAGGGGAATCTGAATGGGTTGCTGCACCCAAGTCTTCTTGCCAGAAAGGTTAAGAGCAGAATGGCTCAGTCTTTATTTTCTTTGCATGTGTTAGTCACCATTGTAGGGTAGAGAGGAGTGAGGAGAGCAGGAGGAGTCATCTAGGATACAGGGTCTGTTTGACAATGTGTATCAGTCTCTTCTTGGGATGCACTGATGAAGGATGTTCGCATGCTAGGAGAGTACTGGTGGACCCAACGCCATAGAATGCAGAATAAAAGGAGAAAAGCAATAGATTAAAATTCAGTAAAAGTAGTCATAAAATGCATATTGGCACAATTACGTAAAAACACATATTGCAATCACAAAGGGATTATTCACACCATGTCCGTTGGGGTGCATTTTTCTGAACTTAACCACACCCCTACCCATGTTCAGTGTAAACGGGGTACATTATAAATGTGTATATAGACTGCGCTGCCCAAATATTGTAACCACATATAAAAGTGCAATAAATAAATGAACAGCACCAAAAAGTATTTCCTTATAGTTGAGCTCCTCCATGCCTCTTATCATTTTGGTTGCCCTACTTTGCACTTTCTCCAGGTCCCCAAAACCCTTTTTGTGTACTGGTGCCCAAAACTGAACTACATAGTCCAGATAAGGTCTTACTAATGATTTTGTAAAGGGGGAGATTTATATCTCTTACTCTCTGGGATCTTTTAATTCTAGAAAGTATTTTGCTAGGTTTAAAAATTGCAGCCTTGCATTGCATGCTAATAATAAGTCTGTGATCTACCAGAACCAGACCTCAATACCTTCCACAAAAGGAGCTGACTCCTTTTGTGGAAGGCACCATCATACACGCATTGGACACCTAATACACCTTCTATCTTTACCAGGCCACACACAAAAGAATTATGCATATGCTTCACAATGGATTGACAAAACATACTCTTGCATTGACCTCTTCTTGGTCCACCAAAGGACAATTCCTCTTATATTGAGAGGCAAAATCATGTGGTCTGACCATGCTCTATTATCACAATGGTTCATGCTCACGTTTGTAATCAAGGCTTGGCAAGGTATTGGAATTTGAATGAAAGCCCACTCCATTGTTTTCAAATCTTGGCAGACATGGCTCAGGAAATAGACACATACTTCTCATAAACACCACTGGGGACAATGACCTCTAGATGTTATTGGAAGCCCACAAACTGTATACATGGGGGATCTTCAATAAAGAGAAGCCAAAATCACCAAACTTCTCAATGAAAGCTATGTTCTAGAACTCAAGCACAAAAAATACACTGGATTCCACCAGAGAAACAGAACTTCAATCCCTAACACACCAAATCAACTCTTAATCATACAGGGCAAAAACAGTTCTTACCCACTGCCACATTTTTGTGGGCATCTTATAACCATGGCCGCTAAAAGACAAACAACTCCTTCCTTATGTACTCTCAATTACTACATCCCAGGGTTCAAAGGTAGGCCTTTCCCAGGGCAATGCAAATATTTTTGGTGCCTTCTACTCTTTTCTTTACAACCTACAGAGTAAAAGTCCAGATTCTCCCTCTCAGGTCAGGACAGGCAGAATTACTGCATTCATCTCATCTTTGAACTTACCCAAACTTGACAAATTTTCTATAACTTGATGCCTCTAACACACAGGAGGAACTTCAAGCAGTTATTAATGCCTTAAATCTGGCAATTCTCTTGGCCCAGATGGCCTGAATATATACAATATTATAAAATGCCTTTACCACATCTGATTCCACACTATACGAAAGCTCTCAATTCTTTAACTCATCGCTCTCATTTCTTTCAGTAGTAACTGAGAGCCCACATAACAGTGATATCCACAGTGCCAGTTACCTTCCTCTTCATTCCTAAACATTGATCTTAAACTCCTCACAAAAATCCTGGCCAACTAGTTTCTTCCGCATATTGTAAACATATTTAGATTTGATTAATTAAACTTAACCAAGTGGGATTTAGCCTCTCAAAATGCTCAGTCTTATCTATGCGCCTAACATCTCCAAAGAGGCATTTGAGTAATTTGGGTGAGACATAATATGATGACATAGGTTAGTAGAATTTACTGTAACTTGCCTGCCCATGTTAAGGTTAATAGGAACCCTTATAATCACCCAATCATCCTTATAATCTCTATTTGTACGTGCTAGGGATGCCCAATTTCCCCCCTTCTCTTTGTTCCCTTCCTGGAGCCCATTCTTTTTTTTGTTTGGACATTGCAACATCTTTAAAATTACTATCCTACCTACCTAAATCTATTTATTTTCTCTCAGCCCAACCCATTAACAATCCATCATCCTACATTTGATCTGTCAGCTCACTGTTTTCCACCTTTTTTTGGGTTATTAAACATCCCGGATTCAAAGCCCAACTACTCAGTCTTCCCAATGCATATGGGGGCTTTGCTATCTTTGATTTACTCTATTACGCATCCTGCCACCAGGTCAGACTGATAGCCACAGTAGAGTTTATGTACTAAAACTAGAGAGTGCAAAATCTGGTGCAGCTTGTTAAAATAAGCTTTGACAAAAAACTGGAACTGGATTGGTTTCTATGCAAAGCTACACCAGATTTTATACTCTCCAATTTTAGCAAAACAACCTCAACGTAACCCAACAATAGATTGCTCTTGAATATGTCTCTTTTATTTTCCCACTAAGCAGACTCCACACATCTGAAATTGCATACCACTATTGGATCTACCCTCGAGGCTTGCCACCAGTCTTTTCAGACCCTTCCCCAAATCATTCTCCACTGTTCCAAATAGCCCAAGTTTACGCTGAACTGATTGGATGGCTTGTTTCGGAGCATAAGCATGAAACAACTTTTCCAATCCTCACACTTAATCCAGATGGAGCATTAGCCCTTTTACTGAGACTCTGACAACTGTCACTGGCTCAACAACTAAAGCTGGGCATTCAATATACAATTTTATTATTCAAATTCCTTTATATTTCCTTGAACTGTGTAGTGTAAGAGCCTGCCTGATTGCATACAAATTGAAAGTGTTTAGGTCTCCCCTCATATTATATGGTTTTGGAAAATTGTACAAGAAAATCGTATAATGTATGGCCAGCCAAACGCACTTCCTTTCTTCCCTACCATCACTAGTGACATTCTTTAGACCCCATACTAACTTCAAAACATTATGTATGGACACAGGTCTCCTCAGACCCTTCTATCTTTTACACACACCTTTCTCACTAAAAAAAGACACACAGGAAGGCGTAAACACCGTGGGGTAGATTCAGATAGAATCGTCTATCTGTCCACCCGGCATAACGTATCTCAGATACGTTACGCCGCCGTAATTTAGGGCGCATGTTCTGTATTCAGAAAGAACTTGCACCCTTAGTTATGGCGGCGTAACGTATCTGTGTCGGCGTAAGCCCGCCTAATTCAAATGTGGATGATGTGGGCGTGTTTTATGAATATTAACTGTGACCCCGCGTATATGACGTTTTTTACGAACGGCGCATGCGCCGTTCGTGAAAAAATCCCAGTGCGCATGCTCAAAATTCCGCCACAAATCGTCATTGCTTTCGATGTGAACATAAATTACGTCCAGCCCTATTCGAGAACGACTTACGCAAACGACGTAAAATTTTCAAAACTCGACACGGGAACGACGGCCATACTTAACATAGGATACGCCTCATATAGCAGGGGTAACTATACGCCGAAAAAAGCCTAACGTAAACGACGTAAAAAAATGAGCCGGCCGGATGTACGTTTCTGAATCGGCGTATCTAGCTCATTTGCATATTCCTCACGTAAATCTATGGAAGCGCCACCTAGCGGCCAGCATAAATATGCAGCCTAAGATACGACGGTGTAAAACACTTATGCCGGTCGGATCTTAGGGAAATCTATGCGTAACTGATTCTATGAATCAGGCGCATAGATACGACCGGCCGGACTCAGAGATACGACGGCGTATCTGGAGATACGCCGTTGTATCTTCTATCTGAATCTACCCCCTTGTGTATTACCATTGACAAATGTATTATGTATACCAAGACAAATGGATACTCACAAGCGGATAAAAGCAGTATGCATATACATAAAAAAAACTCCAGCAGAACTCGGTGGATGGCTGATGCATTTCGGGGGACAGAAATCTTTCCTCAGAGCTCCTCACTTTTCTCAACCAAAGGCAGGTCAGATAGTTCTGTACCTCCAGAAATGGGAGTAAGGTCTTCATGTAAGAATCCTCAAAATGTCACTCTGAACTCCTCCTCCATCTGCACTAGACTCCACAAAACCAACTTTCCTTTGTTTAAATGTTACTGGACACCAATGGTTATTCAAAAATGATATCCAAGTATCTGTTGGAAAATGTTAGCATTCATACAGGCTCACCGACATACCTTTTTGTTCTTGCTCAAACGTGAGACCATTCTAGAACAAGGTCAGGGAATTTTCCCTGATAGAAAAAATTTGCATTAAATACTCGCCTAAGCTGTGTTTTCAAACCAGTTAAGGGGAATTTAGCAGAGTTTAGCAGCGTTTGGTATCCAGGCATTTATTTATTTATTTGGCCAGAATTTTTACGTGTTCTGGCTATTGAAATGAATAAATGCTGATGTGCTAAACTCCACTGGTGTTTGTAAGTTGCTGCTCCTAAACTCCTCTAAAAGCTTTAAAGGGGTTGTAAAGGTATTCTATGCATTAAGGTGAAAAAACATCCGACGATTAGCGGCCCCCCAGCCCCTCAGTTTACTTACCTGAGCCCTCAAAAGTCCCGCGTCGTGAGCGCGCTAGCTTCTCAACCGGGCTTCTTGGCTCTTCTTGGCTCATTCATTGGATTATTGATAGCAGCGCAGCCATTGGCTCCCGCTGCTGTCAATCAAATCAATGATGCTGCGCGCCGGGGGCGGGGCAGAGTGATACAGTTGGTGGTTATAGCCGCCGACTGTATCACTGTATCACAGGAAAAAAAAGCAACCTTTCAGGGTAGCTTACAGAATTGGTGTTAAATGTTAGGGAGAGTTTAGGGGTTAAGGGTGAATTCAGGGGTTATGTCTTGTTTTACGTGAGTCTGGAAGCATATTACATGCTGTATGCATAATGTACATGCCATCTGTTTACTTACATCATTGCCACCCATTCCTATGAAATACATGATATACTTGGGTCACCTGAATCTCGTGTTACATCATCTTTTACCACAATTTCTGCATACAGTTCATTTTATGGGCCTTTTTGTGGTGTTCTTTATTTGACCTTGTTGATACATCCTATTTCACTAGCTCCCATCTGTCACATTCCTGGCTTTGTGTCTCTCAGCTCTGTTGCACTTATTCTCTGTTGTTTGATAGTGTGCTGCTAGACTCTATACTCAACCTGTGTGAAATATGGGCTTTCCAGCATATCCAAAAACAAATTAACACTTTTTGTTTGCTCTATAAAGAAAACATAAGATCAAATTATTCAAATAAAGCCAGCCATATATGGATCGTATCTCAGCAGTAACCAGCCAAGATTAAAATCATGTATAGGCAGGCTGAATGTACTGATCGATCGATCGATCAACCTGCTATATTTTATTATTGCAAATGGCTGTTAAAGCCACTAGCAATAAACATTGTCTTCTTTTGGCAGGGATGGCTTACTCACCCTATGGTGACAACAGCTGTGCAAAATTCTCCTCCTGTTTTACACTTTTATTAAGGCTTTCTTACAAAGACATGATCCAACAAGCTTAGTGCCCCTGGGTGGTTGTAGTAAGGCTAATTACTGTAAGGAAAACTGAAAATCGGAAGCACTGGTTGATATTTTTTTTCTTATGTAGAATTTATTTTAAGAGAAATTCCATCCTAAGCGCGCCATTCCAGAGTGGGGCAGGGATAGTTACCTAGTTATATAGTTGGTAAGGTTTAATAAAGACACTAGTCCATCTGGAGTTTTTGTTATGTCACTACCATTTTCAATATCTTTGTCAACTCTGTATCATGGCCTAGGCCGACAAGGCCCAGGACTAGGGCAGCACTTTGCAGGGGGGCAGCACAAAAAGAGTCCCCGTGGCTTGTGCTACACTTTTTTAGTGTAGCACCAGTCTTGGGGCGAACTGGGCCTTTGAGGCAAATCGGTCTAGTGCCCCCATAACGCAGCCGCACTACTGCTGGTATAATAATATTGGCAGGGCCACCATCGGGGGGGGCAGCCCATACACATGGAGGAGGCTAGGGCAGCAGACCCCAACCAATGAGTTGTTGTGTGGGTAGCCAGCGTTCCGCAACTGTTGGGGGGGGGGGCTTTGCATTGCTTCTAGTTTTGACTGTCCTATCATAACAGTGGACCTCTCACCTGAGTTCTCAGCTAGAGAGAGACAGATTCCATATTGGAAAGCTAAAAACTGTCAGAAAGTCAGCTGACGGGCTCCAGAGCAAAACAGGAAGTGAGAGTAAATCCCTGCAAAGTAAGGGACTCTACTGCCCCCCCAAGGCCCTCAGAACTAGTGTCCCCACTGGAAAATGTCAGGGCGGGTCTTAAATGGGGGTGTGGCCTTGACAGTAAAGGGTAGGAAGGGGTGGGTCATATTTAAATTAGGGGGTGCACGAGTTTAGTCAGGCCTAGGGCAGCATAAAACCTAAATACACTACTGATCCTTGTACAGTACATTGTGTTTGCTAATAAATCGATTGAGGGATTTATTCCTTACCAGATATTGCTCTGAGACCCCAGCAATAGGATTATACCCCCAGCTCTAGAACAGCCAAACCAAACAGCGGCCTTTATGCTTTTCATATATTCCAAGAAATGTTTGCTGAATCTTGTGTCCATTCAAAGATTCTATAAAATTATCCAAGGTTGTGACCTCCAATCTCGGAGTCTGGAAAAAATCCCCACCAGAGTTTGAGACAGCAGTGACCTGATATGATGATCCTGCTCCATGAAAAATAGAGAAATACATTTCTACTACTACTAGTAGCAGCTTGGCAGGTTTATGGACCCAGAGTAGGTAAACTGTAAATACACAGTACACTATCCCCCCCCCCAAATAGCACACATTATAAAAGAAAAGCATCAATGAAGATCTGAGCACAAGGTACTGCCAGGCAGGTGGGAACCTTAATATTCGCAGTAAGCAACATGTGTTGATGGTAGTGTGGAGACCCTTTCAGATGTGCCACTGCAGACCACGTACCTTGTTAGCTATGTAGGAATCTGAGGCTGAATGTTGGCAGTTTTTTTAGTAAGTGCATCATTGGAGAAAATGGCACTTTGTAAATGTTCTGGAGTTTTGCAAATTACACACTGTATCTGCCAATTTTAAAGATGCAACAATCTTTGAGTTTCCTTTCAGTACATCAGTAGCTATTGCTGTATACTGCTAGCATCCCAGCTACTCACCGAAGGGGGTGGGGACTGCCTGTCAATCAATGGGACATTTTCATATCGAGGATTGCCACTGAACAAACCGCTTTGATTCCTATAGGTAACATAAAAGGAGGAACACAAAAACTCACAACAAGAACAATAAATAATAAAGACTGTAAATATTACAGCATCTTGTAGCATTGTTTCCTATTGCTTTGGTATATGATCAGTAATTTTCTAATTCTATTTATTACTATCAAATGGCACTTTTTAATTGATATTTTTTTATATTTATTTTTTTATATTTTACAAGCTAAAATCAACATCAAGAGAATTGGAGTATTTATTTTCTTAAAAAGTGGGTCACTTCTAAAACATGAAACTGCTGTAGTCTTGTTAGCGTAGATAACTAAAAAAAGTGTGATAGCATCTCATCTTGAGGAAACAGTCCTTCAGCTCGCCATGTTACCAAAGCCAAGGCATTGAGTATCTGATCTCTGTCAATGGGGAGAATTCATGTTTGGGCATAGCCAGGGCTTTTTTTTCCTGCCACCTCTGGTGCTAGTCGCTTGCTGCTCACAGCGCTGCTTCAGTATTAAAAAGTGACAACGCTCCACTCCCCGCAGCTGTTTAGAACCCTCCCTGCTCTACAGATCTCTATATACAGTAAGAGCAGAGGAGGGAGGGGGCAGGGAATCTACACAGCCTCTGTTAGTCTCACGGAAGCACTACCTGAAGCCCATCTGAAGCCCACCAGCAGCCTGCACTGTCCAGTCTCCTGCTGTAAGTTGAAGCTGTTCTTATGCAGCAGCACCTTCCTCTGATTCTTTTTAGGCTGGTTGGAGAGGACTTGGGTGGGAGGAGAGCTCTCTAATGGAAGGGGGGCTCTATACTGGAATCTGGGAGGAGAGCTTTGTACTAGGGGGGAACTTGGGGGTACACAGTGCACCCTTGAACCCTGCACCATGTACGTTACACACCCTTCAACCCTGCACTTTGTACGTAGCATACCCCTCAGCCCTGCACTCTGTACATAGTGCACCCCTCAACCCTGCACTCTGTATGTAGCGCACCTCTAAACCCTGCACTCTGCAAATAGCACACTCTTCAACTCTGTATACAGTGCAATCTTCAACCCAGCACTTTGTACGTAGCAGCAAACTCTTCTACCTTGCACTCTGTGTTTAGTGCATACCTCAACTCTGTATATAGTGCACTCCTGAACTCTGCAATCTTTACGTAGCGCACTTCTGAACACCTGGCATGTTACAATGCCCCACTGTGCAATTTGGCCACACCCACAATTTGATGCAGAGGGTTGGCTGTGCCCAGCCAACCCCATGCCCTAGGTTAAGTTCCTGCACCTGCACCTTTTCTCTGAAAAAAAAAAGCCATTGGCATAGCTATTGACTGGTTAGCTCTTCTTGGACACCAACCCCCTAGCTCCCCTTGGCAGAGACCATGTGAAAAATGCTGTGGCACTGGTTATGTGGGAGAGCCCCAATCGCTGTTTTGTAAGCAGCATGTGAATCACTATTTGTTCAGGTCTAGTTGCTAATCGACTGTTTAGTTGCTAATCAAAATATTTATAAAAAATTAACGGGTTAACTGGAAAAAAGATTAGAAAACAATTGTACTTCTTTAGCATAGCATCTAAGGTACCAGTCTGTGTAGTGGATTTTATTTATTAAGGGGGTTAGCACTTCAGTGCTAGCAGCTGTTAACCAATATGTATTAGCATAATTGTCACAATTCATTTATGGGTCTATATTTTTATGGGTCATTACGTATCATATGTTTTTTTTGTGAACAATGTAATTAGTTATTGTCTTGTAAAAGTTACAGTATATAAATTCATGTATTCTAAATGGCAAAATTAACCTTTTTACTGTAAAAGAACAATACAAACCTAATTCTAATTATAAAAAAATATTCTAAATGTATAGCCTGGTACATTACACGTTTTAAATCTGTATTTTTTGCACAACCAAAACATTCCAATGGGAAGGTTTCTGTGTGGGTGACCCAAAGTGAACTAAGCAGCTGGCAGGTGAGTGCTGCAAATCATCTTAAAATATTAATTATGAATGGAACTGTATTTTAATTATAAATAAGAAAACTCTTTTTTTGGAGATGAACTGTTCCCTTTTGATGATGATTGAAATAAAACATACATGGTTATTTTAATAACTAAAATTGCACAAAATATGATCCCTGACCACTATGTTACTTTTACAAGTAAGAAATAGTCTTAAAGCTCTGGGAATTATTTAGCTGTGTTAAGAATGCTGGGCCAGATTCACAGAAGAAATACGCTGGAGTATCTACTGATACTCCGGCGTATTTTCAAATTTGCCGCGTCGTATCTTTAGTTTGAATCCTCAAACCAATATACGACGGGTTTTGGCTTAGATCCGACAGGCGTACGGCTTCGTACGCCTTCGGATCGTAGGTGTAATACTTTGGCACCCGCTGGGTGGAGTTTTTCGTCGTTTTCCGCATCGGGTATGCTAATTAGCTGTTTACGGCGATTCACAAAGGTACGCGCGGCCGTCGCATTCTCTTACGTCGTCGCTAGTCGGCTTTTCCCGGCGTATAGTTAAAGCTGCTATTTCTTGGCCTATCTTTAGACTTGCCATGTTAAAGTATGACCGTCGTTCCCGCGTTGAATTAAATTATTATTATTTTTTTTTGCGTAAGTCGTCCGTGAATAGGAAAGGACGTAACTCACGTCGACGTTCAAAAAATCACGTCGGTGCAACGTCATTTCGCGCAAAGCACAGGGGGAAATTTCAAAACGGAGCATGCGCAGTATGTTCGGCGCGGGAACGCGCCTAATTTAAATGATCCACGCCCCATTTGAATTAGGCGGGCTTGCGCCGGAGGGATTTACGCTACGCCGCCGCAACTTTACAGGCAAGTGCCTTGTGAATCAAACACTTGCCCGTAAAACTTGCGGCAGTGTAACGTAAATGCGATACGTTACACCGCCGCAAATGTCTGTGAATCTGGCCCGCTATATATAGGGACACATTTGTCTGCAAGGCTCATTGTTTGCACATTAGGCATGAGCAAAAATAACCAATTTTGCTTTCCCTAAACGTTGGTGAAATTTTGCTTATTTGTTAAATGGAGTTTTTTTCATTTATTTGTTGATGTTTTTATTTTTTAAACAACAAGACAGTCCAAATAGTGACTTAAATGTAAAAATAATTAATAATTGTGTTTCCTCTTTGATTAGCATGCTGTTATAAGAAACAATATTACAAAAAAAGGCTCAAAAATAGGTAAATTATTTTATGTACATTTCCTTGTTATTTCACACATTTGTGGTGTTAGTTGAAGTCTTTAAAGCAATACGGAAATTCAGCAATTTTGCACTTTTACGACTACAAGCATACTTGTGTTACTGTCTCCTCTTGTCCACATTTTCCATCTAGTGTGTCTTCAATAGATTGCGTTTACATAGGAGGCTATTTTTATTGAAGTTACATTGATACAAATCTTTTTAAATGGACTTTTTTATCATTGAGCTAGAATGAATGCACAACTCAATGAATTCACTCTGAGAAGGTAAATTGAGGACTCATTATATTGTTGTCATTTTACATTGCGTACAATAAATATTCGATTTTTACAATGAGTACTAATAGCTTTTGTCATCTTGACAATGGCTTCTCTAAGGGCGGCAGCGACAGTGCAAACATTGCATGATCATTAACTTTTATGCAATATAATGTGCATAAATTTATCCTTAAGGAAAAATTAAGTGAACACAGTGATTGCATCCTTTAAAGCTACCAGCCTAACGTATCTTCAATTCACAAGGGTTTTTCTTCAAATTGAACCTAGCATGGCGAAATTAGAAAACACTTTTGGAAGAATCTCAGTGAATGTGAAACTGATAATTTTATGGCAACTTTAGGTTTGATAAAATTTCATACTTTTACCCTTTTTCATAATTTTACCTAGACAATATTATAAAACAGACAAATATATGAGAAATTAAAAAGTAAATTATTGCCCATAGCGGTTAATCAAATTCTAGATGATTATAGGAGGTTTGTTGTGCCCCAGTCATCTGTTTTTGGAAGCCCCAGTCATTTGCTCTGGATCTAATACTGCTCAGAACTTCTTGGACTTATGCAGCACTAGTCATAGTTGCACAAGATATAGCTGTAGCATGCTGGAGAAGCCTGAGCTACTACAAGCTCATAGGTGGCAGTACAAGTTTCATTACTTTCTGTAGACAAAATTGCTGAAATGAAATGTCTGTTTACAAATCTATATTCCTTTCTCTGCTTTTTTTTTTTTTTTTTTATAATTTGACTCAGTATTATTATTGTAATAAATAAAAAGCCCCCATGTGGCTGCCGGCCTATGTATGCGGCTACTCACATGTACTGTGAGACGGGGGCGTTGGAAATAGGCGGGGCCGAGACCCGCAGGCTGTTGTGGCTGCCGCAGCTACTGCTGTAACTATAGAAACTGGGCAGGTGAGGTCTGCCTGCTGTGCGGATGATCTCTCTACGTGCCTGAGGGTTAAATGGGTCATCCTCGTCCATGTCATCATAGTCCAGGTCCCTGCAACATAGTGCAAATAAACAATATAATACTTTAACATGGATTAATAACTTATACAAAACATATCAGCAATAGATAAAAGAAAAAAACACACAAAATAGAAAAATAGGTTGGTTACCCTGGGTGACCTCACTTTAATGCAGATCTAAACCCAATCACTGAAATCTCAAATAAACTTTGCAAGGAAATAATAAAATAAAAAAATCAATATTTTTAAATCTGAAATATTCAATAAACAGGTGTTCCTGTCATGAAGGTGTGATGGAGGTAAATAAAATGAATATTTTTGTGTTATGCTATTTCTTTTATAAGAACCACTGAAATTTTGTTTTTCTTTCCTTATATTGTTTATTTGTTTTATTTCCTTTTATTTATTGATCTATATAAGATATGTATACATATGTATGTGTGAAAATACACTACAAGTGTTTTATTATCCTTAAATGAAGAAACATATTATATTGTTTTAAAGTTACAAGTACACCTCAGCTTGAAGTGAAGACAGAGAGAACTAATAATAGCAAACAGCTGTCATCCTCCCCCTTCTTCCACCGAAGAAGCAAATATGGCTCTGAGTGAATGAAGCCCCTGTAAACTTGAGTGAAGGACCTGTGCTCTGAGAGTGCCTCGTGGCAAGAACAACATGTAACAGGAGGAACCACCATATATGGACTGACCTATCCAATGTGCTCATGTGAATGATGTCATGTTGTCTTTAAAAAGACAATAAAGGTACCGCCTCCTGGACGCTGGAACACCGAAAGAAGCAGGGCTCCCTCTCAGCTTTCTGCATGCTTTCATGATTTGGGTCAGAGGTAGAATGGGTTTTGCCCTGAAGTTGTGTCAGGGGTTAATCAATCTTTATCAAAGGTTCTTGTTCATTCACTCCTTGTTATGGAGTGAAAATGCTCCCCCTGTCTCTCAAATGCTCTCCTGTATTGTCTCATGCACTTACAATAGAGACTGCAAGTGGCTGTGCTGATGCAAATTTCTCAGGCCTATTCTTCCTTTGCCACCATTTAAGGGGTTGTAAAGGTTAGTTTTTTATTTTCTAAATAGGTTCCTTTAAGCTAGTGCATTGTTGGTTTACTAACCCTTTCCTTCGATTTCCCTTCTTAATGTTTTTTTTCTTTGTTTTCTTTGTCTGAATTTCTCACTTCCTATTCCTCCTCAGTAGGCTGTTCTGGCTGACTAACCCCCAGCCCGAACGGCTCGGATGATGGGGAAAAGCTTACTGAGGAGAAACAGGAAGTGAGAAATTCAGACAAAGAAAAAAAAAACATTTAGAAGGGAAATCAAAGGAAAAGGTATTTGAAACATCAATGCACTAGCTTAATGGAACCTATTTAGAAAATATAAAACAAACCTTTACAACCCCTTTAAGAAGTCTACCCTGAGTAGTAATATTTTGTACTACATAAAAGGGGAGTAACTGCACTGAGGAAATCAGCAGAGCTGGGAAGAAGAAGAAGAAGAAGAAGAAGAATTCGTTTATAGCCGCCCCGTCGCGATCGCTCCCCGGAGCTGAAGAACGGGGAGAGCCGTATGTAATCACGGCTTCCCCGTGCTTCACTGTGGCGGCTGCATCAATCGAGTGATCCCTTATATAGGGAGACTCGATCGATGACGTCAGTCCTACAGCCACACCCCCCTACAGTTGTAAACACACACTAGGTGAACCCTAACTCCTACAGCGCCCCCTGTGGCTAACTCCCAAACTGCAACTGTCATTTTCACAATAAAGAATGCATTTTAAATGCATTTTTTGCTGTGAAAATTACAATGGTCCCAAAAATGTGTCAAAATTGTCCGAAGTGTCCGCCATAATGCCGCAGTCACGAAAAAAATTGCTGATCGCCGCCAATAGTAGTAAAAAAAAAAATTAATAAAAATGCAATAAAACTATCCCCTATTTTGTAAACGCTATAAATTTTGCGCAAACCAATCGATAAACACTTATTGCAATTTTTTTTACCAAAAATAGGTAGAAGAATACGTATTGGCCTAAACTGAGGAAAATTTTTTTTTTATAAATGTTTTTGGGGGATATTTATTATAGCAAAAAGTAAAAAATATTGCATTTTTTCAAAATTGTCGCTCTATTTTTGTTTATAGTGCAAAAAATAAAAACCGCAGAGGTGATCAAATACCACCAAAAGAAAGCTCTATTTGTGGGGAAAAAAGGATGCCAATTTTGTTTGGGAGCCACGTTGCACGACCGCGCAAATGTCTGTTAAAGCGACGCAGTGCCGAATTGTAAAACCTGGCTTGGGCATTTAGCTGCCTAAAGGTCCGGGGCTTAACCGGTTAAACAACCTCGTTGATCTGTTTTTTTAACCTGCTATTCTACACAAACATCCAGAAGGACATTATCTAAGCTTCCAGGAAGTGTGTGCCACTGTAAACCTTTCTAGATGTGCTCCCAGTAAGACCTCCTGCACACAGGACACCTAAAAAATGAAATGCATACATTTACGTACAAATATACGCAAATATGTGAAAACATCCTCAAGACTTTTTGTTTAAAAATTATTGTTTTCCACTAGGTGCAATTAATGTCTAATTAGCTCCTTCCATTCCATCTCCCTTAGGCCATTTTTAGAAAAAATTTTTTTGTATATTTACGTTTCTTTTGCTATTGTCTTGTAATTTTGTTTAAATAAGCATTTATATCAGTCTCAAAGTTGGTCAATAACTGGGCCCATAACAGATCAATATCCTCATACTGTAAAATCCTGGTGAACAAGCTTGCAGTGCGAAACCATTATACAGTACTACCCCAATTGATACTTACCAAAACAACTAATATGTGCAAACTTAAAGTGAAAACCATATTCCCGTAAAAAAACTAATAAATATTAATAAATGCTAAAAAAATAGATATAAACAGCCATTAATAGGGTTAATTTTTCTGTGTGAGAAAAATCTTCAACAAAGTGATTCATGCAATCCATCCCAACATAGTCCAGTTAACCTCCAGTACAATATATCTCCAATGACCATGTCCATATACACATCCAATGTACTCTGTATGTAAACTGCTGTGCCCCTCTTTCATTTATATGATCACACACCCACAGCCCCCTGTGAAATAAAACTCAACAAAAGCTAATATGCGGGTCTGGTGCCCTTGATTTATAGGAAAAATAATGTTCTTCATCTCATTCGTTCCAACATCCTCATTAAATGATACATAAGGCAGAATACAGAGGATACATTGTGTAAAACTTTTTACTAATAAAAAAACAACAAAATTGCACTCAACACACACACAGTAGTTGCTGCCCACCTCAGCACTCAAGATGACTTGTATAACCATGCAATGGTGCCTCGCATCAGCAGCACTTACTGCTTGTGTGTGGACTTGCACTCCACTAGTGTGAATGCCTTTGAAGGCTTGATTTACTAAAACTGCAGAGTGCAAAATGTCATGCAGTTCTGCAAAGAAAAAAGCTTCCATTTTTTTTGTCAAAGCCTAATTGAACATGCTTGAAGCTGATTGGCTACAGCTGCACTAGATTTTGCAATCTCCAGTTTTAGTAAATCAACTTCTGAGTGTCCAGGACCCACCCAATGTGTTTCGTCTTCCAAGACATTATTAGGAGCACTTACATTTGCACACATTAGTTATTTTGGTAAGTTACACTTACGTGAGCACTGCATAATGGTTTCACACAGGATTAGAATATCAAAAGATATTGTTTACACAGCTGTTGAAAATAGTTTAACGGGCAGCAAGCACAGATAATAGAATCCACAAGCATCCAGAAGAATTGAAAAAAAATAACAATGGTATTGTTGATGTTTATTGGTGTTCACCAGTGTTAGGCATTAGATTAGGGAGTTAAGTGTAACAGTTAACAGTTAGCATTTGTTGTATATAATAACAAACTTGTCATACTTACCTCTCTAGGGATGAGCTTCGTATTCAAGTCGAACTCATGTTCGACTCGAACATCGTATGTTCGATCGTTCGTCGAAATACGAACAAAACGGGTCGTTCGCGCCAAATTCGAGTTACGTTTCACAGACCATAATTCACTGCGCGGCATCGCTGGCTGATGATTGGCCAAGTATGCTCTATGACCCGCATGCTTGGCCAATCACAGCGCGCAAAAAACGGAGAGCCATAATTGGCCAAAGCCAGGGTGGCTTTGGCCAATTATGCCTCAGGGGGTTTAGTACACGACCCACACTATAAAAGGCCGCCTGCAGGGCGGCCTTGTGTAGTGTGTTGCGGCAGTTAACAGAGAACAGAGAGAGACAGAGAGAGTGTAATTTTTTGCAGGTAGATAGAGCAGGCAGGCAGGCAGGCAGGCTAGTCAGTTAATGTTACAGTGTGTAGAGGATATATATACATCCCAGATGTTGTACATATATTTATACACTGTATAGTTTAGCTAGATCAGTTCTTCCTAATTTACTGGCAGGCAGGTGATTGTGCTATTTGAAGACGTTATCACAGGCATACTATTGACACCCAGCTATATTTTTTTTAATTTAAGCATCATTAAAATCACTGCTCCTGATGCAGGAGCAGTGATTTTAACCCTCCTGGCGGTAACCCCGAGCGTGACTCGGGGTTGATTTTTTCGACCAAAATCGGTAACCCCGAGTCACGCTCGGGGTAGCTGTGCAGAGCCTGCAGCGCGCGCTGGCTTACCTTCTCCTGGATCCAGCGATGTCACCGCGCTGTGTGAGCGAGTGGGACCTCGCTCGATTCACACAGCGTCCTCCTGTGCCGTCGATCTCCGCTCCCTGCGACGTTACGACGCACGGGAGCGGAGATCGGCGCCAAATTCAAAAAAGTAAACAAACACTATACATACAGTATACTGTAATCTTATAGATTACAGTACTGTATGTAAAAAAAAAAACACCCCCCCTTGTCCCTAGTGGTCTGCCCAGTGCCCTGCATGTTCTTTTATATAATAAAAACCTTTTTTTCTGCCTGAAAACTGTAGATTGTCCATAGCAACCAAAAGTGTCCCTTTATGTCAAAAATGGTTTTAGATCAGCTAGAAAACAGTGATAATAAATTATAATCACTTGCAGGATTGTGCGATAGCGATTTGTGGGGAAATTCGTCATAAAAAAAATAAAATAATGACAGCAACAATTCTGCAACTCAGCAAATTTCAGTGATTTTGAGTTGATTACATTATTGAATAATTTTTATTAGAATTATATTATTGTTTGTTATAATTATTTATAATTATTTATTATATTATAATTTATAATTTTGTTTTTAAAAAAATGTCATACCCGGGATGCCTATTAGATTCTTGTTTGGTCAGATTTAAGTGAGTTATTCCTAAAAATTACAGACCTACAGTATAAAACGCCAAATTTCCTTGCAAGTAATGGTACCGCTTTCAGCATGTTTTTTCTGAAAGAATCATACCGCCAGGGAGGTTAATGATGCTTAAATAAAAAAAATGAAAAATTCCTTTAAATATTGTACCTGCTGGGTGTCTATAGTATGCCTGTGAAAACGTCTTTGAGAACCCGGGTCTTGCCCGAGGAAACATGTATCAATGGAAAAAAGTTTTAAAAACTGTGGGCCAGATTCATGTACATCCGCGGCGGCGTAACGTATCGTCTTTACGTTACACCGCCGCAAGATTTCAGCGCAAGTGCCTGATTCACCAAGCACTTGCGTGTAAACTTACGGCGGTGTAACGTAAAGCCGTCCGGCGCAAGCCCGCCTAATTCAAATGGGGCGTGTACCATTTAAATTAGGCGCGCTCCCGCGCAAAACGTTCTGCGCATGCTCCGTGCAAAAATTTCCCGCCGTGCTTTGCGCGAAATGACGTCGTCCCGACGTAATGTTTTGAACGGTGACGTGCGTTACGTTGTTTCGTATTCCCGGACGTCTTACGCAAAAAAAAAATTGAAATTCGACGCGGAAACGACGGTCATACTTTAACATGGCTGGTCTAAGTGTAAGCCATGAAAAAGCAGGCTTATCTTTGCGACAGGAAAAAACGACTAGCGACGACGTAACGAACGCGCGTACCTTCGTGGATCGCCGTAAAAGCTAATTTGCATACCCGACGCTGGAAAACGACGCAAACTCCACCCAGCGGCAGCCGAAGTATTGCATCCTAAGATCCGAAGGCGTACGAAGGCGTACGCCTGTCGGATCTTAGCCAAATGCCGTCGTATCTTGTTTGTGAATTACAAATAAAGATACGACGCGCAAATTTGAAAGTAGGCCGGAGTATCAGCAGATACTCCGTCGTACTTCTTCTGTGAATCTGGCCCTGTGTTTTTTTCAGGAGTCTTTAAAACTTTTTTTCCATTGATACATGTTCCCTGGGGCAAGACCCGGGTTCTCAAAGACGTTTTCACAGGCATACTATAGACACCCAGCAGGTACAATATTAACCACTTCCCGACGGACGTACGACTATATACGGCCGCAGGGTGGTTCTACTTCTCTGGGGCGCCGTCATTTGACGTCCGCCCCTTTCCGCATTCACCGCGCGTGCTCCCGAGCGCGCAGCGGGGAACTTCTGTTCTGGCCGTGTCCCTTGGACACAGCCAATAACAGATCGCGGTAAATAGCCAATCACAGCGACTATTTACAGAGCGATCTGTGCGGCCAATGAGAGATGATCTCATATGTTTACATATGAGATCATTTCTCATTGCCGGCTCTCGCAGAGACAGCGGTGCTGTCAGGGAGAGAGGAGACCGATCTGTGTCTCTTGTACATAGAGACACAGATCGGTCACCTCCCCCAGTCACCCCCCTTCCCCCACAGTTAGAACACTATATAGGGAATACATTTAACCCCTCCCTCACCCCCTAGTGTTAACCCCTTCCCTGGCAGTCACATTTATACAGTAATTAGTGCATATTTATATCACTGATCGCAGTATAAATGTGAATGGTGCCAAAAATTTGTCAAAAGTGTCCGATATGTCCGCCATAATGTCGCAGTCGCAATAAAAATCGCAGATCGCCGCCATTACTAGTAAAAAAAAAATAATAAAAAATAATAATTCTGTCCCTTATTTTGTAGGCGCTATAACTTTTGCGCAAAGCAGTCGCTTATTGCGATTTTTTAATTTTTTTTTACTAAAAATATGTAGAATACGTATCGGCCTAGACTGAGGATAAAAAAAAAAAAAAATTGAGCTATTTATTATAGCAACAAGTAAAAAATATTTTTTTTTTCAAAATTGTCGCTCTATTTTTGTTTATAGCGCAAAAAATAAGAACCGCAGAGGTGATCAAATACCACCAAAAGAAAGCTCTATTTGTGGGAAAAAAAGGACGTCAATTTTGTTTGGGAGCAACGTCGCATGACCGCGCAATTGTCAGTTAAAGCGACGCAGTGCCGAATCGCAAAAAGTGGGTTTAAGTGCCCAGTAAGGAAGTGGTTAAAAGGAATTTTTTATTTTTATTTATTTAAGCATCATTAAAATCACTGCTCCTGAAAAAACTACTGTTTTTAAAACTTTATTTCCATTGATACATGTTCCCTGGGGCAAGACCCAGGTTCTCAAAGACGTTTTACGATAATAACTTGCATATTAGGCTTAAAAATTAGCACTTTTGAATTCGAACGTTCGAGTCCCATAGACATCAATGGGGTTCTAAATGTTTGCGCGAACGTTCGGTCCGTTCAAAGGTTCTGGTGCGAACCGAACAGGGGGGTGTTCGGCTCATCCCTACTTACCTCTACTGTGCAGCTCGTTTTGCACAGAGTGGCCTCGATCCACCTGTTCTGGGGTCCCTTGGCGGCTCCTTTCTGCATTAGATAACCCCCTGGGTGAAGTGCTCTCCCGAGGGGGTTACCTTCCGGGTGCGCTCCCAAGTCCTTCATTAGGCGTCCATAGCTGCCGAATCTATGGTTCGACCCGCCCCCCGGCACTCACGTCATTGGAATTAATTGACAGCAGTGGGAGTTAATGGCTGCGCTGCTATCAATCTATCCAATCAGGGCACAAGACACCAGCCATAGCTGGTGTGCTCATTTCAGTATTTCCAGCTTCAACTCATGCAAGTGTATGAACATTTTCCCTTTTGCTGATCATCTTGCGCAGACCTAGTGATGCACATAAATATACACATAGAAATAAAACTGGGTGGAGCGACGTGCTGACGTTATGGCTAGTTTATATCTTTTTTGGGGATCTTCAATGACCAAGTCTATGACCAAGTCTTCTTGAGGGCGATCTCTTTATTTCAATCCAAAGCTCCCCTGGATGGATAGAGACCCTGGCTATGTTTTGAGACGCAAGCGATGTTGACCTTCCTTAACAGGAGGTCTTTGCAAGCTGGTGAGCAAGCACTCTTTAAGGTGGAGGTGCTAACTAAAGATCACACACTTCTCTGATGATGGATGGTTTGTTTATCGTTTTAAGGACTTTATTTCATCACAATTTGGTCTATATACTTTCAATATTATTTATATATTTTTTTCGCAACCATATTTTCACATTTGTATTTTCACATTTTCAAATTTAATTTCCTATTTTTTTTATCATAATTTGGTGCAACTCTTTGTAATTGTTACTGCGTGTATCTCACAGGAGAGTTGCAGCTCTTTAGGTGTAACATTTTAAGATAATAGTGCAGTTTTTCCCTTGCTGAAAGAAATAAAACTGTGCAGTTGTTCAATGTCTGACCTTCAACTGCCTCATAATGCTCAACATATGTTTAAAAGTACATTTCCAATCAGCCTTTAATCTAATAATCCAGGTCTGCATTAATAAAGTAATCTGCAAGATGAACGCATGCACTCTGAATTATTAGATAAAGGCTTTCTTGTAAAGTGGAAATGGGATTCTTTGTAAAGGCTATAATGGGGATTTAATAATACAAACCAAAAACACAAACAAACATAGATGTATGAAACAAATTTACACAAGTAATGTGCACATTATCACCCGAATCATTTGAAGAAGTGAAAGAAATTCTCCCTACTGTGGATATCGGCATACTTACGCGCCATAATACAAAATATGTAACAAGAAATACTGTATTGCTGTGCCTGCTTTTGTTTTATGCCAGGAAAATTACCTTATTCAAATGGAAAGATTGCAAAGCACCAAACCTAAGTTTTTGAGTTAATCTGGTTAACAAGGTTCAACCCAAATACGATCAAGCCTATGTTAGCCAAACATGTCCTGAAAATTTTGATACGGTGTGACACCCATGGATATGTTTATTTAAATAATTGTAATTATCGTGTGTGAATTTGTGCGTGAGACGTTCGTTATTTTATGGCCCGTTCAACAAGTCATAATGCTTGTACTGTATGTATGCCTAATGCATATACCCTGTAGATAAATAAAGCATCTTAAAGAACATAAATGTATGGCAATTGCAATAAGTATGGTGCACAAGGAGATCTGTGTGACTGTCAGAATGTAACTCACCTGTTCTGGAAACGTTTCCATGCACGAGGCAGGCTGCATATGGCAGCTGTGAAGGAGAGAGCCGACAGAAAAGAGAACAGAAGCAGAAACAGGATGCCTTCCATTCCATCATAACAAAGCCCTTTCAGAGCATCCACATAGTCCTGTAAAAGAGAAAAAACTCTTTAGATATTTAATGCATTCATTTCTGAGGTTTTTTTTCTTTTTTTTAATAGCACACAAACCACCTTTAAAAAATGACTGGGCCTGATGTACTCCATGTTGATCACCCCCTCTGGAGATTAAGTGGGAGAGGGATCTGAACACTCAGTTTTCCGCAGCCAAAAAACAAAACATACTCAGATTTACCCATAAATCCTCTATCTGCTCTAAAACACAAGAAACGAACTACAAGATCCTCGTACGGTGGTATAAAACCCCGGAACTCCTGAATAAAATCTTCCCTACCTCTACGGCCATCTGTTGGAGATGTCAACAAGATAGGGGTACACTTTTACATATTTTTTGGTCCTGTCCTCGGGTCAGGGGCTTCTGGGAGGAGGTACGCCGTATTACCCAGAAATTTACAGAGAGGGTAGTGCCGGATGACCTGGCGTACTTCCTGCTCCATGCGACAGACCAGCCAGCCGGGGTCTACAAAAAGTCGATCGTGCGTCACCTCTTGGACACGGCCAAGGCCTGCGTGCCTCTTCGCTGGAAGTCCCCTCACCCGCCGACAATTGCTCTCTGGCTTGGAAAAGTTGATGAAATAAGCCGTATGGAGGATTTGGTCCTCTTTAACCAGCAGAGACAGGAGGTATACACCAAAACCTGGCAGTTATGGAACATGTTCAAATATTCAGAGGAAGGACAATCACTGAGGCCCCGTACACACGTCCGAGGAACTCGACGGGAAAAACTCATCGTTTTGCTCGTCGAGTTCTGTGTGAAGCCGCCGAGTATCTCGGCGAGCCAACTTTCCTCATTGAACAACGAGGAAATAGAGAACATGTTCTCTATTTGGCTCGACGAGGAACTCGTCGGCTTCCTCGGCCGAAAGTGTACACACGGCTGGGTTTCTCGGCAGAATTCAGCTCCGATCGAGTTTCTGGCTGAATTCTGCCGAGAAGCTCTGTCGTGTGTACGTGGCCTCAGAGAGACTGGATGACCTCGACCACCCCACTGTGGTAGCTGAGCTTACTTTATCAGGTTTTGGAATACCCATTGAGGTAGACTACGCCCTCTGGGGCGCTTTGATACACCCATGCCCGTGCGACCCCCCCCCCTCTTTTTGTTCAATTTCTCTTATCCCTTCTTCTCCTTATTTCCCGCTCTTCTTTCCCTCTGTTCCTTTTTTATCACCTCTATTCTTGCTCTCTCAGAAAAATGGAAAATGAAGGGGAGGCCTGGTTCCCCGGACCCTGATACCTGCTGTTCACCCATGCCCATGTGGTCACGCACGTTGAACGAGACAGATCAAGCTTTTACATACCTTATGAAGGCCTCGGCAATTCAGCAAAGCAACCAAATGATGAAAATTTCCCTCTGTTGTATTCAGCATGGCCTGGACCACTAATAAGTTTTTCTGTTTGAGGAAAAAGAGGTAAGAGCAAAATCAGACTTATCTTAATGTCTAAAATGTGTAATATAAAGCAAAACAACTACTAACACTAAATTCTTTTAAACACTGGATGTTTTTTTTAGCAGCTCCTATTGGCATCTGACATTATTTACTGCCTCTAAACACCCTTGCATGTTGTCCTATGTTTCCATGCACACATAGGCTTTTAGAGGAGTTTAGAGGCAGGAAAAAAAACACTGCCATTACATCCAGGAGCAGAAGAGTTTGGCAGAAAAAAACATTTGACGCTTCTAAATGCATGTACACAGTATTGGGTGACATTTTTTTGTCTTGAAAGTTATGACCAGAAAGAGGCAAACCATCAAACAAAATAGGTCAGGAAATAAAATAAGCTGTATAAGAGAAGTATGAAAAGGCTGTGAGGCCGGAATCACACTAGTGCGTTGCTTTTTTGAGCTGCGTTGTCGTTGCAGATTTCTCTAGAGGGTGTTCTGCAGATCAACTGCGGTTTAGCTGCAGATCAGGTGCGAATTTGGAGACCTGGGAGAACTTCCGGGTGAGAGGAGAGTGGGGGAGAATTGTATTGAGCTGAATGAGAGAAACTCCTGCAGAGAACTGAACACATGTGCGAATTAGATGCGTACCCATAGAAGATAATGGGACTGAATTCGCACCTGAGCCGCACCGCAAGACATAAAAACCGCATGCGGTTTGGAGGCAATACGCAGTGCGGATGCATCGCACATATGTGAACCAGCCTCATTGGAAACAATGTATTTTGAAATGTCCTGCGAATTAGATGCGGTTTAAACCGCACTCAATTCGCATAGGTGTGAACCTGGCCTGAGATTTTGGGAGAGTCCATGAAGACTTTAGAAGAGAAATTATATTTGTTTGGTCAGTTTTAGTATTTAAATGCTTACTCTAATCTTTTTTTTTTTTATTACAAGAATAAACTTTGGTTTTATCAATGATCACTTAAAATGTATCTTAAGTGCTCATTGATAGTTAGAAACCCAACACTGCCTTTTCATGTGTTGACTACCTGTAACTGAAATTCTATATCAGTACTTATAAGTAAATAAGAGGGGGTTCACCTCTCTGACTCATTTAGCTGTGAACAGACCTAAATAACAGGAGATGTATATCTTGATGAATGCAAATAATAATTTACAGGTAATACACAACAGGTGCAAAGCCCTATCTTTCTTTCTTACCAACAAGTTGACTTTCTTTAATCACGTAATTCTTTAATGCTTCAAATCAACCCCTTTACCTCCTAAAACAAGGCCAGTGCAGATATTCCAATACAACTCCTGTACTAGGAGTGAAGTGTACTTGGGTATCTGGTGCAACCATAATCATCATCACACTGGGACAAGATATGCAGAAACCAGCCTACAATCAATTAACAGAACCTCTGTTTCCAACTACAAAGGGTGACATAGGACCAGCTTTATTGGGAAAAAAAGTCAAAATCTTGGATGGACCCCCTAACACCCTAACTGTGTTTATATACTGGTGACTTTAGGCAATCACTACAACTCAGTCTACATACTGTAGTACCATTTTGGAAACTGTTGCATTCCTAGGTCAAACCTCTACTACCTAGTAAATGCATTTTTAGGCCACAGTAGGATAAAAATACATGCAAGACTATACTGACACATTAAGCCTAAGCACAGTGGTCTAGATTGCGGTAGTGTAGGGGGGACAAACTATTATACCTACATTAAATACATTTACCAGCAGTAAGCTATGCAAACCAGTAGTATTCATAACTCTTTTTCATGACATAAATAAATAATGTTTATTTATAAAAAAAAAATCAAATATCATTTTTTTATTAAAGCTCAGGGAGGGCAAAGCCCGGGTATAACATCAACATAATGCTATCGTGAGCAATTCCAAACAAACAATATATAATTTATCCAACAAATGAATCTGCATACAGAGGTAACAAAGGCCCACATGTAAATAACAGGAATGTCTAATATAGCTTTATTTCATTTTGTTTTGTTAGACATAAAACGATGCATAGGGGCAATAAGAAGAAAAGAAAATAGAAAAAGATTGGTGGAGGATAGAGGAAGGGAAAAGTGGAGGGGGGGTGTCCCAGCGGAGAAGGATTTCAATGGTGTAGGTGGGCAGACTAAGCGTTTGCTAGAGAACGTTTTATGATCTGAGTAAGGTCAACCCTTCATCAGACAATATAAACAGATTCCAGAGCCTCCATGTTTTGGAGTACTTTTCAAGCTTATTCTGCGCCATGAGTATTAAGTCTTCCATTTTGTTTTTGTCCTCTACTTTGCGTAGCCTACTCGAAATAGTCGATGGCATTTGTTTAAATAATGTTTATTACCTGAATGCCCTAGTATTTGGGCACCAAAGTATTTGTGGGAGCTGTTCTGTAAAATGTGTTTGACAAGATATCCTCATTGAAAAATCCTGCAACTCCCTACCGTTTGACCCATTACAGAGCTAAGAGATGCTCTTGCACTAATGCTCCATAATGTAAAATAAACTAATAATTAATGAATCCAAGTTTAGGGGGCTATATGGCTTTGTAGAAAGGGATGGAGCAACAAACTACTATACTATAGAAAGTAAACTACATGTACTTACTTCTGCTGTTGGAAATTGTGGTATTGCTTCTCTTTCCAAACCATGAAGCTGAGGATGAATATTGGACAGAGATCTCTGTGACATGGTCAATTTCTGTGTAAAAAGAACTAGATTTACCTATCTATGTACATACACAACAAAAATATGCATTAATCATTTTCTGTAGTAAAAATTGCAGCGGTTTAATTGTAAGCTTTTATTTAATATAAAACATAAAGTACTTGTTCATTAAAAAAAAAAATTAAATTTATTATTGGAAGCTAATTACCTGAATTTGGCTTATTCTCATCCTCCACTGTAACACCCTGAGCAGCAGATCTGGGGATGTGGAGGTGACCTAGCAGTAATACTTAACTGCAGTACAGAAAAATCAGGTCATCAATGTGGCTCTGTTGTCTGGTGGGCTGTTTTAAAGTTAGAAATTGAATGGACAGAACTACAAATCATGTGTCCTGATGAAGGGACAAGACTTAGGCCTCCTACACACGACCGAGAATCACGTCGTAAATGAAACGTCGTTTTCCTCGACAAATTTATTGACAGGCTTGTCGAGAATCTTGTCAAGCTTTCTTTGCATACACACTGTCTAAACAAAATCTTGTCGTTCTCAAACGCGCTGACGTATAACACGCACGGCGGCACTATAAAGGGGAAGTTTGATTCCACTTGCACCACCCTTGGGGCTGCTTTTACTAATCTCATGTTACTGCCTTTTTAAAGGAGTTGTAAAGGAAACATTTTTTTTGCTCGAATGACTGTTTACAGGGTATAGAGACATAATAGTTAACTGATTCCTTTTAAAAACGATTAAAAATAGATAAAAATCAATCATATAATGTACCTGTAGTTTCAGTTTCGTTTTTGCATGGTATCCTGCCTCTGTGCTGTATAGAGCCATAGAGAAGTGATGGTTTGGAAAACGAAACTAGAAGCTCCCAGTACTGTGGTCATCAGGAAACAGACAACCAGGAAGTGTCCAGAACAGAGAGGAATTACAGCAACATCAGAGCAAAAACGAACAATGAGGACATGAAACCAGGACTACAGTAAGGTAAAGGAAGCTATTTAGCTAAAAAAAATTCCTTTAGTGACCCTTTAAGAAAAAGTTTGCTGAGAGACGATTCACGCTTTTCAGTCTGTTACAGCGTGACGAATGTGCTATCTCCATTACGAACGCTACTTTTACCAAAGGTGCGCTCCCGTCTCATACTTTATTCTGAGCATGTGCGGGTTTCTTAGCATACACACGAACGTATTTCTCGTCGTAAACCAGCCCGACGAGAAACACGACGAGGAAATTGAGACTCCTGACGAGAAAAAAGAGAACATGTTCTCTTTTTTTCTCGTCGAGATCCACGACAGTTTTCTCGACGAAAAACATACACACGACCGTTTTCCTCGGCAAAAAAGCTCTGCCAGCATTTTTCTTAATGGATTTTGTTGAGGAAAACGGTCGTGTGCACGAGGTCTTAGACAAGAGCCTGTACTACTCACTGGATCAAAGTTTAAACGTCAAAATTCCATTTACAGCTTAAGATCCAAGGAACATTCACAGGATCACAAGAGTTGACACAGGTACTTGAATGGACCAAAATGGCCCTGTACTGCTGTGCCCTTGCAACCCTAGAAACCTTTATATTGACTTTCCCACCTTTTGCACCAAAAAATTACAGTATCTGTAATCTGCGGAAAACAGCCAATACATAATTCGGTGTAATATTTACTTGGACCAGTGTTTGAAGCTTTAATTATAGTCAGGCCCATGCAACAAACTGGAGATAGGGTTTGATATTAGAGAATAATAACCAATCTGCAAATAACCCACCTTAATTTTAGCATATGCACCTTATGCAAATGAGAGCTATAAATACAGTGGTTGGTAAACACTGGGCCAACACAGGATAGGTCTGCTGGTAGAAAAGCTGTTTTCTGCAACAATCAGGAAGTATGTTCTCTTTAATCTTATGTGCAAAGGCTGGTAGGGGGGACACTTTTCTTTTAAAGCATATGTGAAAAAAAAAATTCTAACTTCAGTACAGCTCTAGTATATACATGGAGATTTCCCCATCTGTTAAACATGCTGCAGGTACAGAAAAAATAAGGAGTTGAACAATGTGCCAGAAATATAGTGCGCTCCTACCATCTTCTTAGACACAGAATGTAGAAAGAAGTACAAAAACCAATAAAGAATAAGGCAAAATTATAAAAAAAATTAATGTATTCCCCTGACCTTTGCAGTAAAAAAACGAAATAGAGTACAGAATTTGTAATCTGTAGGAAGCAGTCTACATAATTCAGGGCATTATTTATTTGGACCAGTGCTTGATTCTCTGATTACATTTAGCCCAAGGCACCAAGCCAGAGAAAGGATTTGATCTTTCAGAATAATAACCAATCTGCAAACACCCCACCTTTAGTTAGATGGTGGGGTGTTTGCAGCTGGAATACATGCACTTTCCCCCATGTGTTATCCCTACAAATACACTGCAAATACAGAAAATATCTGTTGATTTTCCAGAAATATAGTATGTTCCTGAACTCCTTTTTCACGTGACAGCACAGCTTTAAAAAAAGTGTCGTAAGTGTCCGATCTGCCTGTTGCAATGTCACAGTCCCGCTGAAAATCGCAGATCGCTGCCATTACTAGTAAAAAATAAATAAATAATAAACATGCCATATATCTATCCCCTATTTTGTAGACGCTATAACTTTTGCGCAAACCAATCGATATAAGCTTATTGCGATTTTCTTTGCCAAAAATATGTAGAATACATATTGGCCTAAACTGATGAAGACATATTTTTTTTTCGATATTTATTATAGCAAAAATTGTCACTCTTTTTTTTGTTTATAGCGCAAAAAATAAAGACCGCAGAGGTGATCAAATTCCATCAAAAGAAAGCTATATTTTTTTGGGTACAAGGTCGCACGACCCCACAATTGTCACTTAAAGCGACACAGTGCCGCATCGCAAAAAATGACCTGGTCATTAAGGGGGCAAATCCTTCCGGTCCTTAAGTGGTTAATATTTAAAAAACAATTAACAATTATTTAGTGTCATTTAACAGTACCTGTCGAAAGGGGTTTGTAACTTCCTGGTTACACGTAATGTAATACTCTAAAATATCTAGGATACAAAAGAAAAAAAAGAAAGTTTAAGTACTGGAAATCAGCAATAAGTTTGACACAAACATCACTGATCACAAAGCACACATTTTACCTAATCAAACAAATAAAACTAAAGTGTATGTAAAACAAACTTCTTTTTAAAAAAAAAAATATTACCCAATATGGTCCCATTTTCAGTTTATACCTGTCTAAAATGAGAAATCCCTTCACTGTCAATTTCTTTCAGGTCAGCAAAAAAAGGAAAATCTCCCCTGCAGGACACAGATAGTAAACGATAACCAAGCAGGGGTTTTACCTAAAAAAAAGTATTTTGGAATGATTTTTAGGGGAAAGAACAGGTACTAAACCAAAAATTGTATACTACCAGTTGGGAAACCATTAGAGATAGAGATTATAGTTGTCAGATACCACTGGCTGGTAAAGTGAATGTATAGCCAAAACGTTTTTATTTTTAAATAGAGTAGGGAATGATAAAAGTCTACCTGCATCCTCAATAAAAAAACGGAAAAATCAGCACAAGAGTGCAAATGGAGTTAGGAGGATGTGTCTCTTATGCCCTATACACACGATCGGTTCGTCTGATGAAAACGAACCGATGGATTTTTTCATCAAATATCCGATGAAGACTTTCATCAGTCTTGCCTACACACCATCGGTTAAAAATCCGATCATGTCCAATGCAGTGACGTAAAACACAACGACGTGCAGAGAAAAATTAAGTTCAATGCTTCCGAGCATGCGTCCACTTAATTCTGAGCATGCATGGATTTTTGACCGATGGATTTCCCCACAGACGATCGTTTTTTTCTATCGTTTTTTTAACCATATGAATTTTTTTAAACAGGTTCTATTTTTTTTCACCGATGGGAAAAAAACTGATGAGACCCACACACGATCGGTTCGTCCGATGGAAACGGTCCGTTTTCATCAGACAAACTGATCGTGTGTACAGGGCTTTAGTAGGATGTGTCTCTTAAGCCCTGTACACACGCTCGGTTTTCCCGCCGAGAAAACCAAGGGGAAAGCTGAGAACCCGGCAGGAAAACTGCCATGGAGCTTTGGCCGGGAATCCCGGCCGTGTGTGTGCTCCATTGGCACTGCCTCGCAGTGTTTCCCATAGGTAAGTAGTAGATCTGGTGGGAAAAAAAAAGCGGGGAATCCCGATGTGAAAATAGAGAGCAGGTTCCCTATTTTCCCGCTGGGATTCCTGGCTGTTTTCCTGATGGGAAAACTGCGAGGAAGCATACACACGTCCGGTTTTCCCAGCCAAAAGCTCTCCTGGCAGATTTCCTGCTGGGAAAACCGGTCGTGTGTACGAGGCTTCACGCTGATGGCTCTTATTTTAGTTTAATTCCTTCTCCATCCATGCCCAACCAGCCCTTCTGCTGTAATCTTCTGGTGCAGCATTTGTTAACAAAACTAAGGGGCTGTCACAGGCTAACTTCTAGAGAGATGGACTATGCCCACCCACTCCACCCAGCTGCTCCATTCATAGAAGCTGTACTAGAGTTTCTATAAATGAAATGTGATCTATGAATGGAGCAGGTGGACCTATCAACCATCCGCCTGTCCTCCATTCTTAGATCCTGTTTTATTCACAGAAGCTGTAGCATGGCTTCTATGAATGGGACAGGTGGGTGGAAATTTTCCATTACTTTCTAACTCGGTAACAGAGGTCACAGGGACATAGACACCAATAAAAATCCATTCTGCACTACAGTGCAGCTGGAAAATATTCACAGCGCTTCACATTTACCACATTTTGTTGTTACACTCTGATTCAAAAATGGATTAAATTCCTTATAATTCTATAAACAATACCCCATAATGACAATGTGAAATAAGTTTGTTTGAACGCTTTGCAAATTTATATAAAACAAAAAATGAAAAAAAAAAACATGTACATAAGTATTCACAGCCTTTGCTTAATACTTTGTTGAACCACCTGTGGCAGCAATTACAGCCTCACGTCTTTTTGAGTATGATGCTACAAGCTTGGCACACCTATTTTTGGTCAGTTTTTCCTATTCTTCTTTGCAGGACCTCTCAAGCTCCATCAGGTTGGATGGGGAGCGTCAGTGCACAGCCATTTTCAGAGATGTTCAATCGGGTTCAAGTCTGGGCTCTGGCTGGGCCACTCAAGGACATTCACAGAGTTGTCCATAGCTACTACTTTGTTATCTTGGCTGGGTGCTTAGGGTCATTGTCCTGTTGGAAGATGAACCTTTGCCCCAGTCTGAGGCCCAGAGCGCTCTGGAGCAGGTTTTCATCAACGGGTTCTTGGTCACCTCCCTGACTAAGGCCCTTCTCCCCCGATCGCTCAGTTTGACTAGGAAGAGTCTAGGAAGAGTCCTGGTGGTTCCAAACTTCTTCCATTTACAGATGATGGAGGACACTGTGCTCATTGGAACCTTCAATGTTGCAGAAAATTTTCTGTACCCTTCTTTAAATTTGTTCCTTGATACAATCCTGTTTTGGCGGTCTAGAGACAATTTGAATAAGCATTTTGCTTTTTATACTAGTTACTTCCATGGGATACTATGCGATTTATGATGCACGCATGTATATATATTAATTCCTCTTTTTTGTATGCCATTGCCTTGTATAAAAAAAAAAATACTCATGTTCAACCAGTATCACATGTTTATAAGACATGCTTGGTTTATATGCCAATTTAACAATTTAAAAGTTTCTCTTACCACGTCTTACCATGTCTTGTGTCTCACTCAAACTCCCAAAAAAACCTTTCTTATTTCTGATGTAGGGATAGAGGTGCATGTTATTGTGCACCTCATTTAAAGTCCCATAACCCCCTTGCTTTCTACAGACACATCCTTGGACTTCATGGCTTGGTTTGTGCTCTGACATGCACTGTTAACTGTGGGACCTTATATAGACAGGTGTGTGCCTTTCCAAATCATGTCCAATCAACTGAATTTACCACAGGTGGACTGCAATGAAGTTGTAGACAAATCTCAAGGATGATCAGTGGACACTAATTTAATAAATTTGTTATTATTATTTTGCGTGTTATTTGTTATTATCTCTTGGGAGGGGTATTAACCTTATATATATATTTACACTTTGTTTGCACTGACTCATGTTGTGTTTAACTTATATTCATATCTACACTTAATTTTAGTAGTGTGTTTATTTTTAGCGCTACCTACCTTTCCTTTTTCTTGATTCTGTTTACATGAGTATCACATGTTTTTTTAGGTGTGCAGCTTTCCATTTAAAATTCAATTTTTATTTATCAAGTTTTTTCTTAGCGCAGTATATTTCCTTGTTTTATTAATTTCTTATAATGTTGTGACCCTTTTTGTATTTTTACCTCTAACATTTTAAGCTTCATGGGTAGTGTGCTGGCTTTTTCTTTAATTGATCAATAAAAGGGTCTAAGCCCATTAAAAAACTAAATAAGGAAGTTTTAGCTATAAATAAACTTTGAAGCCAGACTGAATGTGATTAGGAAACTATACTTTAATTCTGATTGCTAGCTCTTTAATGGGGTGGTGCCAGCATTAGTTTTTAGTGATTAATGTTTTAATAAGTGTAATACATATTTATACTGAATGCAGTTACCATGGGAATGAGTTTGAGTATGGGTCTGTTGTAGCCACATGGACAGTAGTATGTTCTTTTCTAAATTGATTTGCTTAATTTGTGCCAGCTGACTCCAGATTACATTGTGGAACTGAGCAACGCTCTCTGGGGTTTGACATATGTGAACACATTACACATGAGCAGCCACAATTGTCCTTACAGTATCTGGCTTAATGTTGCTGATTACTGTAAGTTTGTATGCAGATTTTCCAACATTACCAAGTGGCCCCACTTTGAACATGCATAGATCTACCTAAAGTTATTCTAAACAATATCCTTATTTTTCCTGAATAATCCATACACATCTACTACTTAATGGATCTGTAATCTATTTTCATTAAATTGTTCCTAAAGCCTCGTACACACGACCGAGGAACTCGACGGGCGAAACACATCGTTTTGCTCGTCGAGTTCCTTGTTAGGCTGTCGAGGATCTCGGCGAGCCAAATTTCTCCATTCCCGTCGAGGAAAAAGAAGACATGCTCTCTTTTTGGCTCGACGAGATCCTCGACAGTTTCCTCGTCGAAAAGTGTACACACGACCGGTTTCCTCGGCAAAAAAAAAAAACAACAAGTTTCTTGCTGGTTTTTGCCGAGAAACTCGGTCGTGTGTACGAGGCTTAACTGTATTTTTTGCCTCTTTGTAACATCCTCCGTAAACTCCTGAACCTCTCCTTGGTGAGGTCATATCCAGCGCATCACTTCAAGTACGCCCTGGGACTCGTGTCACAGCCACTGAAGGAGTCATATACAAGATCTTCATGCATACCTTTTGGATTCGCCCACACCACTTACCACCCTGGTCTGCTGCACCTTAACCATCACATCCAACATATACCAAGGAACTCGTCACTGCCAACATATACCAAGGAACAACATAAAAGCAATTAAGCTTGGAAAGGCACTTGGTTTTGATAATCTTCATATTGTGGAGTCTTAATTGCAACATAACGCATGTACAGGTGCAGTGCAGTAACCTGCTGATATATATATATATATTCTATTAAAGTATGTATATTGTGTGTGTATATATATATATATATATATATATATATATATATATATACATCTACACACAGAAATTAGTGTTACTTTAATTATCTATCTCTGTAAGTATATTTTTGAGTTTTAAAATTTTTAATCAATTTGTTGTCAGAATAATAAGTTGACAAGTATAGGTTTCCTAAATGCATAATATAACATCTTTATAAAAAAATATATATATTTCCTACCTGGACTGATGTTTGTGATCACCTGAGTCTGATTCATCATATACTCATCTGGATCCAAACAGAAATCACTTAATCCCTGTAGAGATTATATAACAATATCAAATAAAACATTCATTAAAGAGCAACTATAGGCACCATATCAGATTACTTAGTAAACTGCTACCACCATCCAAGATATACTATAATTGTGCAAAGACAGAAAGCTTACTTAATGCACCTCTATCAGGATGCCTATGCCCATGGCATACTTAATTGGGATCAAGTATAGGATCATTCAGAAAAAATACCGGCAGACACTGAACTTGGCATGCCAGATTTTTTTTATGTGGATGTAGCAACCTGATGTTTAGGCAGAGTTGCTATCAAATTCATGGCTACTTGTTAGAAGATCAATTGTCACCAGGTGGCACTATGCTGGTGACATTAGATAAGGCAAGGGCTTTGCAAGCTCAGACATGCATGAATGGGGTGTCTCAGCCAATGTACAGGGATTTTGTTTGGTTCCTAGGCCTGCTGGGAGAGTCTATTTATTTGGGTGGAGTCAGGTGATCGGGGTTCTGTGCCACTTGGATGGTTGTCTGGGTGGACGTGTGTCGCGTTGCCCCGGGCTGCTAGGCCGGAAGCCTGAGGCCTATCTTGGGGATATATGGCTGCTAGGCTGCCTGAGGGCCTTTCCAGGATTGGGAGAGCAGCGTTAGGTTGGGACTGCTGGCCAGCAGTCCAACCAGAATAAGCAGTTCAGCCAGACGGGGAAACAGCTGTGGTCGGAGGTAGAAGGTGAAGGTGTTGCCACTAAGGGACCATCCACTTTGTTATCTGAGACCACTGTGAGTAAGCTGAAGGAGTGGGAAAACTTCAGCGAGTGCCAAGCCAGAGACCCAGTGGGACAGCAGAGGTGGCGCATGCTGAGCATCAGCGAGTGCCAAGCCAGGGACCTAGCGGGTCAGCAGGGGTGACGCTTGAAGAGTATCTGTGAGTGCCAAGCCAGGGACCCAGCAGGGAAGCGGGGTTGGCGCTTGAGGAACATACTGAGTGCTATAAGTGGAAGAGCTCAGGGGATCCAGTGGAGTCTGAAGTCTAGTGAAAGACTGTGTGTTAGTTAAGTGAAGGTCAACAGTGAGCGACTGTTAGACATGTGCAGTTAGTTTTGTTCCGAATTAAAATTCAGACAAATTTTCTTTGTTATTCGGAAATTCGTATGTATCGGAATTTCCAAATTACTATACTATACATACATTTTTTATAATTCTTTGTAGAAATCCTTTTTTGATCACACATTTTTTTACCTCAAAATTTTGTAGTTTTGTTCCCTAGAGGTGTAAGAAGTGATTTAACCTACTCGCATCCAACCGAATCTAAAATCTTTACTTTTTCTTGTTTGCAAAGTTATGCAAATATTTTCTCAGATTGTTATTATAGCATGCAAAGTGAGAGAGAAAATAGAGCTGATTAGGCCATCTCCGCTTCCATCGTAATGTGATCTTTGCATGACGGTGAACATTTCATCCCACTGTTTTCCCAGTAGACTGAGCAGATGAACGCTTTCACATTTCACTTTACATTGACTGAACCCCCCTCTCTTATTCTACTATTCCCATAATAGTAATGAACTTGAACTTCAGACCCACAGAGAGTTAAATGTGGCTTGGGGAGGAGGAAAAGGTGTCTGTGAAATGGGCAACGTGATTCAGGTTTAGTACAACTGCATTAATACCTCATTTTGGAGGCTAATTAAAACTGACAGATGCGACAGAGGGTGAGGGGTGGGAGAAACCACTGACCCAGCACATAAAATAGACCAATTAAATGATCTCCCTTCATGGAGCTTGATGGGCATGCAAGCAGGACAAAGAATAGAACAGAGGCGGGAGGACCCCCCCCAGCAGAGAGCAAATGAAAGGCATAGCACAGTTGCTGACAAATAATGATTCATAAAAAAATTGAGGACTAGACCTATATTTCCATTTTGGGAAAACTGCAGTAAGGTGTCTGCAAGAGGAAACTTTTCTGGGAGTGCAAATTGTCAATGGCATATTGCAAGGCTCAGACATGTGAGAAGTCTTCTGGTGTCAACATTTAAAGGGGCAGTACATATGAGGAACATCAACACTCCAGAGATTGCAGTCAAAGAAAAACATTATACTGTCCAAAAATAAGAATAAATGTTTTGGAAACTTGCAGATTCCCTTTCATCTTGGATTACAAACAGTAAAGTACTGTGCCATCCCTCCACTGTAACTCACTCTGTAAGCTACAAAGTACTCTGCCTCTAAGCTTCCCTCCACCCTTCTGATTGTGACTTCCAGGTATGATATATTTTTACATAGTTACATTGGACAGCTTGGACCAACCTATCTATTTACATACCATACCTGGCCAATGCCCCTGGAACAGTGTTTATCAACTCCAGTCCTCAAGGCGCACCAACAGGTCATGTTTTCAGGCTTTCCATTATTTAGCACAGGTGATTTGATCAGTTTCACTGCCTTAGTAATTACCACAGCCGTTTCATCTGAGGGAAATCCTGAAAACATGACCTGTTGGGGCGCCTTGAGGACTGGAGTTGAGAAACACTGCCCTGGAAGCTGGAAATTATTGAAATAGACATGACTACTCTAGTAATCTACACTTGCTTCCGGGTCCCCACTCAGCAGCCGCTCTGAATGAATGCAAAGAGTTCTCTGATTGGATGAGGTGAAGAGGCAGGGTGGTGACATAATGCACTTTACCTTGTCCGATCAAAGAACACTATGCATTAATTTGGAAAAATGCAAAGCGTTCTTCGAGTGGCACCTGTGCCAAGTGGAAGACCTCCTGTGTTCACAGTGCATCAGGCCAACCACTCAGCACAAGACCATCAAGCAACTGGAGATCACAGAAGTAGTGGTGTCTACCCGAGTGTACCCTGAATTAAACGATTATTTGTGACATTGTTTAATATCCCTCTGTTTTTAAGTTTACAGTTTTAATATAAAGTTCTCCCCCCATTAGCAACAGTCAGCAACAGTGATAAATTACATTCATCTTATTTGGTTTACTATTGATTTCAAATTGTAATTTTTACAGCATTTTATTAATATGATCTTTGCCAGTTCCTTATAAATATGTCCCAGTTATACTGCTCTCTAGACTTGACAAAGGAGATAGAACCTCCGGAAATGCATTGTCTTCCAACACTCTCCAGCGTTCTACAACCCAGGAGTGTTTCCCTTCTTTCCTTCAATTCTGAGCCGTGAGCACGTTGCTTGTGGTGGTTTCTGATGGGTGCTTTTTCCATTATCCAGCTAGGATCCAGGACTCACTGCATGCCAGATAAAGCTCCACCTCTGGCCATGGGGAGCTGCCGGTCCCTGCCTCCTTTCAGGCTCAAGATAAGCACATTTTTACTGTCACACTGTGATTGTAATTACATGTATATATTAAATTTTCTTTTATATTACTGCATGTAGGTCTCTGTAACTTGTACTTTATTCTTTTGTTGTATTAACATGGAAATATGATCTGTTGTAAGCACAACTTCTGGTTGGAATACCAAATATTATTAGTAGGAACTCAATAAGAACATTTTGTACTCCTCACAGTAATCCAAAGTAGCCTGTATTCCAGAAATATTGAGTTGGAAATATTAGCTCCCAACTTTTACTCCTCCTATCTCCCAAAGCAATATGATTATTCTTGGTAAATTGATTGGCCATAGCCAACAAAATTGATGCCCCATGGTATGAAGGCGATAATGCTGCAACTGTTGTCTTTTACTTAGTGAACTTTCTTTCAATGGTATTGGAACACATGTGTCCCCTAATTGTACTTTGTAGTGCCGCAAGCTATGGGGGAGAACACCTGGTTGTACAAGAAATAGTATATACCCGAAGAAAGGTCACAGGAGTGTTGGGTACAGTGTAGTAGGTAACTCACCTGGATAAAAACTTGTTACTGACTGTTATGCTGACCCACTGTTTTCAGTGATTTCTGACACCCTGACAAGGATCAGCTATACAATTGGGAAATGTTAGTTAAAATCTGCACTCCTTATCTGCAAACATGTACTGGGTCAGTGGGACAAAGGAATAAAGCTAAAGTGTCAGAATAACAGAAGGGCAAGAAGCCCAGCCACTTGCAGACGGGGGCCACTAAAAGTCTTTGTGGGTCTCTCAAGGAAGGTTACCTTCAACTCAGTGGGTTTAGTTTACTAAAGGTAAACAGGTTGTTCACTTTGCAAGGAAAGCTGCACTTTTCAGGGGAATTTCCCCTAGCACTTAGTAAATATGATGAACTTTACTTTAAAAGGAATACCCAATCGCCTGCAAGGAAAAGAAAAAAGCACTTATGATTGCACATGATTGGATGATGGAAGCCAGCAGAGCTTCACCTCATTCACTAGGCTAGGGAAAAATCAGCCTAGTTGCAAATTAACTTTAGAAATTTAGCCACATGATAAAAAGAGGAAATCAAATAGGGAAGCACCAAACTATAGATGAACCAGGAATTACCTATTGTTCTGAGATTGGCACGCAACCAACACTTTTCAAATGACGATTCTATTATATTGGATTGTTTAAATTTACTGATAAACGCAGTATCAACAGCTTTGTAAACACTGCCTATGTTTAATCACCGTTTCAACCCATGCTCTGTGTTTTTCCATCATCTCCTGTAAAGACTCCAAGGTATGTGATGCAGGAAATGGCAAATGGCAAGTCACATCCTCTCTCATTTCCAGCTGCCATCCTAATATTTAAAATGCCAGAGTTCATGGTAAGCCTCTATTTCACCCTGCCACCTCAGGCAAGGTTTTCACCCTGCAAGTAACAGTTATAGAAAAATATTACTCTGAAAAATATTTGTTTGACAAGGCCAGTACTGTATGTACAAATAATAAATGTTGTTACTGCTAAATTCCCCAAATCTTTTCAGACTAAAAAAAAAAATTTCCTGGTGGTGGGTGGTATAAATGGTGCCACACCTTATTATTAGTTACAATCACACAACACCTAAATACTTGGGGTTTTAGGCAATAATAGGTGATATATACAGGTGCATCACAAAAAAATTGAATATCATCAAAAAGTTTATTTATTTCAGTAATTCAATTCAAAAAGTAAAACTCATTCATTACACACTGAGTGCTATATTTCAAGCATTTTTTTCTATTGATGATTATGGCTTAAGGTAGTGAAAACCCAACATTCTGTATCTCATAAAATTTAAATATTACATAAGACCATTATAAAAAAAAGGATTTTTAATACAGAAATATTGGCTTACTAAAAGGTATGTCCATATACAGCAGGGATATGCAATTAGCGGACCTCCAGATGTTGCAAAACTACAAAACCCATCATGCCTCTGCCTCTGGGTGTCATGCTCGTGGCTGTCAGAGCCCTGCTATGCCTCATGGGATTTGTAGTTCTGCAACAGCTGGAGGTCCGCTAATTGCATATCCCCGATATACAGTATACATGTAGTATGCACTTAATACTTGGTCAAGGCTTATTGTGTATAAATGACTGCATCAATGTGGTGTGGCATGAAGGGGATCAGCCTGTGGCACTGCTGAGGTGTTATAGAAGCCCAGGTTGCTATAGCAGCCTTCATCTCATCTGCATTGCTGGATCTGGTGTCTCTCATCTTCCTCTTGACAATACCACACTATGAGGTTTAGGCCAGGCAAGTTTTCTGGCCAATAAAGCACAGTGATACCATGATCATTAAACCAGGTATTGGTACATTTGGCAGTGTGTGTAGGTGCCAAGTCCTGCTGGAAAATCAAATCAGCATCTTCATAAAGCTGGTCAGCAGAGGGAAGCATGAAGTGCGCTAGAATTTCCTGGTAGAGGGCTACTTTGACTTTGGAGTTGATAAAACACAGTGGACCAACCCCAAACGATGACATGGCTCCCCAAAACTTGACACTGGACCTTATGCAACTTGGATTCTCTGCCTCGCCCCTCTTTCTCCAGACTCTGGGACCTGTATTTCCAAATTAAATGCAAAATGTACTTTCATCCGAAAAGAGGGCTATGGACCACTGAGCAACAGTCCAATCTTTTTTCTCCTTATCCCAGGTAAGGCGCTCCTGACAATGTCTCTGGTTCAGGAGTGGTTTGTCACAAGGACTGTGACAGTTGTAGCCCATGTCCTGTGTGTGGTGGCTCTTGAACCACTGACACCAGCCATAGTCCATGCCTTGTGAGTCTTCCCCAAATTCTTGAATAGCCTTTGTTTAACAATCTGCTCAAGACTGCGGTTATCCTTGTTGCTTGTGCACCTTCATCTACCACACATTTTCCTTCCACTCAACCTTCCATTAATATGCTTGGATACAACACTCTGAAAAGCCAGCTTCTTTAGCAATGACCTTTTGTGACCTACCCTCCAAGTCAGCATTCATGATTGTGTAACCTACTGAACCAGACTGAGAGACCATAAATGCTCAGGAAACCTTTACAGGTGTTTTGAGTTAATTAGTTGATTAGAGTGGTACACCATGAGTCTACAATATATAACTTTTTCACAATATTCAAATTTTCTAAGATACCGAATTTTGGGTTTTCACTAGCTGTAAACCATAATCATCAAAATTAAAAGAAAGACCTGCTTGAAATATCTCTCTCTGTGTGTAATACATCTTTATAATATATGAGCTTCACTTTTGAATTGAATTACTGAAATAAATGTACTTTTTGATATTATCCAAGTGCTTAGGTGTTGTGTGATTTCCTAATGGTTTAGCACAGGGTATCTTCAGATTTGTACACTTACCACAGCAGTGGCCATCTCAAGTCCCATAGATCCCCAGCTGAGTAACAACACAAAAAAGCTCACCACCGTCATTCTGGAAAAACAGACAGAAAATACAGAAAGTTAACAATGCAGCTTTAATTGCACAGTAAGTAAATGCAACAAAATAAATGCAGACACAATTTTGTACTACCAGCATCCTACGTGTAATACAAACTATTTCTCTTTACTTCCTGTCCCAAAGCCAAAACAGGAAGTGAGAGGAAATGCCTCCAAAAGTGAGGGAATCCCAGGGTGTCACCAGGTCACAAAAAATAGTGTTCCCATTGGAAGATTACACCTCTATTACTGTTCTGGTGATAAGAGCGGGTCTATGGCCAAGAGTATGACACAATATGGTGGAGGGTTCCATCAACAACAGATGGGTAGCTGTCCTATCCAAGAAGATGCAGGGCAGGGTAGGGACTCGATCAATTTTTCGATCAACACCTGGCCAAGCCTAGTCCCCTTACATGCAGTTTTGCAGCTTAAAAATATTACATTAACTCCACAGCTCATATTTATTCAGGTAGCATTTGAAACAGGAGGGACATCAGTCAGCTTTTAATAATAAAAAAAATCTAATCTAGAGTGTTGTTTTACAGGAAAAATACAGCCAAATATTGTATTAACAGTGCTTACAAATAATTTACTTGGCTGCATTTTAAACTGTATAGAAACCAGGCAGCTTTTAATCAAAAACTCAATATAGTGGATTATTTCACCAAAAAAGGGTCAGCAAAATATTTTACAGAGCCCATGCATAGTATGAAAGCAATTTTACTAAGCCACAGTTGAATCGGGAGAGAACCGGCAGGTTTTAAAGAAGAAATCACAATTAGAGTACTCGATTTTAGAAAGACAACAGCTATGAATATTTTTGATTGATGGAGCACAGGAATAGGCCAAAAAAGGAGACAAAGACACTCGACTTAGCTTGCATCAAACACTGTATTTTATGTAACATGTGGAACAGCACTAGAATACACTTCAAAATTTCAGGCACAATGCTAAATTGACCATGCAGAAAAGGATTGCACACATTTGGCAGCTGAAGATCAGCTGGGTAAACATTAGGTGTGGCGCCTTGACAGGGCAGAAACAATGGAATAGGGCAGTAAAGGCAGCATGAGAGTGTAATGCTGGCTGTCACAAAAACCTCTGCTGCACTAAATGCAGCAAGGAAACAAGAAGACTTCTTGACGTTGAAGCCTGTGCTAGGCACTACTATGCACAGCTCCATGCTGTCCCTAGTTCATGCTTGATGTGCCATAAGGAAAGTCTTTAAAACTATTTATAAGACTTCCATTCATTTGATCAACTTAATAGCAACATAATTTGTTACTGACACACTCAAGTACCTTAATCTTAAAAAGGACTGTTGGGTCTATTCACTGTAAATACAATTAGGGACACACACCACAATTAGGGATAAGCCAATGGTTCATACTGAACATTGGCTATTCAGGCATTCAGATGAATGCCCAATCTTTTGCCCATTTGGCCCAATATTCGGTGGGAGTTAAACATCATATATAGAAGCAGTATTTTTATCGCTTCTATACATGACAGTTTTTGCCTGTCAGTGGTTGCTAAGGAAGGGGCAGTTACTGGCACCCACTGTGTTCCTAGCAACAACTGATATTCTGCTCAGGGAGCTGTCATTGTGCAAGGAATTTTCGTGTGCACTGGATTCATCTGTTTTTTCTTTTCTTTCTGTGAATCTGTGGACAGCAGGCATCGTAATTAATAATATGTTTACTACTATAGACTTTTCAAATGTTTGGTATTTCTTTATTTGTAGGTTACATTTTTTATTTATTTTTTGTTATGAGAAGTGGTAATATGCACCCTTTACTCATTAACATAAATAGTGGTATCTGGGGGTCCCCTTATTTTTAAATTCAAATTACAATAAAATTACAATAAACCCCCTGCCAGCAGACCCCCACAACCAGTGAGCTGGGGTTGTGAGGAAGAGGCTCTTACCCTTATCAATATGACAACCCCTCATGTTGAGGACATGTAGACTGGTATGGGTCAGGAAGGGGGTGCACGCTCTTCCCCCCTTTCCTGGCTAGTCAGGCTTTATGCTCAGATTAATGGTCTGGCATTATTTGTATAGCAATCCACCTTTAAATTACTCTGGGTCTGGTATAGATTTCACAAGGGATTTAGCTTTTTTTTGTGTGTGGGGGTACTCTCTTAAAATCCATCGGAGACTTGACGGGTCTGGTATGCATTTTGGGTGGGGAAGATATTTTCTTTTTTTTTTAACAAGCAAATATTTTTCTTCATTCCTGTTGTAGGATGTATAGCAGTAAAAGTGACCTTTACAAAGAATGACACAGTTTAAATTGCCAGTAAATGTAATTGCTGGCTTATTTTATAAATAAAAATATAGACCCCTCCAAATGTGCCCTAAAATATATAACAGATCTTATGTCTGCTATATTTATTATGTATTTCCCTGCTGGCTTATTTTTTTTAAAGAAGCCAGCAGGGAAATTTAATTTGCTGGCAATTTAAAACAATTTGTAAAGGTCAGTACTACTGCAGCATTTTCTGTACATCACAGAGATGTGCCCTGTCTAAGGCAGGATTAGGACACCCAAGCATGCTGTGTAAAGGAATTGGACATTTTTAATGTTTTCACTTTAAGCATTTAAAACATCACTTCTCTTGGCCGAACTGAATTTTTTGAATTGGTACATGTTCCCCAGGTCAGTACCCACTCCCTATGCAATTTGTTGACGTGCCATTTTTGAGTCGACAGATTTGGCTTATCTTGATTAAATTGGGGGTTCAGGTTCATCCAAACATCTAAACTAAAATTTGCCAAACCCTGTTCAAACTGAACCCAAGGCAGTTTGAGTGATCCCTAACTACGAGCACTAGACAGCATAGTAAATACAGGGGGTGCACTCCACTTATTGTAGTCCACCACACTGCAATTCATTGTAATGTAGCAGTAGCACTATACAGCAATGCATATTGCACTGAATAGCTCTGTAGTGTACAGTAGTAGTAACCATGGCTTTTTGTCTCAGAAATTAGGGGCAGGAACTCAACCACGACTTCTCAGCAAATAGTGAGTGTGGTCAGATTTCACTAACAGTGGAAGGGGCAATAAATACCAGGAGTGCATTATGTACAAAGTGCAGAGTTTTTTTTTGGGGGGGGGGGGGGTGTTACACAGAGTGCAGAGTTCAGTCTTCTTCCACAGTTGCTTACCTCTGCATCCCCTATCCTCCTTACTTTCACCACTCTTCAACTCTGACCTCTGCATGCAACCCTTCTTCCACTGTCTCTATCTTATTAACGTATTAGACTGAAGCACCCAGCCGGCTCTAGTACCTCCCCTCACACTGTAGGTGGCTCTGCCTGTCTCACTTGCAGGGGGATCATTAATTTGGGGTGTTGGGATCTGCACCTGCATCTCACTGGTCCCCATCCTGCACTCAGTGGCAGTCACTCAGGAGATCAAATCTGTGGGAGCCGTTAGGAGACAATCTTTCACTTGTAAACACAGAAGCTGGACTTCTGTGTTTGCAAGCTACACGCTATAGTGGTGAGCAGGGAGCAGAAGGCCTGAGCCGGAGGTGGTGGAACTGAGTTCCACCAAGTTCCAGCTGAAACAATGCCCTGGTAGTAACTATTTCTACCTGAAATTGCTGTCAGGTAGCCTTATCTATTCACACTCCAACACAAACTGATAAAGGGCTGATGAAAAAGCAGATTTTTATAGGGAAGGGGCTTGCTCATATACAAACCCCCATTATTAGCCATAGTAAGCCTGAACTCAAATCTCTACTTTTTAGCTGTACAAGACAAGTTTGAGAACAAATTGGTTGTATGCAAGTGAACAAACAGGTCTGTGATTGTGGTACTTATTTTGTATTGATCACACATAAGTTCCAATATTTTTGTATGATCATTATAGATTTTCATCCATTTCCTCCTGATGAGACAGACCTAGCTGTATACAGTAAGAAATGCAATTTGTCCTCTCCATCTCACTATACACTCAGCATTATAATACAGTATTCACAGCAATATACAACACAACACAACACAAAGGTGTTTGACTGAGGCCTCGTACACACGACCGAACATGTCCGCTGAAACTGGTCCGTTTCAGCAGACATGTTCGGTCCTGTGTAGGGCCGACCGGACAATTTTCCGGCCGACCGGACAGGTTTCCAGCGGACAACTGTTTCTTAGCATGCTAAGAAACATGTCCGCTGGAACCATGTCCGCCGGACATGTCCGATGGTCAGTATGACTCAGTGGACATGTCCGCTGGCCCGAGAACCCGCTCATGACGTCGAAGTGATTCGACGCATGCGTGGAAGCATTGAACTTCCGGGTTCGCGTCATCGTCGCCGCCACGTCACCACGTCGTCTGTCCGTGGGAAATTTGGTCTGATGGTGTGTACAGCCATCAGACCAAATTATCCCAGCGGACATGTCCGATGAAAACGGTCCGTTTTCATCGGACATGTTGGGTCGTCTGTACGAGGCCTAAAACGAAATTATCGATTTACGTACATAGCAAGGTGGCGATTCATTAAGTGAATACACAAATGGGGGTTTTAATCTATTTAATCTTTCCTCACAAAAAGTATTGCTATGTTTTATGGCATTATGCTGTATGTATATATTGTGAAAAAAAATAGATTTTAATATCTTGTTGCATGCTTGTACCATTAAAGCGCAACTTTTTTGCTTCTGGGAGACTGCTACAAAGGGTCTAGTATGCACTTTGGGTAGGGAAGCAATTTTTTTTTGTTTATGTTCAATTCCAAGCGTGGGCTAGGGCAGTCTATGGACAGGCTAGGGCAGTATAGGGGCAGGCGGAGCAGCTCGCTGGGCAGTTGTCGTCATGACACACAACTGCCGGGAAGAAAATCTTGGTCGTCAATTTGCGGGTAAATAGAAGAGGAGAGGTGACCATGGTTCAATTTGCTGCCCCTCTCAAAGTGCTGCCTGGATCAATGGACCCACTTGGACCCATGGTAGGGCCGACACTGGGTGCTAAATAGGCAGGATAAGTGTACATTTTATGAAAGTACACTTTTCCTTAAAACATCTGTTTAAAATCTACTATAGACTCTCACTGTTCCAGTCAAAAAAACACATTTATAGGAATTAGTATGTGATCTTTGCTGAAGGTGGGGCTGCGCTGATAAACAATCAGCGGGAACCCCCCTGTCAGGAGAGCCGCCGATCGGCTCTCCTCTACTCGCGTCTGTCAGACGCGAGTGAGGAAGAGCCGATCACCGGCTCTTCCTGTTTACATCGTGATCAGCCGTGATTGGACACGGCTGATCACGTGGTAAAGAGCCTCTTTACCGAGATCGGAGATGCAGGGTGTCAGGCTGACACCCCGCATCACCGATCGCCGCGCTGCGCGAAAGTAGGACACCGGAAGTAGGCGGCCTGTCCAGCACTTATGGTAAGGACAGGTCCCTCCCCCTTCTGGAATTGTGCTCACAGTACAACTGTGACTGGCACTGGTTATAAATTGTTGAAATTGTTATGTTGCTTTAATAAAGCTGTGGCCTTGCCCTTTCCAACTTAACGGTTGTAAGAGTGTTTATTTATTGGGATGAAGGGGCAAGGGGGAAGGTTTATGTACATAAGTTTGTAGTAAAGGGTACCTGGGAGCATTGCGCCTCAGCAGTCAAGGGATGGACATGGTCAGCAACAATACTCAGGTAGGCTGTGGTGTTTAAATGATGCTCAATTGGTACTAAGGGGCCCAAAGTGTGCCAAGAAAATATCCACCACACCATTACACCACCACCACCAGCCTGAACCATTGATACAAGGCAGGATGGATCCATGCTTTCATGTTGTTTACTCCAAATTCTGAGCCCACCTATAGTCCTTATAATTTGAAAGTAAACAGCAGAGGAGAAGTTGCAAAGCATGCAGGGAATGCAGGAAGTTGTGAAAAGCGATGACCAGCAGACAGGCAGTACTCACAATGTAAAAGGAGATTTTTCAAGCTTATATTGAATCGTCAAAAATAACTATTGTGTAGTTATCTGTATTGCTATCACAATGCTGATGTTATAAAGCGAAAGTGTATTCTGTGACCATAGATTTTCTTTATCAACGGCCATATATTGCACTGTAGAAATTTTTTCAGGTGTTGCTAAAAACTGCATAATCACAGACTCTGGATTTAGAGCCCATTCACACTGAGCCGCGGGCAGCATTAGCGATAAAGCGTAGCTAGCATTAGTGGCGCTTTGCCGGGTTTTTTTTGGGGCGCTATTTGGCCACTAGTGGGGTGATTTTAACCCATGCTATCAGACGAAGAAAGGGTTAAATGCACCCGTGTAATGCCGCTGCCGAAGTGCTTATCAGGCGCATCGGGAGCGGTGCCCATTAATTTCAATGGGCAGAAGCAGAGTAGGAGCATTGTATCCACGGCTCCTCCACCGCTCCTTTACCGCTGCTCCACCGCCCCAAAGATGCTGCTTGCAGGACTTTGTTTTTACATCCTACCAGCACAGCGCCCCAGTGTGAAAGCACTTGCATTGAGGTGGCAGGGGAGGAGTTTTTCAGGCGCTTTACAGGCGCTATTTTTAGCCCTTTAGCGCCTGAAAAACGCCTCAGTATGAAAGGAGTCTTGGGTTCTCACTTGTTACCTGCAACTGGAGAATTTTACACAGAGGGTAGCTTAGCGTACTTAAGCTTAGTTAGGGTGAAAAGACAAAGCCCCGATCAGACAGACTCTGTAATTTTAAATTATATCCATTCAAGTTTTATCATTTGATTAAAGTGTACTAATAACGCTTTTGTTACATTTTTTCCAACATTTTTTTGGGATCTTCTTGTGCTTTGGTCACCAGCTAAGTACTATGGGAAAATATAATTTGTTACAGTTTGAGCAAAAAAAAGACTTTTGTTCGCTGCAGAATAACACTCAAATCACCATACAGTTTATATCAGATGCCTTGATTGCTGTGCACAAACTTAACACAAGAGGGAGTACTCACACAATTACAAGCCACTTGATCTGCTTGGCCAGGCCGAGTAAGGTGAAAAGACAGATAATCAGATCCAAAAGCAGCAGCAGAATATAAGCCAGCCACCTGCAGATACAAAGGAGGAAAAAGCAAAGATGAAATCTATCTGAGAACATGGCACAGACACAGGCGCATGCCTGAAATGTATTTCATTGTAATGTGGTCTTTATCTGTTGCACAATAGCATGCTGTATATATTCTGGCTTTTACGCATTCCTGTGATTTTTTTTATTTTTTATTATTATTGTATGTTTAAAATAAATCATTGCACTGTTTTTCTTGTCTCAATAAATATATGACCATTGAAATCATTGATGAAAGTTACATAATTTTTCAGCTTGTACTATGTACAGGCTGAGATAGATTCAAAATGACTGCCCACCTAGACCATCTATTTGAAGTCACCCCCTTCTAGCCCTCTAAAATGGCTAGTTTTAGTATCACACTAACAAGATATCAGTTTGGTTTTATATGTAGGGACCCAGAGTGAATGTACTTTTAGTAAACAGTGCACTATTATGCACTATTATGTCTACAGAAAGGCACAACTGTGCAGCGACAGCAACAATTTGGACTCAGATTGCATTGTCAGGCATGACATAAGTCTGGAGCTTATCCCGACCACGACACCATCTGCCTGGAGTTTGCATGTTCTCCCTGTGTCTGCGTGGGTTTCCTCCGGGTACTTTGGTTTCCTCCCACACTCCAAAGACATTCTGGTAGGTTAATTAGATCCTGTCCAAATTGGCCCAGTATATATGTATATATGACTGTATGTCCCAAGTGTTTTGAGATCCTATGGGGTAAATGACCGCACCAGCCAGGAAGACACTGGCTGCAAAAAGCGCCTAGAGGCAATTCAGTTCACATGTGTAGAGCTATACAAGTCACTCATTCATTCATATATAGACAGTAATGTCTTATAGTCATCAACATGATATGTGGGTGCAGAGGCGGCTCTTTAATTAGGCAAATTAGGCGGTCGCCTAAGGCCTCACACTCACAGGGGCCTTGTGGCCACCTAACTTACCCAATGCATTACCCCAGTTTTGAGGGACATGGGACCTTAACACTGATGTGCTCAGGCGACGTTAAGAGCCCTGGCCAGCGTCCCTAACAACCAGTAAATATTGGTGACACCACCCCTTTGTGACGTCAATGACCCAGCATGCCCTCAGTCAATGACGTCACCAGGGGGCGGGTTCACCAAGTGGCCCCAAGCCCCTTAGTTATTAAAGAGCAGGATCTGGGGGCCACTTTGTTAAAGGGGGCTTTCAGATTCCGATAAGCCCCCTGCCCATATACCCCCAAACCCACCGGCCAGGGTTGTGGGGAAGAGGCTCTTGTCCTTAAATTATTTTTCCCATTATGAGTGTGAGTGGGGGCCCCATGTCAAGTTTTGCCTAAGGCCTCACAAAGCCTAGAGCCGCCCCTGTGTGGGTGTCTGTGTGTTGCCCCTTGCAGCCCTGCCGCCCCAGATTACAAACTATGAATACTATACAAAAATGTGGCTCCAATTAGAGGGCTGGATTGTCAGTGGTGCCAGTTCATCCTTATGTACAGCTAACCATAACTAGGCATATCTAAAGAGCTATCTTATTTTAAATAACTTTGTTCACAAGTGGCCTGTTGTCTGCAGACAACTTTACCTTGAAAAAGAAGCCTTATGACCACAACATACAGGGATATACAAGGTAATACTGACATATAATCACACACATAGGTTGGACTTGTCACTTGATGGACTTACTATGTAACTATGTATGTAACTACAAGTGGTAGAATCCTTAATTTTTCAAGAAGAGCTTTCAATAGACAGTTGGAAGAAGTAAGAACATGTAAGAGAAGTTAAACTTCTAAGTTTGTTTGATTTGCCTGGATATATAAAATTATCAAAAGGAAAGTGATACTACCATTTTCCTATTGTGCAAAAACATCATGCACCACAACAATCTATGCAGTAATATGTCAAGAACAAGAAATGGTTCATGATGTTAAACCCTTCAACAATTCCATTAGAGCTTTTTCTGATGAATTCCAATACTGCCCTTAAAGGAGTTGTAAAGGAAAATGTTTTTTCACCTAAATGCAATCTATGCATTAGGGTGAAAAAACATCTGCTGCTACCCCCCCCCCCGAGCCCCTGTTATACTTACCTGACCCCTCGAAAGTCCCATGCGGTCCCGATATCCATTGGCTGGCGCTGCTGTCAATCACATCCAGTGACGAGGGGCGGGGCCAAATGATACAGTGAGCGGCTATGGCCGCTCTCTGTATCATGGGAGCGCGCTCGCAATTAGTGACCACCATGCGAGCTCTCGCATGACTGTGGTGACTAATTGCGGGGAGGACAGAGACAGCCGCAGAGGGACCCCAGAAGACATGGATTGGGGCACTCTGTGCAAAACGAACTGCACAGTGGAGGTAAGTATAACATGTTTGTTATTTTAAAAAAATTCAGAAAGAATCGCCTATCTTTAGGCAGGCGTAGCGTATCTCAGATACACTACGCCGCCGTAACTTAGGGCGGCAGGTCCTGTATTCAGAAAGAACTTGCGCTCTAAGTTACGGTGGCGTAGTGTAAATGGGCCGGCGTAAGCCCACCTAATTCAAACTAGGCTGGTAGTGGGCGTGTTGTATGTAAATGATTTGTGACCCCACATAAATGACGCGCTTTACGAACGGCGCATGCACGCGCATGCCCAGTATCACATCAAATTTTCTCCCTAAGATACGTCGGCTCAATGTTTAGGCGACGTGAACGTAACCTACGCCCATCCCCATTCACGGACGATTTACGCAAACTACGTAAAATACGACGTGGTTCTGACGTTTCCGACGTCCATTTTTTGGCTTGTCGTGTTAGTAAAAGACGATTCGCGCTTTTCTGTCTGTTACAGCGTGATGTATGTGCTTACTCCATTACGAACGGCTCTGCATATCCCGTACTGTTCTGAGGTCTGAACAGTGTACTGTATTTGTGTTACTGTAGTGTAGATATGCTGGGGGCGCTATGGGAGGGGGGACTACTAGCACAAGTGAAGAGGAGGTCTGCACTGGGGGGTCTATGCTGATGGAGGGGGGTCTGCACTGCAGGAGGGGATCTGCACTGAGGGAGGGGGTCTGTACTGAGGGAGAGGGGTCTGCACTGAGGGAGAGGGGTCTATACTGTGGTAGGGGGTCTGCACTGCAGGAGGGGGGTCTGCACTGAGGGAGAGGGGTCTGCACTGCGGGAGGGGGGTATGTACTGTGGGAGGGGGGTCTGCACTGAGGGGGAGGGGTCTGTACTGTGGGAGGGGGGTCTGCACTGTGGGAGGGGGGTCTTACTGCGGGAGACAAGTCTGTACTGCGGGAGGGGGGTCTGCACTGTGGTAGAGGGGTCTATACTGCGGGAGGGAGGGGTGTCTGCACTGTGGGAGGGGGATCTGTACTGCGGGAGGGGGGTCTGCACTGCAGGAGGGGGGTCTTTACTGTGGGAGAGAGGTCTGCACTGTGGGAGGGGGGTCTGTACTGAATTCGCTGACTGGGATGCCTCACCAACCCCATTGCATCTCCAGGCTCCAGGACCAGCAGCCAGACCCTTGGCCCCAGCAGCCAGACCCCAGGATCAGCAGCCCAGCTTTAGCAGCCAGATCCCAGGACATGAAGCCCAGCTCCAGCAGCCAGATCCCAGGACATGAAGCCCAGCTCCAGCAGCCAGATCCCAGGACATGAAGCCCAGCTCAAGCAGCCAGACCCTTGGCCCTAGCAGCCAGACTCCAGGACCACCAGCCGGGGGCGCCGGTACAGATTCTCGCCAAGGGCGCTGGAGACCCTAGGTATGCCTTTGCTTAATCCTTGCAGAATCCTTATTGTATTCTTATGGCAATTAATATTTTGACATAACCAGCAGAAAGGAGCAGCACAATATTTATTTTTTTATTTAATTACAAAAGTGTGCTTATCCTTTTTCAAGGCGATGAGGAATGATGTGTCTAGGTCAGATCTACACCTCAACATAACTTGGTTGAATTGCTCTACATAGAATATTTTGAAAAAAAATCTCACCTATAATCCTCAATGAAATTAATTTGCTCTGCCATCATGTTTAGATTTAGCTCAACTTCCTTCCAAAAAGACAGCTCTGCCAAATTCTGGGCCACTGATTCCACTTCCCTCCTGGTGTTCCGAACAATGACTAGGAAATCTGTGCGCTTCGAAAAGATCTCCTCCAGCTGAGTCAGGTCACTCTTCACTACAGAGCTAAGAAGCTGCACTGTGTCTGAGATCTGTGGGAACAAAGATTGACATTGAAAGACAAAGCACCACTTGTATTGTGCAAAAATGAATACTTATCTTATGAACCAAAGGGAAACTCATCTATGTATCCAGTTATAACTGAAAATGATTTTTTCATTTTTCAATGATTTTCACTTTTCATTGCACCATATTTTAATGATTATATTTATTGCGTAGATATACATGTTTCTACCAGACAGCATAAGGGTGACCATAAACAGCATGATAAAAGCAAGTGGTACTTTTCATTTTGAGCATTGCCTCTGACAATCAGTATGTTTATAATCCAGTAGGAGGCAAAACAAGTTTTTGTGATAGAGGGAGGTGATTTTTATCTCACAGACGTTCCAACTGGCAAATCTCCCTAAAAGCAAACCTGCAACTCTCAGCATCAGTTGACTAATGCTTTGGGTTTTCGCACTCTGTTCATGTTAGGGCAGGATCATAGGGCCAGATTCAGGTACAATTGCGGCGGCGCAACGTAACCCGTTTACGTTACACCGCCGCAAGTTTTCAGTGTAAGTGCCTGATTCACAAAGCACTTACCTGTAAACTTGCGGCAGTGTAACGTAAACCCGTCCGGCGCAAGCCCGCCCAATTCAAATGGGGCGTGTACTATTTAAATTAGGTGCGGTCCCGCGCCGGATGTTCTGCGCATGCTCCGTTCGCAATTTTCCCGACGTGCTTTGCGCGAAATTACGGCAGCCCGACGTGTTTGTGAATCGCGACGTGCGTAACGTACTTACGCCAAAAAAAGAATTCAAAATCGACGCAGGAACGACGGCCATACTGTAATTTTACACCATGTTAATAGCACACTTAACTTTGCGACGGGGAAAAAAGACTTGCGCCGACGTAACGAACGCAAAAACCTTTGTGGATCGCCGTAACTGCTAATTTGCATACCCGACGCTGGAAAACGACCCACCTCCACCCAGCGGCGGCCGAGGTACTGCATCCTAAGATCCGACGGTGTAAGTCAATTACACCTGTCGGATCTAAGGGCTATCTATGCGTAACTGATTCTATGAATCAGCCGCATAGATACGACAAGAGATACGACGGAGTATCAGGAGATACGGCGTCGTATCTATTTTGTGAATGTGGCCCATAGTTCACAGAATCATTCTGCGTATCTCTGAAAATCTGTGGACTTGGAACATTAAAGGATAAGTTCACCTTTAAGAAAAAAATGCACACATTTTTTTAGGAAAATAATGCGCATTTATTATTTGTTTCCTACAAATCCTTGCATTTGCGATCAATGAATTGTGAGTGCAATGTCAGGGTCCTCCAGACATTTCCTCCAGCTTTCATATTTAATATGTTCAGAACTGGAAATAATGTATATTGTAGAGCATTTTCGTCAGCCTCTAGCAGCAGATATGCCACCTTTTTGGAGTAATACAAAATATACCATCAATGTGATGAAAGGGGTACACTATATAGAGGATTATATCTTTGTAACCGCTAATGTTTCATCTTTTCGTATCCAATGAACAGTGATTACAATCAGTTTAGTATTATTTAGTTAGAGAAGTTCCAGGCACTATCAAACGAGTACAAAAGAAAAATAATTTTGTGGGTCCTTGAATTTGCCATGCATCACAACTAGTTTGAGATGAGATATTACCTTCAAGGTAGTGGTGTGGCAATAGGAGCCAAGTATGCCCAGTATAACCAATCTTTGCATGGTTAGGTGGGAGAATGACATTATCTATGGTGTGCACCCTTTACAATTATTCATGAAATAGCGTAAAGCGGAGTTCCACCCAAAAGTGCAAGCTCCGCTTATCAGCCTCCTCCCCCTCCGGTGCCACATTTGACACCTTTTGGGGGGGGGGGGGCGTGTACCTGTTTTTGACAGATACTCATCCCCACTTCCAAGAGATCTCGCCTCAGCAAGATCACTCAGAAGTTCTGCCCCCTCCTCCTTTCCCCGCCACCTATTCAGAAAGTGCAATGCGTTTTGTGCCTTGCGCAGTAGGGAACCGGTTATGAAGCTGGAAGGTGCCAGGTTCCCTTACTACGAATGGTGGCGGCAGCACCAGAGAGCTGATGGAAACATCGGCTGGAGTGCCAACATCGCTGGATTCCATTACAGATAAGTGTCCTAATATTAAAAGTTAGCAGCTACAGTTTGTGACTTTAAATGTTTTGCTGGGGGGGACAGAACTCCTCTTTATTGACAATAAGAGGTATAAAGCCCTGTACACACGATCGGATATCTGATGAAATCTAGTCCGATGGATTTTTTCGTTGGATATCCGATGAAGCTGACTTTCATCAGTCTTGCCTACACACCATCAGTCAAAAATCAGACCGTGCCAAAACGCGGTGACGTAAAACACTACGACGTGCTGAAAAAAATGAAGTTCAATGCTTCCGAGGATGCGTCGACTTGATTCTGAGCATGCATGGATTTTTGACCGATGGACTTCCACACAGACAATGTTTTTTTTCTATCGTTTTTTTTAATCCTAGGAAAAATTTAAAACATGTTCTATTTTTTTTCACCGATGGAAAACAAACCGATGGGGCCCACACACGATCAGTTTGTCCGATGAAAACAGTCCATCGGTCTGTTTATATCGGACAAACCGATCGTGTGTACAGGGCTTTAGACTTAAATAGGATTATATATTAATACTTAATTTTTTCTTACACACAGTTCCTGTGGGGCAATGTACCTGCTCCAGTTGTCTGCAATATGTTGGCAGGACCACACAGGCACTTCAGGTTCATCTTTAGGAGTAGGGATGAGCCAAACACCCCCCGAGTTCTGTTCACACCAGAACATGCGAACAGGCAAAAACTTTGTGTGACCAAACGAACACCGTTAAAGTCCATGGGACAAGAACATTAAAAATCTAAAGTGCTAATTTTAAAGGCTTATATGCAAGTTATTGCCATAAAAAGTGGATGGGGACCCGGATACTGCCCCAGGGGACATGTATCAATGCAAAAAAAGTTTTAAAAATTTCACTTTTTTCAGGCGCAGTGAATTTAACAATGCTTAAAGTGAAACAATAAAAATGAAACATTGCTTTAAATATTATGCCTGGGGGATCCCCTTAGTCTGCCTGTAAAGTAGCGCATCTTTCCCATGTTTAAAACAGTACCGCAGCAAAATGACATTTCTAAAGGAAAAAATTTATAATTTATTTTGTATTGTATTGCCGCTGTAATTGATTTTCGGACCACAGCAATATACTTAAAAAATCATTGAAAAAAAACAACGTGGGTTTCCCCCCAGTCCATACCAGGCCCTTTGGGTCTGGTATGGATATTAAGGGAAACCCTGTGCCAAAATAAAAAAAAATGGCGTGGGGGACCCCCCAAAATCTATACCAGACACTTATCTGAGCATGCAACCTGGCAGGCTGCAGGAAAAGGGTCGGACACAAGAGCGCCCCCCTCCTTAACCGTGCCAGGTCACATGCCCTCAACATGGGGAGGGTGCTTTGGGGCCCCATGCCCCTCATCCAGGGTCTGGTATGGATTTTGGGGGGGACCCCACGCTGTTTAAAAAAAATGTTGGTGTGGGGTTCCTCTTAAAATCCAAAGGATTCATAGAAAAGCATTTTGGGTGCTGATGTCCTCCCGTCACACAGTGTAGTTTAACGGCACAATTGGTCACAGTTGGTGAAAGTCAGATTGTTTATTACACAGAAGCACTGCAACTATTATACAATTATGGTTAATAGAATTTATATTGGTCTTTCTGTATGCTGCTCTCATAATTGCTCTTTGATTACCTTTTACATCTGCATTTTCATTTAATACTGGCGCAGATTGAAGGAGACAAGTCAGGTTTTGTCTTGGAATAAAAATTAGAGTGTATTATTTCTCTGACAAAAGACACAAATATTGTACATTCACTGAACAGTATGGGAGCATCTTGATTAGGCTGCAATTTTAGAGGGAGACTCAGGGCAGTGTTGAAATAAAAATGATAGTCTATTATTCAACCAAACAGGCTGAACGAAAGCAAATTGGGAGGTCAGTGTACTTACTAAGTACTAACTAAGTACTAACAAAGTGATGGCCCTTCGACAAAAGCTGGTCCTCTGCAAAGAACTACACCATGTCATTACATGGCTTTACTCCGCTGGAGGAAGAAGATGTTGAAGAGGACCTGTAACATCACTGGACGGTACCAAAGACATTTGGAAAATAAGTTAAGTATAACTTTTTGTTTTAAAGGGGCCAGAGGTGGTGTATTGAAGCGGAGGGAGCAAAGGAGAGTTAGGCCTTGTACACACGACCGGTTTCCTCAGCAGAATCCATCAAGAAACTTGGTGGGAGAGCTTTTTTGCCGAGGAAACCGGTCGTGTGTACGTTTTTCATCGAGGAAACTGTCAAGGAACTCGACGAGCAAAAAAGAGAGCAAGTTCTCTTTTTCCTCGACGGGAGTCTAAATTTGCTCGTTGTGTTCCTCGTCGGGCTGGTTTTCGACGAGAAACACGAACGTGTGTATGCTAAGAAACCCGCGCTTGCTCAGAATAAAGTATGAGACGGGAGTAAAAGTAGCATTTGTAATGGAGATAACACATTTTTCAAGCTGTAACAGACTGAAAAGTGCAAATCGTCTCTTAACAAACTTTTACTTAACACGCAAACACATGAGATTAGCAAAACCAGCCCCAAGAGTTGTGCCAGTGGAATCGAACTTCCCCTGCCGTTGTATGTGTTGTATGTCACCGCGTTTGAGAGTGTGTACGCAAAGCAAGCTTGTCGAGTTCCTCGACAAGCCTAACAAAGAACTCGACGAGGAAAACGATGTGTTTCGCCCGTGTGTACGAGGCCTTAGGCTTTAAGCATTACCATTTTCAAAATTGAAATCTGTAAAGCCTGCTGTATATTCTGCATACTGTATAACCGGGAAGTAGGTAACATGGCTCCCCTCTGGAGGAGTTTTCCAAATGAACTTTACCCTTAAACAGCTGAAATATTTTCCTACAGTGATATATTTTGCTCACAACTGACAATCTATAGTGTTGCTGACAGCAGGAAACTAGTGTCAGTAGTACAGAGTACAACCCTCCCCCGCTCCATGCACATAGCCATGACTAGTGATAGCAGAGCATTTCTTTTGCCAGGGGCTCCTGATACACAATAAACTAACAGAGTTTTCTGTATGAATGGTTTAGTGTTTTAATGCACAGTGACAGGCAGCCCCTTAGGAAAATGGAGGATGCAGGAGCTGTGCAGCAGAGGAGGGTTATTTGCAGCATTTGTTTTAGGGGGTAAAGGCCCCAGGTTTGACAAGTTTGTGGACAAAATACAGAATGTTAATGTAACAGTCAAGGGGGTGGCTGAAAGCAAAATCACTGGATTAAAGAGCTATAGATAGTACACATCTGGAGGAACATATTGGGATTACTAAAAATGCTCTACAGAAGCACTAAGTCTGTTGTCCATTGCCTATTGCAAGCATTGTGGAACTTGCTTGTGATTTACTAGGAATCCTTAGTAATCTGTCAGTTCAAAAAGGTTTATATATTTTGCTATTATTGACTTTATAATATGTGGTAAGGCTTGATAGTATTTGTAAATGCTTTTTTTATTGCTTCTATTTATTGTTTGTACTAGAAAATGCGGGAGAGTAAGGGGCAAAGGACTAGTAGCTGAAGCTAGACCCGGAGCCACCCACTCAATGGTTTTGGGGGGGACTATCGCGGTACTGGTAAATATACATAAAACATAATGATATAAAGAAGTTTATTGAATAAAAATATTTGCAAAACAAATAATTTGTACAATTCATTGATTGGTCAACGTCGACTAGTTTCGCGGGGTTGCCGCTTCGTCAGGACAGCCAATCGAATGAGTTAATTGATAATGCGCGGTACCAGGCGGCCTATGGGGGGTCCCCCCGTGGCGGACAAGGGGATGGTTGATCGTGAAAGTCACGATAGGGAATTGTAAGGAATGCAACCAGGCCAGATGGAATAAAATCCCAGTGCAATGACACCAGATCTGCCGGACAGCGGACATGGACAAGGCAGCACAGTGGGGAATTACCAGGGGCGCATAAGAACACAGGTCCAAAAATACTGGTGAATCCAGTATTGAGTCATCTAGGAAGGGTATCCATGAGGATGACAGATGCATGGTAATGCGTGGACTAGCAGGTAGCGTGAACTGCGCCCAGGGAGAGCCCCAATTTGCAGCCGACCACGTCCTGGGCTATCACAGCCGTGCCATCGGACCGCCGATGGACCGACCAACGCGTTCACGCTACCTGCTAGTCCACGCATTACCATGCATCTGTCATCCTCATGGATACCCTTCCTAGATGACTCAATACTGGATTCACCAGTATTTTTGGACCTGTGTTCTTATGCGCCCCTGGTAATTCCCCACTGTGCTGCCTTGTCCATGTCCGCTGTCCGGCAGATCTGGTGTCATTGCACTGGGATTTTATTCCATCTGGCCTGGTTGCATTCCTTACAATTCCCTATCGTGACTTTCACGATCAACCATCCCCTTGTCCGCCACGGGGGGACCCCCCATAGGCCGCCTGGTACCGCGCATTATCAATTAACTCATTCGATTGGCTGTCCTGACGAAGCGGCAACCCCGCGAAACTAGTCGACGTTGACCAATCAATGAATTGTACAAATTATTTGTTTTGCAAATATTTTTATTCAATAAACTTCTTTATATCATTATGTTTTATGTATATTTACCAGTACCGCGATAGTCCCCCCCAAAACCATTGAGTGGGTGGCTCCGGGTCTAGCTTCAGCTACTAGTCCTTTGCCCCTTACTCTCCCGCATTTTCTAGTATAAATTGGGATGATGGTACACTTTTATTCAATTTATCATTTTATACATGAGGCCATACTCCCCATTTTTGTGCATTTATTGTTTGTAGTTCTATCTACATTGGGCAGCCACATGACAGTACATGCTATGTTTCCTGCTCAGTAGTCAAGTATCACGAACACCAACATAAGGGGTTGTATATTACATATTTAGTGCCTTGTTACTTCAAAGTACCAGTGCTATTTAAATTTAGAGGGAGATCAGAGTGTTAATTGAACTCTAATCTAGTTAATGTTTCAAACTTGGGTCTCTGTCTCAGCTTGGCTGTGCTGTGGGCTCATTCTGTTGTTGGTGTGGTGCTCATCCCACCCGATGACAGTAGGTGGCAGCAGTGAAGTCAAGGCCTTCTTCTTCGAGTGCGGCATCAACCTTTAGGGTGTGTGCACCACGGCCCCCCAGCGTTATGGCCTACAAGGCCGGAGTGTCCGTGCCATGCAGAGTTCCTGGTTCAGGTACCATGTTGGTCCGGAACAATTGAGCTGTGGCAGGGAGCCCAGTGGTCGACTGGGTTCCCAATCCTGAAGATCCCCAGTGGTATAGCTGTTTAATGGGGAGTCTATCTGAGGAGAGTCAATGAGAGGCTGGCGATCCAATAGGGTCTCGACAAACCACCGGGGATCGAGGTATCTGGACACTGGGAGGCTGGTTACCTGTCAGTCGGTACCTGAAAACAACTTGAAGGAGATCCAGGCGTAATTCTACCAAGGAGGTTTATCTCCGTAACCGCAATTGGAGGGCCTGTGGCAGAGGTTTCTCTCTGAATCCATTCCAGGAGGGTCTGTGGTAGAGACTTCTCCCAAAAATTTCCAGTTTATTCCAGGAGGGTCTGTGGCAGAGACTTTTCCTTAAAAGTTTGAGCGAAACTCTGGCTGCCAGGTCAGTGAGAGAGGCCTGTCCAGGTATGCTATTCCCACTCAGGCAGGAGTGGCGCAAGAAGTGTTACACGTGGGAGCAGGATTGTTTCCCCATTGCTACGCCTGAATTTGCTATTCTTCTTTCAACTCTACCTTCTTCACCACAAGTTTTATTGTTTTTACCCGGCTGGGTAATAAAGAGTACAGCAAAAGACACCTGTCATGGACATTCCGTTACTACTGCTATATGCACCATACACCCCTAAGACGGCGGAGAAGCCATAAGGTAACATGCCACCCAAAACAAACCAGCAGCTCCTTCAGGGGTAGTGCTACACATACATCTGACCAATGCCCACATACACACACACACACACACACACCTGTATGTGACATACTCCTGGCCCATTCTATGATGAAGTCCCATAAGGACGCAACACCTAAGATGGAGTTACTTGATGATGTCATCATGTTGTGCGTAGACAGTTTCATAGTCCTAGAATCACATTACTGGCTAAGTACACTGAAGTCTTTATTTTATTGTAGCACCCTGATGTTTAGGCAGGGTTGCAAACACATTTAGTTTGCCTGGTGGTAATTGCCCTGGTTCATTTTTAGAAGATCCACTGATTCCTCTCTAATTCTGGAATTGCTGCACCTTTTCTCTTCTGTCACTAGGTGGCACTGTGGCTGGTGACATTTGTATAACCAGGGCTTAGCAAGGTCAGATCATGAATGGATGGAGTGTCTCAGACAATTTGCAGGGGTTTCTTTAGTCCCTTGGCCTGCTGGGAGAACCTATTTATTTGGGTGGAGTCAGGTGATCGGGGGTTCTGTGCCATCTGGACAGCTGTCTGGGAGGACGTGTGTTGTCATCCTGGATTGCTAGGCTGGAAGCCTGAGGCCTATCCTGGAGACATCTGGCTGCCAGGCTGCCTGAGGTCTATCCAAGAGCAGGAGAAGCAGCATAGGGTTGGGACTGCAGCATTTGAGTTGAAAAGGTTCAGCTGGACAGGGAACTAGTTATGGTCAGAGGTAGAAGGGAAGCTGTCGCCATTAAGAAACCATCTATCTGACTACGCAAGACTACTGTGAGTAAGCTTGTGCAAGTACCAGAGCAGTCTTCTCACCAGCCGGGGACAGTGAAGAAGTGGGAAAGCATCAGCAAATGCCAAGCCAGGGACCCAGCAGGACATCGGGGGTGGCGCATGAGGAGTATAAAGCAGGATAGCTGTGGAAGAGCTTTGGGGATCCAGTGGGATCAGGAAGTCTAGCGAGAGACTGGGAGCTCAGTGAGTGAAGATCTACAGTGGGATACTGTGAGATAATAAAGGACTGTTCTGTGTTACCAAGAGTTGTGTTCAACTACCTTTAGTGACTGTTGCAAGATTAGTTGCCATAGGAGACAGCGGTCCTACTAATACAGAAGTGTTATCCGGCTGCAGGCCTTCCACTGTATAGCTGTCTATCTATAGAGTCTCGGAGTCTGCCAATTATCATTGCATCTACTTAAGGTTGTCCTGACCCTAACCCTCTCTCCCACAGTTGTGTTAAGAGACATTAAATCTCTTGTTCGCATTCAAAATTCTTCTTGCATCACATCCATCATGCCTGGTAACCCACTCTACAATGAAGGATGTCAGCCTTCCCTGACTCTGCAGGTCACCATTACATCTCTAGGGGTTGGGGCCATTGCTACATTATATTTTATTTTTAAGAAAATGATTTATTTGTTCTTAATGTGAGTGTTCTTATAAGCACTTTGGCATTTAAAAAAAGAGATACATTTTCCTACAGTTATATATTTTGCTCACAACTATAAAAGAAAAACATTGACAATCTATAATGTTGCTGACAGTAGACACTAGCGTAGCACCCTCTAGTGTTTGCTAGAAGTTAGTATAGGTAAAATGTAGTTTGGCTCAGGGCTAAGCCTGAGCCATAGAATCTAAGTTAGGGGTCAGGGCTGGATGACTCATCCTGACAGCTCTCTGGTGTCTCCTCCAGTCTAGAAAGTTGGAGAATCTTCTAGATCTAGAGGGTGGGGGCTATAAGGAGCTGCCTTGAATATTTATGGAGCCTTAGCCAATCCCCAGCAGTGGGCCCACAGGGGACTGAGATAACTCCATAAATAGACATGGGTCATGCCAGCAGGGGCAGTCAGGTGGAAGATGGAGATACAGTGTTGAGAAGGCTGTGTACAGTGTCAGTGGCCCTCAGGGGTGCCCTCTAGTCCAGGTGCTGGAAGGATCCTGGGGAAAAGGGAGTAGCCACTCCAGGTGGGAACCCAGATGAATATCCTCCGTTGCAGACAACTCAGGTGCAGGCAATGCTCTTAGCAAAGCAGGAACAAAGATTGTCTCTGGACAGCCACACTCTGAACAAATTGTAGCCTTTTATTAAAAGAAGGACAGCACTACAAGTCACAGCAAAATAAAATAAAACCTAACAACTGACGCGTTTCGCACTGAAACTAGCCATAACTAAGCACTAGTTTCAGTGCGAAACGCGTCAGTTGTTAGGTTTTATTTTATTTTGCTGTGACTTGTAGTGCTGTCCGTTTTTTTAATAAAAGGCTACAATTTGTTCAGAGTGCAGCTGTCCAGAGACAATCTTTGTTCCTGCTGGAAGGATCCTGCTATAACACATAGAGAGCAGAAGAGGAAAGAGTGAGTAGTACAACACTGTTGGGGACTAACAAAGCGAGAGACTGCCACATGTAGCCAGTCTCCCTTGAAGACAGGGGTGTGCTTAAGTTTTCAGTCCATTCCCTGAGAGATCTCCTGAGAGTCAGCCAGGTGGGCTATTGAGGAGACAGCCAGGAGGGCTGGTGAAAGGGGCATATGCAGCCAGGTGGGTTGGTTGTGCCTGAAGAAGTGGTGCTGAGATCAGTGGTCGCAGAGGAGAGGTTACATGCTGTTTCACTATATCTGAGCAACAATTAAAGGGGCTGCGAGTTCCTGTCTGTAAGGCCTCGTACACACAACTGAACATGTCCGCGTCGAATATGGTAATGAGCTAGATATTTTTCACATTTTACGTCGTCTGCGTAAGTCGTCCGTGAATGGGGCTGGACGTAAGTTACGTTCACGTCGACTAGGCATTGAGCGGGCGCAATTTAATTTGAAAATTCGACGTGATACTGAGCATGCGCCAGTTAAAAAAAGCGTCAATTACGTGGGGTCACGATTAATTTCCATAAAACACGCCCACCACTTCCACATTTGAATTAGGCGGGCTTACGCCGGCCCAGTTACACTACGCCGGTGTAACTTAAAGCACAAGTTCTTTGAGAATATGGGACATGCCGCTCTAAGTTACGGCGGCGTAGTGTATCTCAGATAGGCGATTCTACGAGAATCTGGGCCCTGGCATATATACTGTATATATATATATATATATATATATATATATATATATATATATTTTTTTTTTAGTTTAATTTGTTATCTGTGATTCTCATATTGATCATTAAAGCACAGTTTATGTTGGAAGTGCTGCACTTCATTTTATGTTAAACTCCTGACTGCTGTGTGCTGTTCTGTACACTACATACTACTGACCCCCGCACTGTTTAAGCTATCCTGTACACTACATACTACTGATCACCGCATTGTGTATGCTATGCTGTACACTACATACTACTGACCACTGCACTGTGTATGCTATGCTGTACATTACATAGTCCTGACCTCTGCTGCACTCTGTATGCTGCACTGCTCTTTGCATACTCTGGATTACTGCACTCTTTGATGTTTATTGCATACCCCTGACCCCATATATTGTGCTCTACTTTACATACAACTGTCCACTGTACTTTATAAGGAATTACTGTTTGTTACCATCTCTCTAAAGATGTACACAGGTCTTCGATCTGTTCTGCCTGTTAGTGGGCTCTTACCTCTGGTGATATATTGAGTCCACTATCCAAAAGGGCAGGAAATGATTGATCTCTTTCTGATGGGACAGAGACAGCAACACATAATTTTTAAATACAGTGAGGCTGTGTCCTGGTAACACCTATACCCTCTCATTAACTCAAACTTCCTCACAAGTAGCATGAAGTAGGTTTGCTTGTTGCTGTGTATGATTACTTTCCAATTACCTCAGTTAAGACCTTAACAAGAGTAACAGTTAATTAAAAAGAGTGTAAATCACTTGCAGGAACAGAGCTACTTTTGGATCTTCGATGTTAAAGAATTAAGGGATCAAAATAAATCCAGCTTTGAAGTCATTCCTGGCCCTTAAGTATGAGAGTTCTGCCAAATCTTGGATGGGATTATTTAAACTGCAGTCTAAGGAGGCCCATACCCAATACTGAAGAAGATAAGACTACCTAAGATATTTATTTTACAAAAACAAGCCAAAAATGTGTATACATTAGAAGTTATTGATCTTCCAAAATGTAACAATAAGAGGCAACGGTTTGTCTTTATCAGAATTAACAAAGGATAATAGCTGCTCAGCTAGCATTTTCCTTTTCCCTTTTACCCAACAGAGCAGCTGCTGGAGCGTAAAATAAAATATTTACCCAGTCATCTCAATACCAGCTTGGCAAAATCGCTGGCTTTACAGCTACTTCTGTTCCAGCTAGTGGAGTCTGCTCCATGCCATGAATTTGTGGTATTTACTGTAATACGATGGCAGGTACCAAGCTGCCACTTGTTTGCCCAAAAGACCATTGATGCTCTTAACCAGCATATGGAAGGTAATTTCTTCCTGCCACTGGGTCTGACAGTTACACATGATTACAGAGGGTGTTCTATATCCTTCATTGCCTACTGAATACATTTGCTTTCAGCTAGAAAGGGTGCAGAATGGGGCACTCCATTGAAGCTGGTGATGCTGCCCTGTGTCAAGCAACTTGGTGATTGTACCGGCTCTGTCAGTCACTTTTACCCCCTCCTCCTTAATGGTCAGGGATACATTCCACCCTCCCAAACACAATGAGTTTTATGTAAATGGAGTGAAATGGTTGAGGACAACATTGTCCTCAACGACATTGAGAACGTTTTTTTCTGCCTGTTTGTGGCTGATGAGCTAATTCCTGCTGCAGTGTCTGCAAAAGGACCATCAAAGAAATGGACCGTTACGGGTTGGCATTTCTTTTAGATCCACATTACAAGGGGAAAATGCCAGAGCTCATCCTGCCATCACAGTGGGAACCAATAATGGCAATAATTTCCAGAGAGTGGAAGGATCCCTTTTCATAGCCAATGCGCCTCGGATACTCCTGGATGTGAAAAGAGGAACAGTGGTGATGATGGTGGCTATCTAAGCTTGGCTTAGGTTTTTTTCCTAATGATGCTGGCAACAGTCACAGGCAGGTCAATAATATATAGGGTCAAGGGCGGATGTGGGCATCCTTACATTGGACGACCCACTTGACTACTGTTTGCCCAGTGTGCAGTTGAGCTTCTGTGTTGCCCTGTGGCCAGTCTGATTTCAGGACAAGAATTTAGTGCAGCTGATTAAAAATGAACCAATCTTGGATCAGCAATGAGTACCTGGCCCCAAAAAACATTGTACCATACAGCACTACCATTTGCTACCATAGCTGCTGGTCTGCCACCATTAACAACTCCTGTCACCCTTACCATCTATTGCCACTACTGCAGGCCTGTCATTACTACCATTTCCTGCCCCTGCTGCAGGCCTGCCAGAATTATCATCTTGTGCTGTCTCTACAGCTCTAACACAGTTCATCGGAACTGCGCCCAATACACACTATCAGTTTTCCTGCAGGTTTTTCTCTTCAGGTTTACCTTTAGAGTGCCACACCTAATGTTTTCAGAGTTGCTCCGCAGCTACCAAATTTGGGAGTTTTTTTTCTTACAGAGTCATTTCTGTGTCGCACCTCAATGTTTGTGGTATATCATGCTGCTCTGGCACTATCTTATTTTTAGTTATAAAATGTATAGTGTTTACTGTAGGCTCTTTGTCCTACATTTTAAGTCTAATCCAGTGCTCTGTTAGTCCAGAATATTTGTGGCTATTGTCTCTTGGAAAAAAGTAGTCTAATGCCATGTACATATATACATATTCGCCAGCACACCAGGGACCATTTTAAAAAAAACGTCCAAAAATTTTATGCATATCTATTGATCCAAAAGAGCAATGTTTCGAGGCCACGCAGGACCTCTTCGTCAGGCAAAAGATACAAACACAATAAAGCAAACAAATATATATAGGAAACTGTCACCAATAAAATCCTGTAAAAAATAAAACCCACCCACCCCAAACACCTCCTCCACCTACCCTCCCCTCCAATCAGGAACCTATTAGTGACCAGTTAATTGCAAACAGACATAAGCAAGGAGTCACATGGGGTACATACCCCCCGCTGTGTTCGCGATCGCAGCGGCGATCGCACAGCTGCTTTGTTGTACATTGCCAGAGAAAAGTGCATAAATCACATACCTGCAGAAGGAGCCATCAATATACCCCTCCGCTGTGCCATCGATCGTAATCGCGATCGCACAGCTGATACCAAGTGTACTGTACAGTAAACGCCATTGTGCGGCCGCCGTCGCCATAGGAACAATGACGTCAGCGCCCGTACGTCGGCTCAGGCCTATTGATTCCAGCCAATGTGACAGCAATGCTTTTTTTCCTTTTTTTTGTCTTTTTTTTCCTATTTATTCTTTTTTTTTCTTTTTTGTCTTTTTTTTTCTTTTTTTTTTTCTTCACCTGTTCTATTATTTTATCCTGGGTGAGCACAGCACACTTCCTCTATTGAGTACCTCCCTTTGGACCATATGACAGCGGCTTGTTTTGCAAGCCGCGCTGTCACATTAGCCTGAATCGTCAGGCTGCGCTCTCCTTGGCCCCTGTTACCATGTGACAGAGGCTTGCTTTCCAAGCCTCGCTGTCACATTGGCTTGAATCGTCAAGCCGCGCTCTCCTTGGCCCCTTGTACCATGTGACAGAGGCTTGCTTTCCAAGCCTCGCTGTCACATTAGCTGGAATCAATAGGCCGAGCCGACGTACGGCGCGCTGACGTCATTGTTCCTATGGCGACGGCGGCCGCACAGCGGCGTTTACTGCGATTTTGCAGGTTATCATTGGCCGAGGGAAACCACATGACAGTACACTTGGTATCAGCTGTGCGATCGCGATTATGATCGATGGCACAGCGGAGGGGTATATTGATGGCTCCTTCTGCAGGTATGTGATTTATGCACTTTTCTCTGGCAATGTACAACGAAGCAGCTGTGTGATCGCCGCTGCGATTGCGAACACAGCGGGAGGTATGTATACCATGTGACTCCTTGCTTATGTCTGTTTGCAATTAACTGGTCACTAATAGGTACTTGCATAACATACCCGATGTAGGTTCCAGATTGGAGGGGAGGGTAGGGGGAGGAGGTGTTTGGGGTGGGTGGGTTTTATTTTTCACAGGATTTTATTGGTGACAGTTTCCTATATATATTTGTTTGCTTTATTGTGTTTGTATCTTTTGCCTGACGAAGAGGTCCTGCGTGGCCTCGAAACGTTGCTCTTTTGGATCAATAGATATGCATTAAATTTTTGGACGTTTTTTTTAAAATGATCCCTGGTGTGCTGGCGAAAATGTATATATGATTTGCTTTCCGGTTCCCAGCCGGTGATCGTTTCAGCACCCTTTTACTTATTGGCCATTTCTCTGGAAGGTGTGCAATCGGAATATTTTTGAGGTAATGCCATGTACACACGAGTGGAATTTCTGTAGGAAAAAAGTTGGATGGTTTTATCGACGGAATTCCGCTCAAGCTTGGCTTGCGTATATACACACGGTCACACAAAAGTTCTCTGAACTTTCGAGCGTTAAAAACGCAGTGACGTACAACACTACGAAGAGGCGAGAAAAAGAAGTTCAATACTTTTCCCGTCGGAATTCCATACAGACGATAGGAATTTTTTCCGTCTGAAAAATTGAGAACCTGCTCTCAATCTTTTGTTGGCGGAAATTCCAACAGCAAAAGTCTGATGGAGCATACACATGGTTGGAATTTCCGATGAAAAGCTCACATCAGACTTTTGCTAGCGGAAATTCCGCTCGTGTGTACGGGGCATACGAGTGATTTTGTTTTTTAATTAAAACCTTCCTTATCTCGCCACGATAAACTGTTGGCTGATAAAAGTGCTTGCATAGTGTGCATAGAGTCTGTAAAATATTTTGTGGACCTGCGTTTGGTGAAATAATTCTAAGCTACCTAGGAAAAATGTGGATGATTGATTTTTTTCATTAATATGTAGGGAATTAGTACAATATTTTGCTGTATTTTTTCCTGGGAAAATAAACACACCACAAAGATGAGATCAGTTAAAAGCTGACAGCTCTCTCCTATTCAAAATGCAGCCTAACATACTGTCTAAAGAGTTATTACATTTTTATTATAATCCTGATGAATTTTTTTGTGTGAAATCTACTGTATACACTTAAATATGGATTTTTGACTCACAAAAAAAATCATTGGGTCTTTTTTTTTTTTTTTATGTCTAAAATAAATTGTGGAGCTATGATGTATGTTGTGTGTATCATCTTCCTTCTATTGGAATCGTAAAAATACACATTTTTCATTTTCAGGCACTTAATGTGGTTGTGGTTTAGCTAATGAGGTTTGAAATGAATTGTGGAAATATTACATATGCTGTGGGCAGCATATTAATCCTAATGTCATTTTTTTTAAAATTACATTTACATGCATTTTGTTGCTTCAATTCAAAATTTGGATGTTGATTTGACAAGAGGGTCCAACAGAACTGTTATAAATAATATCTAAAAATGGCGATTGTTGCAATACTTTTTGTCACACCGTATTTGTGCAGCAGTCTTACAAGCGCGCTTTTTGGGGGGAAAAAAACACTTTTTTGAATTAAAAAATAAAACTTTAAAGTTAGCCCAATTTATTTTATATTGTGAAAGATAATTTTACACCAAGTAAATTGATGCCCAACATGTCACGCTTCAAAGTTGCGCCCGCTCGTGGAATGGCGACAAACTTTTACCCTTAAAAATCTACAAATGCAACGCTTGAAAAAATTCTACTGGTTGCATGTTTTGAATTATAGAGGAGGTCTAGAGCTAGAATTATTGCTCTTGCTCTTGCTCTAATGATCATGGCGATAGCTCCCATGTGTGGTTTGAACACCTTTTATATATGCAGACCCTACTCATGTATGTGTTCGCTTCTGCACGCGAGCTCGGCGGGATGGGGCACGTTTAACCACTTAAGGACCGAGCCTCTTTTTCAGATATGTTGTTTACAAGTTAATAACAATTTTTTTTTGCTAGAAAATGACTTAGAACCCCCAAACATAAAAAATTTTTTTCTAACACCGTACAGAATAAAATTGGGGTCATTGCAATACATTATATCACACCGTATTTGCGCCGCGGTCTTACAAGCACACTTTTTTTAATTAAAAAATAAGACAGCAGTAAAGTTAGCCCAATTTTTTTATATGTTTTGAGTTACAGAGGAGATCTATAGCTAGAATTATTGCTCTTGCTCTAACGAGCGTGACAATACCTCACATGTGTGGTTTGAACACCATTTTTATATGCGTTTGCTTCTGCGCGTGAGCTAGGCTGGACTTTTATCGGTGGCAGGAAACAGTACATTAGACAGTGGCATCCCCTCATGCAGGGTGCCCCTATCCATGCGTCCAGTCCCTTAATCTACATGTGGGGCACCGGACGAATGGCTTTTAATGGATATATTTTTTTGGAAGCACGTGATTAGAGCCTGAGGCTCGGGTGCAGAGCACTACACCTGGAGCCCATCCAGTTGTGTGAGATTAGCGAATTAATATTTGCTAATGTCTTCCTGTTTTTCCTCCTGGCCAATCAGCAGGACCTGAGACCCGATTGGCTGAGAGTCCTAAGATCCCAGTGGATTCCAGGACTCCTGATTGGCCAGGAGGAGACTGCCGGGACTTGGGAAAGGAGACGCAGGGACAATGGTATGTGTGGGGCTGGCAGGCGGCGGTCGAGTGAGCGAAACAATGCTCGACAGGTAGAATAGCGGCGATCGATCGAGCAACGGGTGGGGAAGTGGCCGGGCCAATCAGAGAACCAGCTCTCAAATTTTTGTGGTCGGAAATTCTGACAGCAAATGTCCGATGGAGCCTACACATGGTCGCATTATAGATGTTCCATTTTGCCACTATTGCTCACAGCTCCCAAACGCTACATTCCACTTTTTTTAAAATAAACACAAGCACCTTCGGTATCTGTTTGGCTGTAAAATAATATTTCCCTTGCTCTTTCATCCTCTCACCACCCCCCCTTTTTTTTCTTGCCTCCCCACTCCACCCCTTTCCTTCTCCTTTTTTCTTTTTCTTTTTTCCATCCTTCCATCCTTCATCTAACTCCCCTTTTCTTGTGCTACTTCCCTTTCCCCTTTGCACTCTGTGTTCTAGACCTTAAAAAAAACACAAAACAAAGCAGGGTGCGAAGGCTGGGGTCTTGATTTTCATCATCTCATCATGCTGTTGTGGTAATTATATATCTCTGTGTATTTAAATGGCATGGAACCAGTAAAGCCAATGAAAGCTACATCAACAAAACAATATTTGGAGATCATTCAGAGAACTCACCAGCAAGGCAATGGAGGTCAATGTGTGGTTGGCATTCATAAGGGAGTAGGTCACTTGATATACACCGTCATTTGTTTCACTATTTCCATAGAAACCAATGCCAATTCCAGCACTAAAAGAGAAAACATGAGAAAATATAAAAGTGTTGCTTTGCTAAATCCCAAGATAACGTTAACAGAGAATTAATTTACACTGCTTAACCATCCCAATTAACTGACATCTTAAAAAGATTTTTTTAAGTGGCTTTGCTTGGCATCTCAGATGAGCTAATATCTAGGTCTGCCAAGTCCATAACTACTTTCGCAGCCAGAAGCAAATTTACTTTTGATATGTAAATCTGTGCCAACACCTGTGCCATACACATTTGTCCACTGTGTTAAAGAGAACATTGCAAAATAATCTAAATATAATATCAATCTATGTAAATAATATCATATTTAAACTCAATATAATTACAGACATCAGTTCCTAGTGTCAATACTGTACAGTAAATCCCTTGCATTTCTGGTGTAATTTGCTTTTTGGCACCTTAATATTTCAATATCTTTGACGTAACTTGTATCCTTTTTTATGTTGTGCCCATTGCATTTAAAGTCTTGCTGTGCTTCTTTTTGAGCAGCCAAGGGCTGGGGAGGAGTAAGATGGTTAACACAGGGCCGGGACAAGAGGAGGGCAGGAGGGGAAGTTGCCTGGGCACAGTGGTTTATTGTCGACAAGAGCGGGGGCAGTCGCTGCATGGCAAGTTGCCTAGTTCTCTCTGTTACAGGCTGACAGTTGTAGCAACAGCAGGAGTTCTGGAAGTGGCTAGGAGAGGAGGAGAGAGCTGTGAGGATATGTGAGTTGTGTTCTGTCTCTCTCCCTTACCAGATCTTAATTTCCTGTCAGTGCAGCGCTCCTGTATTTCTGCAAACATAGCTTTCGGCTTGTTAATGCAGGAGTGCTGTAAGATTGAGGCTGTGTAGGGTTTGCTTACTGGGGCTTAGGGTAGGGTGTAAGGTTTGCTTACCTGCTTCCTACCTGCATCTTTCTCCTGTCATTTTACACCCCTGGCCACCTCCTCCCTAGACTATTTTTGGTATGGCAGCATAAAACATGGGTAGGGGACTGGTAAGCATACCTAGATACACCGTCGTATCTCTCAGAGTATCTATGCGACTGATTCATAGAATCAGTTACGCATAGAAAGCATTTAGATCCGACAGGTGTAATTGTTTTACACTGTCGGATCTTAGGATGCAATACTGCTGCCGCCGCTGGGTGGAGTTTGCGTCGTATTCCAGCGTCGGGGTATGCAAATTAGCAGTTACGGCGATCCACGACGGATTTTTCGCGTTCGGTACGTCGTCGCTAGTATAGTTTCCCGTCGCAATTTTAGGCGTCGTTTGACCTGCCCTAACTTTAGACAGCACACGTATGTGCTGTTTAAAGTATGGCCGTCGATCCCGCGTCGAAATGTAAAAAATTTTTTGTTTTGCGTAAAACGTCCGGGAATACGAAAGTACGCTTCGCACGTCGCACGTCGTCGCCGTTCGAAAAAATGACGTCACTTCGCGCAAAGCACGGCGGAAATTTCGAAACGGAGCATGCGCAGTAGGTCCGGCGCGGGAGCGCGCCTCATTTAAATGGCACACGCCCATTTGAATTACGCGGGCTTACGCCGGAGGCCGCCAGCGTAGGTTTTCATTGCAAGTGCTTTGTGAATCAGGCACTTGCGATGAAAACTTGCGGCGGTGTAACGTATCTACGATACGTTACGCCGCCGCACTTCTACGTGAATCTGGCCCTATAAATGGATTTTCTTACAAACACAAATTCGCACAAATTTACATAAATGTAAAAAATAAATAAAATTAACCACTTTTCTGGCACTTTTTATTTACATGTAACAATCATTTTTTTGGGGTAGAAAATTACTTAGAACCCCCATACGTTATATCAATTTTTTAAAGCAGGTGCCCTACAGAATACCTAATAAACTATGCTTAATATGCTTCAATTTGTGAATGAACAGGAAGCGTCAGTGTGCTTCCTATTCATTCATCTCCAGTGCAGCTGAGGCTGCAAAGAAAGGGATTGGGAATCCATGCCCCTGTCCGTTTCTCTGTCCTAAAAGTGAAACTTATAAAATTATTAAAACATTGTAAAAAAAAAAAAAAATATGTAAAAAATAAAAAAATTATAGAAAAACATAAAAAAATGTATGCGAGAAAAAGAGGGCCAGTGTATACAAGGGGTGGTGTGTAGAGGGGTAGGAGAGTGTGTACAGGGGATTAATTTAATTTGGAATACTTCCTTGGTTGTATTTATTTGTTGTTCCTAATCAGACTAAACTGCCACACCCAATACGTAGCATCATTTAGCCACACATAGTTTTAATTCGCTGCAGGTCAGCGTCTCCCTGGTAGGGGCCCCAGTGCATTACTTTACCCAGGGGCCCATGATACTATTAAGATGGCACTGACTGGAGGTGAGGTTTGAAATTGCTTTATTCAATCCTCACTTTTCACGGCAGATTACAAGGGGTGCAGCCGCAAAAAAAAAAAAATAGCCCAGCGGGGCAGGCTTTTAATAAGTCAGCCATGACTGTAGAATAAGGGGACTTCAAGCAATACCTCCACAGGGAATTAGAAGGGGTGCCGTGGAATAAAAAAAAACAGCACACAGAAGCAGACCTTATTAAAAACCCACTTCTTGGTTATCTTTTTTCCCCATCGGCACCCCTCTCCCAATTCTCTATGGAAGTGAGCCTTTAAATTGCCTCATTCAAACCTCACCTATGTGGTGATTCTATAGGCCTTTACGCTACATGTGTAGCGACACATGCAGCGTTGGGACCAAATGTCATCTCCCGTTCACTCACCCATACTGGGCGCTGGGCAGCCAATCCCCAGATGGAGAACCAATCTTGCCGGGTGGGTGGGCACCAAACTGAGTCTTTTAAGACTGATTGAGCATTGTTTTTAACAATCAATTCAGGGGTACTCCTGAAGAAGTTGATAGAAAGTTTAACAAAATGCGTAGAATCTCCACTCATTTAATTCCCATCATGTGAAAAAGATACGTATTGTGTGGTTTAAGCCAGTAGGTGTGGTTGCCTTAGATACTTTTTATTCCTGTAAGTTTTTTTCCTAATATGAACTTAATATTTAATAAATTAAGGATTTTATGATAAAAATTAAGTAGCGTATGTTTGTTTGGCACTGTATAAAAATCTATGATTTAAATATAATGGTATTTTAGATTTTACATGCTTATTGGGAATGTTGATACTTATGGCAGCATGTAATACAAGAGGTCCTTATGCTCAATAATCATTCTATGAAATTGGGTGCCAGTCACATTGGAAAATGTAAAGAGTATATTATGGGACCATAAGCTCAAGGCAAAAGGGTTAGAGTACACAATACCCAAAAATCAACAAAAAATGCAACATTAGTCAATACAGAAAAAGGAAACTTAAAGGAAATATCGGCAATCTGTACTCCTAAGACTGTTTATCAGCTTCAGGCAACACAAATCATTGCTGTGAGGAAAAATGTGTGCAAAAACGTTGTAATATATTTATCAGCATCAGATTCAGAATAGAGCCCTAGTAAGCAGCTTTCCAGGACACTCCTCAGCAGCAAAATATCTTCCCTACGGTGCTCCTACAAATCTCTAGCTTCACTCCTCATGGATGAACCTTTAAGCAAGGCAGTGCAAGTCCTTTGGGCCCCACACTTGAGCTCACGCTCAGTATTACAGTCCCCAGGTAGCAGGCTTTGGAAGCAAATATCTTCAACACAACATTCTCTCCTGGCAACAGCCCAAAAGGCAAGTACAAATAGACCTTTTTAAAAGGTCATCCTAAATATTTATATTCTCCCTCAAAATGCAGCTCTGGCAATAAACATCCTAGTGGTTAGCCATGGGGGCATAAATATTCATAACTCATACAGTGGGGATCGAAAGTTTGGGCACCCCAGGTAAAAATTTGTATTAATGTGCATAACAAAGCCAAGGAAAGATGGAAAAATCTCCAAAAGGCATCAAATTACAGATTAGACAGATAAGACATTCTTATAATATGTCAAAAAAAGTTAGATTTTATTTCCATCATTTACACTTTCAAAATGACAGAAAACAAAAAAATGGCGTCTGCAAAAGTTTGGGCACCCTGCAGAGTTAATATCTTGTACTGCCCCCTTTGGCAAGTATCGCAGATTAAAAAAACGTGGAAATATCTGCACTAGCTTAAATACAGAAGGAAAGCTGCTAGCACAACATGTGGATAAGACAAATGGTAAATAAAGTTCAAAAGTGCAGCGCTGTGAGAATGAAAATTAAATTAATGTCCAAATGAGTATATACAATCTTCAAAATATTCAAAGTGTTGAAAATGAAGAACCTCCACCGAGATTTCAGTGTGCAAATAAGGAAACACACCACACCCTGTGCAGTCAAACTGCTTACCAGATCAACATCATTATAGACATGTAGAGTTAGATAATGCAGGGTTCAATGGCAGTCACACTTCCACTTGGAGAGAAAAAATCCACAAATCCATCAAGGGTAAAAGGCCATCCACAACTCAAAAGGATCCAAGGTTATATATTGCGTTCATCAGCAAGATTAGGATAACCAAAAAATGCAGAGAGGAAACACAATAGTGAAGCCCGTATGTGAAAGTAACACGCAATTTTATTGTAATGTACTTACAAACATGATTGAAAAGCAGGCATCAACAAACGTAAAGTTCCATGGAGAATAGCATACATGTGTCAGGTCAGTCTTACATGTTTCATCCGACAGGATATCTTCAGAGGATATCCTTATTTGCACACTGAAATCTCGGTGGAGGTTCTTCATTTTCAACACTTTGAATATTTTGAAGATTGTATATACTCATTTGGACATTAATTTAATTTTCATTCTCAGAGCGCTGCACTTTTGAACTTTAAGTATCACAGATTGTAAACGCTTTTTGTAGCCAGCCAAGAGTCTTTCAATTCTTGTTTGAGGTATCTTTGCCCATTCTTCCTTACAAAAGTCTTCTAGGTCTTTGAGATTGCTGGGCTTTTAATTATGTTGAGGTCAGGAGATTGTGAAGGCCATGGCAAAACCTTCAGTTTACGCCTCTTGATGTAATCCCCCGTGGATTTTGAGGTGTGTTTAGGATCATTATCCATTTGTAGAAGCCATCCTCTCTTTAACTTCAGCTTTTTCACAGATGGCATCAAGTTACCATCAAAAATTTGCTGAAATTTTATTGAATCCATTTTTCCTTCTACTTGTGAAATGTTCCCTGTGCCACTGGCTGCAATACAACCCCAAAGCATGATTGATCCACCCCCATGCTTAACAGTTGGATAGAGGTTCTTTTCATTAAATTCTGTGCCCTTTCTTCTCCAAACGTACCTTTGCTCATTCCGGCCAAACAGTTATTATATTTTAACCTCATCAGTCCACAGAACTTTCCAAAATGCATTGGGCTTGTCTATATGTTCATTTGCAAAGTTCAAACGCTGATTTTTGTGGTGAGGACGTAGAAAAGGTTTTCTTCTGATGACTCTTCCATCAAGACCATATTTGTACAAGTATCTCTTTATAGTGGAATAGTGTACCACAACTCCAGTGTCTGCCAGATCTTTCTGGAGGGATCGTGCAGTCAAACGTGGGTTTTGAATTGCTTTTCTCACAATCCTGCGAGCTGTTCTGTCTGATATTGTTCTTGGTCTTCCAGATCTTGCTTTAACTTCCACTGTTCCTGATGACTGCCATTTCTTAATTACATTCCGAAACAGAGGATATTGACATCTGAAAACGCTTTGCTATCTTCTTATAGCCTTCTCCAGCTTTGTGAGCGTCAACTATTTTCACTTTCAGTTTTCAAGACAACTGCTTAGAAGAACCCATGGTGCTGATTGTTGGGGCAAGGTCAGATGAGTCTGGGCATTTAAAACCTTTGAGATTGACATCACCTGGTCTTCCCAGATGATGATTGAGAACAATCCATGACACTGGCAGGTCTCAGCTTTGCAAAGGGGGCAGTGCATGCTATAAATTCTGCAGGGTGTCCAAACTTTTGCAGACGCCATTTTTTTGTTTTCTGTAATTTTGAAAGTGTAAATGATGGAAATAAAATCAAATTTTTTGACATATTATAAGAATGTCTAATCTGTGATTTGATGCCGTTTGGAGATTTTTCCATCTTTCCTTGGCTTCGTTATGCACATTAATACAAATTTTTACCTGGGGTGCCCAAACTTTCGACCCCCACTGTAGTTATTAGTACCTTATCTTCTTGCTCTATGGACCACTCCCCAACAGCAGGCAGAAGCAAACAATGTGAGCATATGGAAAACATAATGAAATAAAGCAGAACTATAACAATTCAAGCCTAGCTACAGCGGTAAATTTAGACAAGGGACACACCTGCTTAAGGCAAGGGCACCAGTAGGAGAATGTCCAGGCTAACGTTGCTTCCAATATATCAGTGTATTCTTTGCAAATTGATAGCAGCAGCGTGAAAATGTATAGGAGGAGAAACACTTTTTTTCTCCATGACCATTTTATCTATATTTTACCATACAGCTACACCAATGCAGTAAGCAATGGCCCCAGCAGAAAGATGTCCAGGTTCCCGAAAGTGAAAATGTATCGAAATTAAGTGTGAAATGGCCAGGAAGAACATCACATCACAATAGCAGCAGAAAGATGAGCAGGCCCTTGATCCTTAATTTCTGTTGAAATTCAATTTTAAATCTCCTGTATATAGATTACCTTCAGTGCCTTCACAGGACCAGGCACCTACTAGTTGAAATGTAAAATAAATGACCATGCCCCCATTTTTTTAAACATTTCTATATACAGTATCAAGAAGGTTGATAGAATATTGGGTAAGCGGGGCTGGAAATGGAGATGGCAAACAGAGGTTTAATGCATGCTCAACAAGGCAGCCAGGGTAACACTGTGCATGTCTTTCTCTCCTGCCAGGCAGTTGATGTGCCAGTGGTGGTCTGCAACCTCTTACAGCGGACAACACAGAAAACAGCCTGGTTATCATTTGGGGACAACTGCCCTCATCTTCTAGTGGATACACCACTGCACCACTGCATCCTGCAAGGGGGGCAGCAGAAAAGCAGCAGGACACAGAACAAGCAAGGGACCTCACAAAAATTGTATTTGTTCAATATAAATTGTTTGTATTTACCTTCTGTTAAGCTAATAATAATCCACCTTAGTAAACTCACCCATCCCCCACTTTAGTAATTGCGTTTTTTTTTAACATTAATATATAAAATCTGCACTTTATTATCAGGTCAGACCAGAAAACAACATCCCGTGCCTAAAGATTGGCTATGTTACCCCAGTGTGCTGGCTACTATGATTGAAAGATTCTGCCAGTTAAGAGCTATTTTTTGTGATTCCACATGTTTAATTCTGAGGATTGTTCTATCTTTCCAACAGTGCATGAAGTCATTGATGAGTCCTCCCTTAATGTGATTTGGAGGATCTACTGTATAATCATATTATCTGGATGAAGTGGATGACATAGTATACAGTATCTTTGATTCATCATTCTACAGCATTCAAGAAACTGTTACCGTACTTTCCGACATATAAGATGACATTTTGTAATTAAAAATATTGCCCAAAAGTCGAGGGTCGTCTTATACGCGGGATGCAGAGTCAGTCAGACTGCCGCCGTCCATTGTTCAAAAGCCGCACCACCTCCTCGTCCTGTTCCATGGGAAACTGAGTGTTCTGCCTATAACGGAACAGGACAAGGAGGCGCGGGTTTTGAACAATGGACGCTCAAAGTCTGACTGACTCTGCATACAGGGATAAGGTCTGGAGATCTGGAGTTTGGCACAGTGAGGTAGGAAATGGGCACAGTGAGGTATTCAATGAGCACAGTGAGGTATGCAATGAGCACAGTGAGGTATGCAATGAGCACAGTGAGGTATGCAATGAGCACAGTGAGGTATGCAATGGGCACAGTGAGGTATGCAATGAGCACAGTGAGATATGCAATGAGCACAGTGAGGTGTGTCGGAAGGTGGTCCTCTTATACGACGAGTATATCCCAAAACCAACCTTTTAGCTGGAAAATTAGGGGGTCATCTTATACGCCCAGTCGTCTTATACACCGGCAAATACGGTATTACTTTTACAGGGTAGAATTTTGTTTGTAATAGGTATACCTTTGTTTTATAAGACAAAATACACAGCTAATCAACAAAGGTATACCTATTATTCTTGTTTATTATACCTCTACCTTTCCTTTTTACTAAGAAAGGGGGGGAGTATATTTATACAAGATTGTATTGTTAGTAACACAACACTGAATGTACCCTTGTGGCTCACAGAAGCTAGTGATCAAAAAAGACTTGAAAAACCTAATGTAAATAAATCACCAGGACCAGATAAGATGGTTTACACCCAAGAGTCCTTAAAGAACTTAGCCAGGTTATTGCTAAACCACTGTAGCGGTACTCCCATAGGGGCTGCTGAATGAAGTAGTTCCACCTGTCACCATGCACAGCCGTCATTGATTTCCAGACATTCCAAGACAATGAACAGTCCATCAGCTTTGTTTTTGTTGTTTTATTGAGGGATTAAACTTGGATGGGGTAGGAGAGTTATGGGATGCCCCAAATCAATAGCAGAAATCAATAAGATGATCAATTGGAATCTCTATTTACATCTTTTAGAGCTCCAGCCTCCTTCGGCACAACACTTATTTGCAGACTGATTCTCTCTCTCCTGTACAATACTTGGTTTATGGCACAGCTAGCACATGGTAGACTCAACTCTAACACAGTCAAGCCTTTGAAATTGCCATTTGCTAGCAGGGACCACAGTCACCTTTGGTGAAGCAACCAACAGCAGATGAAACGTCTTTTAGTGGCAGCTGTACTAAGGTGGACTACTGATCCCAGTCAGTCCTGTGCAGACTCTGACAGCCCTCCTGGCTGCAGCCGCCCAACTTCACTGCCAGTAAAATCACAGTCTCTCCCACTGGCTCTACATCCATCTCCTGGCATGTCTCTCCTAGCTCTCTTGTCACTCACTGACACCTGATGGATCCATCCTGAAGTCTTGCCCAGCAGTGTTCCCTGCTGTCCTCTCCAGCTCCTGCTCAGGACACCCCTTGGGTTTTATAGGGTTCCTGTTCAGCTCCAAGCCCCTGGCCCAAGGTCTCCCCCCCAGACAGGGATGCTCCCTCCAAGGCACTGACAGCCTAACACTCCATCTTCATTTTTTCCACCCAAACAACTCCTCCTCAGCTGGGCTGACCCTAGGTATTTAAGGAGGCCTGTCCCCTGCCAATACAGGTTGGGGATTGGTCAGGGCTCCTTAAAACAACCCCAGACAGCTCCACCACCTCTTCTTCTAGAATCTTTCAGAGGCCAGAGGGAGGTAACCAAAAGTGATGCTGCCTGTGAGTTACTAACCTACTCTGAGCCACTCCCAGCCCCACAGGTCAAAACAAACAATCATGCCTAAAATTACCTGCACTGGCCAAAAATCCAACTCTAGCACCTACCTAAGGTAGAGGGTGCTGCATCATTATTACTAATCTTTAAGGACATCCTACTGACCAGAATGGTACAAGCCGATTAGCGAAAAGCTAATGTGGTTCCGATATAAAAAATAGGGCCAAGATACATACCTGGAAACTACAGGCCAACTGGCCTAACATTAAGGCTTCATTTCCACTGGCGTTTTTACAGCCACTTTTCTGAGCGTTTTTTACAGCTTAAAAACGCCTGTCCATGTTATTCTATGGCATCATGCCCACATAGACGTTTTTGAGCTGCAAATGGCATAGGCGTTTTTGAGCTGTAAAAACAACGCAGGACCAGGGCGTTCTGAAGCTCCAGAGTAGAGCTGTAAAAACGCCAGACGTTAAAAAACGCTCAAAAACGCTCAAAAACGCTCAAAAACGCGACCGCGGCATTTTTAAAGCTGCAGCTCACAAATGGATTTATGAAGGTTCATTCATGCCAAACCAATCTATTAACATATGAGGAAGTGAGCTGTCATTTAGATGAAGGAAGGCATGTAGACATGGTGTACCTAGATTTTGCCAAAGCATTTGATACACTAACCCATAAATGCTTAATTTACAAACTCAAAGGTCAGTTGACATTGATGACACTGTATGTACCTGGATAGAAAACTGGTTACAGCAACGTGTTCAGAGTGTGGTAATAAATAGCACTGATTTAGAATGGTCTGGAGTTGTGCAAGGGGTGCCCTGGGGCTCTGGGACCATTTTTTTTGTATCTGTTTATAAATTATATAGAGATGGGTATAAATAGCTTATGCTCAGTGTTTGCTGATGATACAAAGCTAAGCAGGGTAATAACTTCACAACAGGATATAAAACGTTTACAGGAAGACTTCGATAAAATAGAGGAGTGGGCAACTACATGGCAAATGAGGTTTAATATTGATAAATGTAAAGTAACGTTCTTGGGGGCTAAAACTATGAATGCAAATTACTCGCTAGTGAGAGAACCACTGCAGGAATCAAGGTGGGAAAATTATCTGGGAGTCCTAGAAGATGACAGGCTCAGCAATAGCATGCAATGCCAATCTGCAGCAAGCAAGGCTAGCAGACTATTAGCCTGCACTAAATAAGGTATCAACTCAAGAGATAAAACTATAATTCTACTGCTTTACAAAAGTCTGGTTGGGCAACATCTTGAGTATGCCTTCCAGTTCTGGTCACCAATTCTCAGGAAGGGTGTGCTGAAACTGGAGAGAGTCCAGAGAAGGGCAACAAAGCTATTAAGAGGACTGGGGGACCTAAGTTATGAGGATGAGGAACAACTACAAACATTACATTTATTCTCCCTGGAGAAGTGACGCTTACAAGGGGGTATAATCACAATATACAAATATCTAAATGGTGATTTTAGCATAGAGAGAAAATTATTCAGCCTTAGGTTGTTTAACAACGCACATGGACACTCGAAGTTGGAAGAGAACTGGTTTCTTGTGTTATCTCAAATAGGCCTCCTAGTTTTTGACATACAGATTGATAAGCATTTATGTTGTAGAGATATGAGAGTAGTATTGGTTTGAGTAGATTAGCAAAATAAACCAGGCAGGGCTGACAACACTCAACCCACAAAAACACTGTTGTTGTCAGCCCACAACAGGGCTTAAGAGCTGAGTGCATTTCTGTCAGATCAACAGATATTTTTCTGTACATGCAATGCTTTTAGCAGGATAAAACAGAGGGAAATTTGCATGTATTTTAGAGATGTACTGCATGTGTTTTTTTTTTTATGTTGCCTTGACATATGCCTAAATCCCATTTATTATCCCCTGTCTCCGACCCCAATTCAACAAGAAGCCCTTAGATTTCACCAGCTTTCTCAGAGAGACAAGAGAGATAATAATGAAAGCCTTTCTTTGTTTTAATTACTGTGTAGCCTTCTCTCCTTTAAGATGCCTGTATTTTGTTTTTTACATCCAACTTTCCCTATCATTAACAAAGCCTGAATAAGATAATGACGTAGCTTTGTCTAAAACACACAAAAAGACCGAGCACTTGCATTTCTTTCAGCTTAAGCAAAGAAAGCTGTCACAAATGTTGCTGCAAATGTAGTAAAAATGAAAGACATGAATATTTTTGCATCTCTTTGACTAATTTTACATCTTATTTAAATCATAAGACAGTATTCCTATGTTCTCAGAGATTGTTTTGACGGCAAGGGACCTGCTGGAGAGAACAGTTGTTGTCTTCAGTCTAAATGTTGCACAGTACTAGGGTTGCACTCAAACCGGTGTCAGTGCCCATACTGAGCATTTGCACGAGTAGTAAGAACACATGCTGGACTGCTGCACTCTGTTGAATGGCATCTTTATTGTATAAAATCAAATGCAATCCAGCATAGTACAGTCAAAAAGTGAACAAAACAAGGACACAAATGGCTAACGGGTTTCACATCGTCAGATGCTTACTTATAGCTATGAGTAAGCATCTGAAGATGTGAAACGCGTTAGACATTTTTGTCCTTGTTTTGTCCACTTTTTGAATGTACTATGCTGGATTGCATTTGATTTTATACAATAAAGACGCCATTCAACAGAGTGCGGCAGTCCAGGATGTGTTCTTACTTCATGTCGGTTTTGAGTGGGGCGGGAGCAACGTGAGGGATCAGTAGCTTGGAGAGCTGTGATTTCTCTTTCAACTACGTTTTCACGAGTACTCGTGCAAATGCTCTGATACCTGAAACGGATACCCTTGCGGTGCTATTCAAGCCCATACAAAATGAATGAGCTCTAATTGCACTGCAAATAATTGCATGCGATTTGAACAGGAATGCAGTGCGATTCATGCCCGAATCACATGCGGTTTCCCCCACAGATCCTGAGTGAATTCAGGCGTGTCATAGTGACCTCGGTCTGGGTTCACTCAGGAGCGGTGTGGGAATTCACATGAAATTCAGACAGAAATTGCACTTATTCCTGTTCAAAATTCATGGGATTCTTTGCAGTGCAATTTGAGCCCAATTATTTTGTTTGGGCTCAAATCGCCCCGCAAAGGTATTGGTACTCGGCATCAGCAAAGTACGTGACCAAAAGTATCAGTACTCGTACTTGCCGGTAAAAAAATAGTATCAGTGCAACCCTACACATCCCTATACCCAAAAATGCACACGTAAGCTAAGTTATTTAGGGTGCGCTTGGTAAGGGTGATGCCGCGTACACACGATCGGTCCATCCGATGAGAACGGACCGATGGACCGTTTTCATCGGTTAACCGATGAAGCTGACTGATGGTCCGTCACGCCTACTTACCATCGGTTAAAAAAACGATTGTGTCAGAACGCGGTGACGTAAAACACAACGACTTGCTGAAAAAAACGAAGTTCAATGCTTCCAAGCATGCGTCGACTTGATTCTGAGCATGCGTGGATTTTTAACCGATGGTTGTGCCTACTAACGATCATTTTTTTTCTCATCGGTTAGGAATCCATCGGTTAAATTTAAAACAAGTTGGCTTTTTTTTAACCGATGGTTATATAACCGATGGCGCCCACACACGATCGGTTTGGACCGATGAAAACGGTCCATCAGACCATTCTCATCGGTTTAACCGATCGTGTGTACGTGGCATTAGAACTGCCCACCTAGTGCCTCTTTGTGCTATCCATGTAAATCTAGTCTAAAAGTTACAACTATTAATGCACCAGTAACATCAAATAACTTTAAGTGCTACAAGCTTCCCTAGGCTGAAAGCTCCACAGTATTTTCAAATTTGTGTAAAGCAAAACACAGAACATACAGTATATTTAAGTGATTGCCACGAGATACATTCTAAATTAAGGGAAGGAAACAAAACAAAAAATAAATCAATGGATTCACTATTCAGTATACACAGTAGAAAAATATATAAAGCCATTTATTGAAAATGTATGTAAAAAACAGAAAATTTAATTTTTTCCTTTTCTTTTCCCATCACACCAATAAAACAAATTATCGTTCCCACTGGAGAAAACAGTATGTTGTGTAAATATAACAAGCCATGAGTTTGGGAGGGAATTATTGTAAGCTGTCACAAAGATAGGCAACAAGAGAAGAAAATTGCAGAAATTTTCTATTTTTTCTGAGGCATCAAGTCAGCATACAATGGGATTTAAAAATCACAAAGGAAGGTAATGCAAGAAAAATGTGTTAAGTAGTAGCAGATCCAGCATCACTGACTACGGTATGGTATGGTAAAAACATAATTTCTTCTTTCTCCACTACTAAAGTAAAAGTCCGGTCAAAAGCTAACTCTACCCACAGGGCTCTATCCTTCAAGATGTCCCAGTTTTCAATTAATTCTTTAAAAATATGGATTTCGCTTACCAAGGTGCCTTTGCAAAACCTAATATGTCATGGATAGAAAAGGTATCTCCATTTCCAAATAAATACTTACCACTACAGCTGCTGTTTCATGAAGCACACGCCTATTAAGTCCTACAAAAATAGCATGCTTCTGCAAATACTGAACACTGTTAAAGTATATTTCCTCTCCTTAGGAAACAGGAACAATGCCCTAACTCAGTTTTTTTCAACCAGGGTGCCTTTTTCAACCAATGTGCCTTCAGGATTAGCTTGAGCTTTTTTTCAACCCGATCGTTAAACCGGCCTTGCCTACACACGATCGTGAAAAAAAAATGCTCTAGCAAAGCGTTGTGACGTACGACGGCACTATAAAGGGGAAGTTCCATTCGGGTGGCACCACCCTTGGGGCTGCTTTTGCTGATTTTGTGTTAGTAAAAGACGATTCACGCTTTTCTGTCTGTTACAGCGTGATGAATGTGCTTACTCCATTACGAACGCTAGTTTTACCAGAACGAGCGCTCCCATCTCATAACTTGCTTCTGAGCATGCGCGTTTTTTTCACGTCGTTAAGCCCACACACAACCATTTTTTACGACCCGAAAAACGACAATGTTTAAATCGTTGTGAAAAATTAGAGCATGTTCGAAAAAAAAATTGTCAGTTTTTCAGAACCCGAAAAATACTGAAGCCCACACACAATCGTTTTAAATGACATTTTTAAAAAACATTGTTTTTTACAACCCTAAAAATGATCGTGTGTACGCGGCATAAGGCTTTTGTGATATTTTTGGTTATAAAATTCATGCCAGGCCTCTATCTAAGATAATGATTTGGTAGATATTTCAGGGAGAACCCCCCACAGTGGTTGCAGTGGGAGTATAGTGATATCCTCTTAGGCCTCGTACAGACGGGCAAACATGTACGATGAAAACGGTCCGCCGGACCGTTTTCAGCGTACATGTCTGCCCGGAGATTTCTGTATGATGGCTGTACACACCATCATACAGAAATCTGCTTGTACTCGATACGCGGCGACGAGGCCGCGCCGTCGCTACGACGATGACGCGGCGACGTGCGCGGCCCTGGCAGTTCAATGCTTCCACGCATGCGTCAAAGTCATTCGACACATGCGAGGGATGGCGGCCGCTCGGACATGTACGGTAGGTCTGTACAGACGACCGAACATGTCCGACGGACAGGATTCCAGCGGGCATGTTTCTAAACATGTTTAGAAATATTTGCCCGCTCGAAAAAGGCCCGGCGGCCAAATGTACGCTGGAATCCTGTCCGCTCGGCTGTACAGACGACCGAACACGTCTGTTTCAGCAGACGTGTTCGGTCGTCTGTACGGGGCCTTAGTACGGAGGCTAGGACAGAGCTGTTCCAGCTCCGTCCAACATCTCCTTGCAGAAATAGATCACTACTACTGCCTGACTGCAGTTAGCAGTAGATCCCAATTAGAAGTGATCTGTTGCTGCACAGCTGCATGGGGGGAAGGGGTCTGAATGAGGTCTCCAACAGATACAAAAAACTGTGTAAAAAAACCTTTGAATGTCTATAGTGTGTCTTTTAGGGAAGCCTGTGAAAACAATTGTTGGCATGCTGGTTTGTGCCATTGCCAACTCAACTTGATGTTATCTTAATGCAGGGGTGTCCAAACTTTTGAAGAACGAGGGCCACTTAAGCCACTTGTTAACTGGTCACGGGCCACAATGAGCGGAGCGGGTGGATGGCAGCCCACTCTACTTTTTTCTTTTTTTTTGTGGATCGGATTGGAAGTAGGCATTTATTTTTTTTCACAAGAAGAAGTAGGCATTTCTAAATGGACACAAGTCCATTTACATCTGCTACTGAGGTGAATAGAGGGTCCATTTGTGTCAGACTGACCTTGTAAAAGGGGCCTATGGCTCAGTGCAATTAAACCGCAGGTGCACTGCTCTGAACCTGCGGATCAGTTTGAAAGCAGCCCAGTAACCACTGCAGGACAGATATGCCCATATGCACGCTGTGATTTTAGTAATAAACTTACCTTTAAATAACAGTATTCTAGTTTATTCCATCCCAGAGCAGGAGGTTGCGGGCCATATTAGGGAGCTCCGCGGGCCACATGTGGCCCCCGGGCCACCCCTGTCTTAATGTATTGCTACCTATTTAAAAAATGATTTATTCTTTCCTTATGCATTGCAGTGAATTGTCAAAATGAAATAAAGATCACCTAAAGTAAAACACAGGTGTTCACTTTGAGATTTACTATTTGTTTGTTACATTAAAATCATACTTATGTAATACTATTTTAACAGACAGGGCATGCAAAATGTGCAAATATTGTGTTTATAATAAAAACCGGAAAATGTTTTTTTTTTAAACTTCTCTATATCTTCCTAAAAACCTAAGAAATAAAAATATACGTATAAAAAACTGCTGCCAAATTAAAACTCTATCTGTCCCAAAAAATATGGAACTGATACACTTCTCGTCTCTGAAAAACACTTTGGGACGCAAGGGTCCCAGTACTCAAGTGGTTAAGTGACTGCAGTGTTTTAAACAGGCATGCTGTGTCATGGAATGAAGACAGCAATGAACTTCCTGACAGTGATACCATAGTAGTAGCTAAACGCATTGTCTGCAGCGAGAAAACGATTCTCTTCTCTTGGGCACCACATGCTTATGACTTGTTGTGTACTCTGTATGAATGCACAATTGAATGTAGTAAGGGCAGAATGTCTCTGTCTATAATCCACTGTCTAGAAAAAAGAAAAAATGCTTTATGCAGCCTTTACAGTCATAATAAATGCACATTATTTTCTTGACTTAAGGATATAAAAATCGGTCATAAAAAAATGTTGTCCGACGAACAATTTTTGGATTGTTAGTATGGTGCTTTCGACAGCTGAATTTTGCTTTTTTGGCCGACAAAAGCTGTATGTGCAGACTATAACATTTTTGTCGGATGTGAACTCAACAGCAGATTTTTGTTTAAAGTGGTTGTAAACCCACATTTTTTATTTTTACCTACAGGTAAGCCTATAATAAGGCTTACCTGTAGGTATAAGGAATATCTCCTAAACCTGTACGGTTTAGGAGATATTCCCCTCGCAATGCGCCGCTGATTGCAGCGCCGCATTCGCAGGGGGGATCCTCGGCCGAGGGGCCGGCCCCGCCGACCCATGCCGGAATGAAATCTCCAGCGCGCATGCGCAGGAGTGACGTCATCGCCGCTCCAGCCAATCACAGTGCTGGAGCGGTGATACCCGGAAGACACTCTCGGCTCGGCGTGGACCAGGTAAGTTCCCTACCTCGTTCCGAGGTAAGTATTTCATAATGAGCTAATATGCGGTGCATACTAGCTCATTATGGCTTTTTGCCTTGCAGGTGTAAAAAAAAAAAAAAAAAATGTATATGCGGGTTTACAACCGCTTTAATTAGTATGGTTTTCGTCCAAAAAAAATCATAAGAGCAAGACTACGCATGTATAGAAGCGAAAGAATACATAAAAAACGATTCCAACATATTACATCACTTCTGAAGTTATATTCTGTCGTACGAGAATTTTCGTATGGTGAATAACCTCTTCACTTTCGTCATGAGACTAGCATGCAACAAAAAACCGACAAACGGTCGTCAAAAAATCTGATCGTGTGTACAATGCTTTATTCTTGAGTAATATATGTATTTAGTGCGATAAACTTTGACAAGCAAACATTAATAGTGTCATGTCCCTTGTAGTTTCCTCTTGCCAATATAGTCTCAACTGAAACTGATAAGTGAGCTTTAATTTTGCTTGGTTGATTTACTAAAAGAATAGTTTGTCCACTTAACAAAATGTATGAACTTAAAACCTAGTACACACTCGCTGAATGTTGGGCGACATTCACCCCATGTGCACTGGAGTTCGGCCATTTGGCCAGCTTCTGTTGAAGGGGCATGGTCAAAAAGGTCTGCCAATCGGCTCCCCACCTGTGCTCTCAGCTGAGAGCGCTGATGGAAATGTTCTGGTGGGAGGGGGTCGTCCCCCTGTCAGAATACAATAGAACAGCAGGGTTAAAGTCATTGTAAAGTACTGTTTTTTTTAGTTAAAAATAACAAACATGTTATACTTACCTGCCCTGTGTAATGGTTTTGGCAGCCCAGATCCTCCTCCTCATCGGCACTCCTGGCCCTTCCCTCCTGTTGAGTGCCCCCACAGCAAGCAGCTTGCTATGGGGGCACCCAAGCTGAGCCACAGATCACTGTGTCCATTCAGACATGGAGCTGTGGCCCAACCCTGCCCCCTTTCTCTCCTCATTGGCTGACTGACTTTGATTGACAGCAGTGGGAGCCAATGGCACTGCGGTGCTGTCTCAGCTAATGAGGAGGGGAGTCCCAGGCAATGAGACACTCCTGCAACATCGCTGGATCTAGGGGGACCTCAGGTAAGTATCAGGGGGGCTGCTGCACACAAAAGGTGTTTTATCTTAATGCATAAAATGCATCAAGATAAAAAAAAAACTTCTGCCTTTACAATCACTTTAAGCTCTCTGTGAACACCCAATCATGTGCAAGGGAAATAAAAAATGTTTTTTTTTTGCTTTTGCATGACGAAAACACAGCTTTGCCTTATTCACAAAGCTTGGAGAACATAGACTTTCCAAAGTGAATATTCGCTTTGTGAACAGCCTCTATTTACCCCAAATTATAATTAACAAAGTCTTGCGACTAAAAGGATATCACACTTATGATTTATTTTTGATGTAATGGAGTGGTAAATTTCAAAACGGAAGTTTAAGCTTTACTTGTTCACATCCTGATTTCAAAAATAGCCAGACTAGTGCACAGCTTCATCTATATCAGCTGTCTTTCACCTAATGACACAAGTACACAGGGCAAATTGGCCCATACCATGTAAAAAGTGCATTTTTTGGTACCCATGAAGCACAGGTGTAGAGTATAGCCTGATGCCAGCAGCCTGCTGAAAGCAATTCATTGAATACCTCCCAAGACTTAAAGGAGTTGTAAATAAAACATTATTTTTTTGCTGAAATGACTGTTTACAGGGTATAGAGACATAATAGTTAACTGATTCCTTTTAAAAATGATTAACAATAGATAAAAATCAATCATATAATGTACCTGTAGTTTCTAGTTTCGTTTTTCCATGTTGTTTCCTGCCTCTCTGCTGTACAGAGCCACAGAGCCGATACAGGGCAGTGATGGTTTGGAAAATGAAACTGATTGGTGCTGTGGGGTTTTAGACACACAGTAATCACACCTCCTTGATTAGTGACCACAGAGAGAAAGCTCCCAGTACTGTGGTTATCAGGAAACAGACAACCAGGAAGTGTGGAGATCAGAGAAGAATTACAGCAACTTGAGAGCAAAAACGAACAATGAGGACATGAAAACAGCACTGCATTAAGGTAAAGGAAGCTATTAAGATAAAAACACATTTCCTTTACAAACCCTTTAAGGCTGGGTTCACACTACTACACTACTTTCATCCTACTTTGCTCTGTGTTCAATGTTTCCCTATGAGAGCGTCTTGTAGCGTCCTACACAAGTCGGTCCGACTTTGAAAATGCTCCCTGTACTACTTTTGGTCCTACATTGATCCTACTTCAGGCCCATTGAATATCATTGAAGTCGGACCAAAGTAGTATCCTGTTCATGAAAGTAGGATGGATGTAGGACCAATGTAGGATAAATGTAGGACCAATGTAGCAGAGCAAAGTAGGATGAAAGTAGTGTAGTAGTGTGAACCCAGCCTGGCTGGGTTCACACTACTACACTACTTTCATCCTACTTTGCTCTGCTACATTGGTCCTACACTGATCCTACATTGGTCCTACATCGGTCCTACATTGATCCTACATTGGTCCTACATCCATCCTACTTTCATGAACAGGATACTACTTTGATCCGACTTTGTGATAGTCTGACTTGTTCTTTGACCAATCAAAACAATCCTAGAGTGAGATAAATTCCTTTTACTGCTGCTGTAATCACAAGTAGGATGTCAAAAGTCGGATGGTTAGGACAAGGCTCCTACTTTGGTCCGACTTCAATGATATTCAATGGGCTGAAGTAGGATCAATGTAGGACCAAAAGTAGTACAGGGAGCATTTTCAAAGTCGGACCGACTTGTGTAGGACCAGTTAAGACAGCTCTCATAGGGAAACATTGATTTTCACACGTCATGCTACATGAGCTCCCAATGTAGGACCGTTGTCGGACAAGTGTGAACCCAGCCTGAGGCTGGGTTCACACTACTACACTACTTTCATCCTACTTTGCTCTGCTACATTGGTCCTACATTTATCCTACATTGGTCCTACATCCATCCTACTTTCATGAACAGGATACTACTTTGGTCCGACTTCAATGATATTCAATGGGCCTGAAGTAGGATCAATGTAGGACCAAAAGTAGTACAGGGAGCATTTTCAAAGTCGGACCGACTTGTGTAGGACGCTACAAGACGCTCTCATAGGGAAACATTGAACACAGAGCAAAGTAGGATGAAAGTAGTGTAGTAGTGTGAACCCAGCCTAAGGCATGCATGTTAGTATGAAGGAACTGCATGTTGATTGTATTGTACCCATGTGGGTTCAGCATCATCTCCTGGTCAGAGGCCAAACTTCTTCCTAAGGCCCCACATACAGAAGGATAACATTTTATACACCTGTCACTGACTATGGAGACATTTTCAAGGGAATAGTGTTGAGCACTGGTTGTCCTCCACCGGCTTTCACAACATACTTTTCTCCTTAATCGTGCTCACCCCTGAATGCAAAGGGAGGAACCACTGCACTTTGCAATCCTAGCACACTATGGTTCCAATCCCAGTCCCTAGGAGGCCTCCATTCCACAGGGAGCCCTAAGATAGGGACAAAATCTCTGAGCCAGTTTTTCTCTCTGTATGCCAAATAAGTTAATCTTAATTAGCACCATTTTTACATTTGGTGCGTTGAATGGGACACAATGCAAAAGTCGCACATTCAATATAACAAAATGTAAAAGTGGTGCATTTAGAACTACCAGAACTTGGTGCACGAGTCGCTGTCAGAACCAAAAGTGTCGCAATCGCTTCATGAATTTGGCGAAAAACAAGAGTGATTATTGCCAGAAAAGTGGCGCAGCAGGTTTATTAAATTCCCTCCTGCGTGTCTCTTCTGTCATACAAAGCCTACCAGTGAGTGAGTTTTTTTAAAACGTACTTACTTTACTTCCACTTTAACCCGTTGCTACCCGTGCTATAGCCGAATGACGGCTACAGTGCAGGCTAACTTTGCCAGGAGGGCTTCTATCGACGTCCTACCGTAATCGCGCTACCCGCACTCTTTGACTGCCGAATCCAAAGGATTTAGCGGATCACTGATCAGGGAAAAGGGCCAAACTCAGCGACCCTTTATCATGAGTTGTGTTCAATGACAGCTCATCACAGATATCAAGACAAACAGGTTATTGACTTTTTTCACCTCATGCTGTCAGAGCGAGGAGAGAGGAAGACAGCCAATAACCGGCTTGTATTAAAGGGACATCAGCACTGAGAATCAGGGCACTGATTATCAGTGTCCTGATTATCAGTGCAGTTCCAACAGTGCCCACCAGTGTTGCCAATCAGTGCTCATCAATGCTGCCAATCAGTGCTCATCAGAGCTGCCAATCAGTGCCTCCTCATCAGTTTCACCTATCAGTCCCCGTCAGTGCTGCTTATCAGTGCCCATCAATGCTGCCTATCAGTGCCACCTATTAGTGCTCATCAGTGTCACCTATCAGTGCTCATCAGTGCCATTTATCAATGCTGCCTATCAATGTCCTTCAGTGCCACCTATCAGAACCCATCAATGCCACCTATCAGTGCCACCTATTAGTGCAGCCTCATCAGTGCCTCCTCATCAGTGCCCACCAGTGCCACCTTGTCAGTGCCCATCACTGCCACCTATCACTGCCACCTATCAGTGCCCATCAGTGCCACCTATTAGTGTCCATTAGTGCTGCCTCATCAGTGCCCAGCAGTGCCACCTATCAGTACTACCTCATCAGTGCCCAAAAGTGCAGCCTATCAGTGCCCATCAGCGCAGCCTATCAGTGCTGCCTCATCAGTGCCCATAAGTGTAGCCTATCAGTGCCCATCAGTGCAGCCTCATCAGCGCACATGAAAATATTACCTGTATGCAAAATTTTATAACAAACTATGAAAACATAATTTTTTTTTCAAAATGTTCGATTTTTTACTACCAAAAGAAAGCTCTATTTATGTGAAAAAAAATAAATAATATAGGGGCAGATTCAGATAGAAATACGACAGCGTATTTCCTGATACGCCGTCGTATCTCTGAGATCCGACGGTCGGATCTATGCGATTAATTCATAAGAATCAGTTACGCATAGATCTCCCTTAGATCCGACAGGTGTAAGTGACTTACACCGTCGGATCTTAGGCTGCAATATGCAAATGAGGAGATCCGCCGATTCAAAAACGAACGCCCGCCCGTCGCTTTTTTTTTACTTTGTTTGCGTTCGGCTTTTTCCGGCGGATAGTTACCCCTGCTATATGCGGCGTATCCTATGTTAAGTATGGCCGTCGTTCCCGCGCCGAGTTTTGAATTTTTACGTCGTTTGCGTAAGTCGGTCGCGAATACGGATGGACGTAATTTACGTTCACGACTAAACCAATGACGTCCTAGTGACGTCATTGGGAGCAATGCACGCCGGGAAAATTCGCGGACGCCGCATGCGCAGTTAAATCGCCGCGGGGACGCGCCTGATTTAAATACTACACTCCCCCTAACCGCGGAATTTGAATTCCGCCGGGGGGTTTAAGATCCGCCGGCGCAAGTTTCGAGGTAAGTGCTTTCTGAATACTGCACTAGCCTCTCAAACTTGCGCCGGCGGATCGTAAATCAGATAGATTACACGGATCTAAAGATCCGCTAATCTATCTGAATCTACCCCATAAAGTTTATGTGAGTACAGCGTTGCACGACCAGGCAAGTGCGACAGCGCTGAAAGCTGAAAATTGGCCTGGGCAGAAAGGGGGTGAAAGTGCCCAGTAGGTAAGTGGTTAAATGCATGTTTTTTTTTCTGAAACATTTATTTGTAACTATTTCTGCAATTCCTTATATTACACAGCTAGGTTCTTTCTTTGCGAGGTAAATAACTGCATATATTAGTAAAGCGCAGAAATCTCCCAGTTTTCAGCTTCTGTTAGTATTTCTATTGTTTACCATGGCACATTCTTGTCTTTTAAATGAGCTTGTATCAGTAGTAAAGTTGAACTAATGATGGGAAAGGACCTATACCCTGTGGGGGTCCATTCACCTCTCCTCCCTCCATATTTCCTTTATATCAAGTTCCCTCCCACCTTCCTCTGGTCTCCATGGAGACAAGCTTTACCGCTGTGGCAGAGGAACCATTATCATGCTAATGGCTCCCTATTCTTCCTCTGGAGGAATTCTTGGTGGGAAAATGATAGTGCTTTAAAAGATGGGAGGGGTAGTGGAAATCCTCCCCATCCCCCCTCCCGACAAATTGTGACTCCTTAGAAACAACCTCCAAAATGAGATCCTGTGGGAAGCTGAACACGTCTAATTCTTTTAAAAAATATTTTCATTTAATTTTGTTTCGCCCCTTCACAGTATACCTTGTTTGCACAGAGAGGGTTTAAGTTTACATTCACCATTGGTTTAGTCCTCTTCTGAACCAATAAAAGTTTTTCATAAAGGGTTAATATACCATATATTACAAATGCCATGAACAAAAGGTTATCACTGAAATAAAACTTTAACCACTTAAGCCCCGGAGCAGCTAAAGGACCAGGCCCATTTTTGCGATTCGGCACTGCGTCGCTTTAACTGACAATTGCGCGGTCGTGCGACGTGGTTCCCAATCAAAATTGGCGTCCTTTTTTTTCCACAAATAGAGCTTTCTTTTGGTGGTATTTGATCACCTCTGCGGTTGTTATTTTTTGCGCTATAAACAAAAATAGAGCGTCAGTTTTGAAAAAAATGCTATATTTTTTACTTTTTGCTATAATAAATATCCCCCAAAAATACATAAAACTCGTTTTATGGCATTTTTATTAATATTTTTTTTTTTACTAGTAATGGCGGCGATCAGCGATTTTTATATCGTGACTGCAACATTATGGCGGACACATCGGACACTTCTGACACTATTTTGGGACCATTGTCATTTTTACAGCGATCAGTGCTATAAAAATGCACTGTTACTGTGAAAATGACACTGGCAGTGAAGGGGTTAACCTCTAGGGGGCGCTGTAAGGGTTAAGTGTGCCCTAGTGTGTGATTCTTACTGTAGGGTAGCGTGGCTGGCAGTGTGACGTCACTGAAAAAAAAACGCATTCTCAGAATCAAGTCGACGCATGCTCGGAAGCATTGAACTTCATTTTTCTCGTCTCGTCGTAGTGTTGTACATCACCGCGTTCTTGATGGTCAGAATTTTTTGTGACAGTGTGTATGCAAGACAGCTTGAACGCAATACCGTTGGAAAAATCCGTCTGAGTTTATCCTGATGGAAATTCCGATCGTGTGTACAAGGCATTACAGTGTATATTTGCTGTCCCCTCAAAATAACTAAACACGCAGCCATTAATATCTAAAACGCTGGCAACAAAAGTGAGTACACCCCTAAGTGAAAATGTCCAAATTGGGCCCAATTAACCATTTTCCCTCCCCGGTTTCACAGTGTTACAAGGTCTCAGGTGTGAATGGGGAGCAGGTGTGCTACATTTTTGTTATCGCTCTCACTCTCTCATACTAGTCACTGGCAGTTCAACATGGCAACTCATGGCAAAGAACTCTCTGAGGATCTAAAAAAAAAGAATTCTTGCTGTACATAAATATGGCCTAGGCTATAAGAAGATTGCCAAGACCCTAAAACAGAGCTGCAGCATGGTGGTCAAGACCATACAGCGGTCTAACAGGACAGGTTCCACTCAGAACAGGCCTGCCCATGGTCAAACGAAGAAGTTGAGTGCAGGGACTCATATCCAGAGGTTGTCTTTGGGAAATAGATGAATGAGTGCTGCCAGCATTGCTGCAGCAGTTGAAGGGGTGGGGGGGTCAGCCTGTCAGTGCTCAGACCAAACGCAGCACACTGCATCAAATTGGTCTGCATGGCTGTCGTCCCAGAAAGATGAAGACAAGCAGACTAAGGACATGGATTATTGGAATGTCCTGTGGTCTAAATAAGACCAAGATAAACTTATTTGGTTCAGATGGTGTCAAAGTGTGTGGCGCAAACTAGGTGAGGAGTACAAAGGCAAGTGTGTCTTGCCTAGAGTCAAGCATGGTGGTTGGAGTGTCATCGGGGTGCTTCAGTTCACTGAGGAAACCATGAATGCCGACATGTACTGTGACATACTGAAGCAGAGCATGATCCCCTCCCTTCAGAGACTGATCTGCAGGGCAGTATTCCAACATGATAAAGAACCAAACACACCGCCAAGATGACCACTGCCTTGCTAAAGAATCTGAGGGTAAAAGCGATGGACTGGTCAAGCATGTCTTCAGATCTAAACCCTATTGAACATCTGTGGGGCATCCTCAAATGGAAAGTGGAGGAGCGCTAATGGCTGTGAGTTATTTTGAGGGGACAGCTAATTTACACTGATATACAAGCTGTACACTCACTACTTTACATTGTAGCAAAGTGTAATTTATTCAGTGTTATCACATAAAAAGATATAATAAAATATTTACAAAAATGTGAGGGGTGTACTCACTTTTGTGAGATAATGCATCTTTTTTTCTTTACATACTGTCACCAGTCAGTGCCCCTGAGAATTTTTTTGAATTCCTTAATTTTCCTAAAAATTGTGACAAAAAATTACAACTTCAAAAAACGTGCCATGCCTCCTACTAAATACCTTGGACTGACTAATTTCCAAAAAGAGGGCATTTGGGGAGAATTTGTACTGTACTGCCATTTTCAGGCCTCAAGAAATGAGGTAGGCCATCAGTACATCAAGATTTATCAATTATCAGATATACTGTATATACCATAGTTTGTGGACTTTGTTACAGACTAAACACTGACTTGGGCTTATTTCATAAAAGAACAGTAGCAGTATATATTTCGGCCTACATTTATGAAGCATGTTCATTTATTTGCAATTTTTTTTAACAGTAACAAAGAATGCTGCTTTTGTTTCCTGTGCATCTTTGCTGAGTTCAACTGCACTGTTTTTTTTTTTGGCACATAAAAACATCTCTTCACATAAGTGACAAATGCGCATGCTACTCTGGTGAATGCCACTAAACCTCCAGTAATGCATTTAGCAGCAACAGATAGTAAGACCAGGAAATATGTATGCCTGTGCTCTCCATAGTACTGAAACTTTATATATGTAGTTTCAGCACCTGAATTCTTAAAGGAGAACCAAACCCATAGATTTAATAGTTTCCAAAAACAGATTATGGGTCTCCACTCCGGCATATATGCCCCTGATTAGGTGTATTCCACTGAGGGTGCAGTTCAGGCTAGAGTCTACCCTGACACCATGTAATTCACAGAGCAAGGAGACAAAAATCTCAGGCACTGCACACAATACAAGTCCAGCCTTTAATTGGTGATAACAGCCTCAGCATTACTCCATCCAGGGCACTCTCTCTGACAAGTTTCACCCCACCCACGAGGCTTAGTCATGGAGGTTACCATGACTAAACCCTGTGGGTGGGATGAAACATGTCTGAGAACTGGCCTTGATGGAGTTAGGCTAATACTGGTATCACCTATTACACACTGGGCATGTATGGTGTGCAGTTGCTGAGATTCTTCTCTCATTGTTCTGCAGGTTTCAACAAACAGTTACATTCCCAGCATTCCAGAAATGCTAACTGTCACATTTGCTTGTGCTCTCAACCAAAGATCAAACCATCAAATTGCTGTTATTATAACTGATCACATGTGCAGCACCATGGCAGTTACAGATCAAACTAGAGCCTAAGATGGCCTTTAACTGACATAGGTATTTGCAAATGTGTGCAGAATAAACCCTTGTTTTTAACGCATACTGTTAGACAGGTCAATTCGGTTGGTCACAGGCTGGTCGATAAGTTGAGCTTGGAAATTTCTTTGGTTTTATATGACATATGTTGCCCTTTCCAGCGCTCCTTGCTGAAAAGACCAGTAATGGGTGGGAACAATGCTCATTTTGTTGTATTGTTAATATATTGGTCAGGCAACGCACTGACACCTTTACTGCCATTGTGCTATGTACTGGGTGTTCCGTGTGCCCCTGCACCTTTAAGGAGGGATGGGCTCTCTCCAGCTCACCTGCCCTCTACCTATCCATTAAAATGCATGTGCCTCTACTGTGGAGACTCTTAGGCCCTGTACACACGATCAGTCCAAACAGATGAAAACGGATTGAAGATCAGTTCAAAAACCGATCGAGCCCAACGCGGTGACGTAAAACACAACGACGTGCTAAGAAAAATGAAGTTCAATGCTTCCAAGCATGCGTCGACTTGATTCTGAGCATGCCCGGGTTTGGAACTGATGCTTTTGCGTACTAACCATCGGTTTTGACCTATTGGTTACCAGTCCATCAGTTCAATTTTAAAGCAAGTTCTAAATTTCTGGACCGAAGGATAACAGACTGATGGGGCCCACACACGGTCGGTTTGGACCGATGAAACTGAACTTTAGTCCGTTTTCATCAGTTTGGACTGATCGTGTGTACAGGGCCTTAGAAGTTGCGTTGACGTGGCCTGTAGTTTACGTGTGTATTTGCAAATGTGTGCAAACTAAACCCCTGTTTTTAATACTGTTAGACTGGTCAGTTGGTCGCAGGTTGGTCTGTAAGTTGAGCTTGGAATTTAATGTTATTTTATTTGGCTTTCTAAGATGTCCCCCAAGAGGGGGGTACCTGATAGGGATATGTCTGAGGTGTCTTCAGCAACCCTAATGGTCAGGATGGGGTTCTTGAATTACATGGGATAGCCATCTACTTGTACCCCATGGAGGGTGTTCCTTGGACCCCTAATCCATTCATTTTGTGTGTGGTTACAGAAAGAGTTAAAAAGGAAACACACACACACATACTCATGAAAAAAAGTTGTAATCTTCTTTACGAGAAATTCAGGGAACTGAGTGAAAGCATTCAGTGAGCTACTAATGCTTTTCAGAAAACATAATAACCAAACCAGTAAATTCTCCCAATCCACTTTAATCTGAATTCTGGTATTCTCCTGCAGAATATGGAGGAGGAGAGTAGGAATGTACTTCCGATGTCTGTGTCCTTCGTGCATCACTAACCACATTCACACTTTGGAGGTGGGTTGGATCTCAGGGTGTGAGAAACCTTTTAGTGCTGTCATTATTTTTTTATAAGGCTTTCTGTGTGAGGCAATAAGAAGGGTGCACTATTGGGTGCAGGATCACCAGAATACAGACAATAGGCAGTGGGGATGAATCCTAATGCCGCGTACACACGACTGTTATTCATATCATGGAAAAAAAACTATGTTTTTTTTCTACGTGATTTGTCGTGATTCCTCTCAAGCCTGCCTTGCATACACACAATCGTGAAAAAAAATGCTCGAGCAAAGTGCGGTGACGTACAACACGTACGACAACACGTACAACGACACTATAAAAGTGAAGTTCCATTAGAATGGTGCCACCCTTTGGGCTGCTTTTGCTAATTTCCCCGTCTCATAACTTGCTTCTGAGCATGCATGTTTTTCCCCCTTGTTAAAGCGTACACACGACCGTTTTTCACGACGTGAAAAACGATGAGAAAAAATAGAGTAGGTTCTAAATTTTTAACGCCATTTTTCTTATCGAGAAAAATGCTCTGGAGCATACACACGACCGTTTTTAACAACCGATTAAAAAAATTGCATTTTTCTCGCCATGAAAAAACGATCGTGTGTACACGGCATTAGACATTGCTTTTGCCTGCTGCTTGCTCTGACCGCCAGCTTGCTTCACGACCATGCCTACCTGCCACATTACCTGTTTTTCAGTCTATCCATCCTAATGAGTGTGTACAGAATTTCATTCTACTTGAAACTCTGCTGCAAAATTGTTGCTTGCTTCGGATTCCCTACACTTCTTATACAAAGGTAAACTGCGCAGTGTTTTTTCTTTCAAATAAATGTCTGTGTTTTTAATCTCTTCCATAGTCACATGCATAGTGTATGACTAAAGGGTGCAAAATTTGCTTAAACCCAATCTTCCACAGAGGGTATGGCCTCATATTTATACCCCATGGGAGCTGGTAGTTGGCTTATTATCACCCTTCTTGAACACTGGGTGTGTCACATTGAATGGTCTCATCAGCATAAGTAGCATTCAATGCAGAATTGTGTAATTATGACCAATTATTCCCTACTGCATGCTAGTAAATAGCTTATGCAGTAGAGAATGATATGCTCTATTACATGTAAATTGATTGTAACCTTTCAGTGGCTAATTGCAATTTGTGTGATTAACCTAAGAAAATTTGCTGAAGAATTTGATACATCAATACTGCATAGCCTGTCATAAAAGAAAACAAAATGGATTTTGCAGAGAAACAAAATCTTACATTAAACTAAAAGAAAATGATTGCGGAAAATAGAAGTGTTGCCTTTTCTCCCATAAATAAGGAAATTCCATACAATTAAAAAATTATTTTAATGCTGGACAAATTAAGAACTTTCCTTTAATAATATGGCTCAGATACAGTATAGTATGGGTTGTTTGTAATGCAAAGAGATGGCGTTGTGTTCTAATGCTGCGTACACGCGGATTTTTCCAACGGAATTCCGTTCAAGCAGTCTTGCATACACACTGTCACACCAAATTCCGAGTCAAGAGTCAAGAACGCGGTGATGTACAACACTACGACGAGCCGAAAAAAATGAAGTTCAATGCTTCCCAGCATGCGTCGACTTGATTCTGAGCATGCATGTTTTTTTCTTCGTCGGAGTTCCATACAGACGAATGTAATTTCCAAATTCTTTTCCATCGGAAAAAAAAAGAACATGTTCTCTTTCTAAGTCTGTCAGAATTTCCAAAGGAAAAACTCAGATGGGGCACACACACGGTCGGAATATCTGATGAAAAAATTCTGTCAGACTTTTTTCATCGGAAATTCCAATCGTGTGTACAAGGCATTAGTGATTGTTAGTTCTCAAGTGGCCAATTAAAGCTACCTGGATATGGTTAGATATTTTTATTTTATTTGGGAAAGCCTTTGTGGTCCACTAGGAATACAATATAATTAGAAAGTGATTAAATATATCAAGCAACGATTTATATACAACCTTTGTTTAAAATACTATACATTGTCTCCGTCTTCCTCATTTATTATACATTATAATATATGCATTGATTCCCAGGCATTAATCAGATCCACAATTTGACAGGAAAGGGTATTATAGTACCAATGCCTGTCTTTGAATGCCAATGCCGCCTTCATTAATTAATAACAACCGATACATGAAGTTCAGCTAGTAAATGCTTGTGTGAGTGGTAGTGTCAGCAATCTGGCTGTTGTGTTATGGTTACATCTGGTAAAGACCTTTGACAGTATTCCTTGACTATGCACGGCACTACATCCTTTAGTCAGCATAACAGTTGGCTACTCAATTGACTAAATTTTCTAGCTCACTCTTGTTAATAAAACAGAGAAGTTGTATTTTATCAGTTGCACTCCTTACAGGCTCTCCTGCAGTTCATGTAGGGTGCTGTAATGGATTGGTGGATGAAGCCACCATGCAGTCATGGTGGAAAAAGAGTACAGTGCCTTGAAGAAATATTCATACCCCTTAAAATTTTCCAAATTTTGTCACGTTACAGCCAAAAATGTAAATGTATTTTTATTGGGATTTTATGTGATAGACCAAAACAAAGTGGCACATAATTGTTTTCAATATTTTTTACAAATAAATACCGTATGTGAAAAGTGTGGGGTGCATATGAGTCAATACTTTTTAGAACCACCGTTTGCTGCAATTACAGCTGCAAGTCTTTTTGGGTATGTCTCTACCAGCTTTGCACATCTAGAGAGTGAAATTATTTTCCATTCTTCTGCAATTTTCAAGTCTTGCCACAGATTCTCAGACAATAAAAACCTTTTTAGTATTTTTTAGTTTTGTTTTTATACGTATATAAATATGTATTTTGTTGGTGATGCTGTATAATTATGAGATCCCTGTTTTTATCATCATGTTTTTATGCTTTTTTGTGGGGTCCTATTTTCTTGACAGCTATTTAATTATATTCAGTCATTTCACTATATCTAACAAGCATTGGCCCATTCATGATCAGACCTTCGTTATAGTGTATAGATGTCTTAATATGCTGCTGGTGTGCTGTGGTTTGCTGTTCTCTGGGTGGCCACAGTATATAAACACCATCACACCTGCAGTATCCCAGTAGGCCTATAGAAGGAGCCTTTCTCTGAGCGCATAGCCTGTTGTTTCTCGCCTTCTTTCCGGTGCTCTCCCTGGTCCCGCTCTCTGGTAATGTCATCATCTGCACCTACACGCTGAACCTGGCTGTTTCCTGATGGCCACAGGATGGATTTCTTTCCCTGTCTGCAGATCCGTGAATCTAGATGGACCTGAGACTGGACCGCACCGCGCATCATGAGACCCTGATGAGCCTGTTTTGTAATTGTGGATTGTAAGTGCATTTCTTTTGAGATTAAACATAGTATCTGACATATTGCACTTAGGTGGCACTTCATTTTTTTGTTTCCTTGTCTCCCCCTAACAGAGTTGGCTTTTCTCTGAGGACAGCTGCCGCCCACCATCTTCCGATCTATTTCTTTCTTAGGACTGGTCATTTTGCACCACTATATGGACTATAAAACTGTGACTGTTTTCTAGACATATACATTGCCCGTTTTTTAAGTGTTCGGTAGTACCAGCGTTTGCGCTAACAGTTTATTCCAAATTCCTGCTTGCATATGTGCCTAGCATGTGCTTCTAAACAATAAATTGTGGTATTGATTTCTTAAAGTGGATGTAAACCTCCTCACATATATCCAGTGAAGTGAACAGCCTCAGATGATACACCGAGATTAAAGAATACTCCCTACATAAGTTTTACATGTATATCTACTGTCTTCCGCTTTATAGATTCTTTAGAAAGTTCAGATCGTGTTACATTTTCTCTTCATGTTTAGCACTGGGAGTGGATTCTTGGTGTACAACCAAGACAGCTGATTGGAGGAAAAGCACACACCCCCTATTCACATAGGTAGAAACTTTCAGAGGTGTTCGTTGAAAAGATCAGGGCTCTGCTAATCTATTTATAGCATCCTCCCCAACACAAAACTCCAGCTGCTTTCATCTCAGTTGGCGGAGAACTTGTCAGGCTGATAACAGAAGAATGGAGCAGGAGAAAGCTATGGGACAGAGAGATAAGAAAACACTGCAGATATATATGCCCAGCTAAAATTTCATGAATCGGGTTTACATCCACTTTAAGGTATCTTTCAGACTCGATATTTAGCTACATTTAGGACTATTCAGTATAGCTGCATTTAAAGAAAATGTAATTATGTGTGTTCAGAATCCGATTAGGAACTCCAAACACAGCTCTTCTGTTGAAAATGCTTGTAAATGAGGCTAAACCTGCTTTAAGGTCTAAATGCAGCAAAAAGTGATTTGGAAAACATAAAAGTTGATAGCACTTCCCAGAGAACTCAAATGTGTCAGAATAGTTAAATTATACTTTGTCATATATATGAACATAAAATTGCTACAATGTTACATATCAAAGAATACTTTATACCCATCTATAAGGCTGTATTATGTAACATAGTAGAATGAAGAAGAAGACAAAAAGAAATTGGAGGTTTTTGTTTATGCTTTATTTAATTCAAATTCAGCCACAGCCTGCATCGCCCTGCTGGTCCCCTTAGAATGTTTAGACAGAGAATCCATTGTCCAAGCTTGTGAATATAGTGCTGTTATTTCAAAGGGACTCTTGTTCATATGGGAGGCAAAACATTCGTTCCCCGTCATTCCTTCATAAAATGCACTTGTGGCACAGCTCGGTGCAGAGCTCTTGTTGACCCAATCTGATCTCCTATAGCCTCCAATTCTTCAAATATAGTTCTAAAAATAGCAAGGAGACTTCTAACTGGTTCTAATCTGAGTCACTAACTTTTTAGAGCATTACTGAAATGTAAGATACAATAGCATTCCACTATACAGTCTTATGCAAAAGTTTAGGAACCCCTGACAATTTACATGATTATCATTTATAAATATTTGGGTGTTTGGATCAGAAATTTCATTTTGTTCTAGAATGGCCATCCCAGTCCCCAGACCTGAATATCATTGAACATCTGTGGGGTGATTTGAAGCGGGCTGTCCATGCTCGGCAACCACCAAACCTAACTGAACTGGAAATGTTTTGTAAGGAGGAATGGTCCAAAATACATTTATCCAGAATCCAGACACTCATTATAGGCTATAGGAAGCGTCTAGAGGCTGTTATTTCTGCTCTACTAAATATTAATGTGATTTTTCTGTTGGGGTGCCCAAATTTATGCACCTGTCTAATTTAGTTTTAATGCATATTGCGCATTTTCTGTTAATCCAATAAACCTAATTTCACTACTGAAATATTACTGTGACCTTCAGTTATTTGATAGATCAAAATGAAATTGCTGATCCAAACACCCAAATATTTATAAATGATAATCTTGGAAATTGTCAAGGGTTCCTAAACTTTTGCATACGACTGTATACCAAATCTGGAAAAAAACAGAAGGCAGGAAGAGAACAAAAGTTCATGGGGGCATTTTCTGATTAAAGTAGATCTAAACCTATTACAGCTTGCTGGATCTTAGATGTGGTGGTTGCATTTAATGGCAGAGCAAGGGGGTACTTGGGTGTGCTAAATCACTCCTAAAACAAGACTTCTTACAGCAGCTGCAATCGTGAGTCACCAGAAAGATACAGTACCTGTGAAAAATATCCTCTATGTTCTTGCTCTTAAAACTAATCTTTTGTCAACGAAGAAGTTTAGAAAAAAAAAACAATGTAGTGACCTTCCAAGATGACAGATGTGCCATCACAAAAGGGGATATATTATTTGCAAAGACTAAAATTACAGATGAACTGTATCAGCTGAACTGCAATGAGGTGGTTAATATTGCCAAGGAGGAAATCATTCAAACTGCATTTGCACATGGCACAGACAACTTGCGCACAGACATCCTGACATAATAAATAAAATAGCTGGGAATGACAATGCATGTGGAATAAAAATTAGTCCATGCGATCAAACAATGAAATGCACCAGCTGTATAAAAGGAAAAAAAGTCCTTTCAAAGTGGAGCAACAGCAGAACTAAGAAACCTCTGGACTGAATTCATTTAGATATTTGAATGTGAGAGTGAAAGAATCATGCTGTTTGATGGGGATATGCCAACCACATACTGGGGGAAGGCAATTATGACTGCATGCTATCTCCAAAATTGACTACCAGGAAAATCAACTTCATATGAATTTTTGGAAGCAAAGCCTTTGTGCACATCCCAAAATAAAAAAATTACAAAATGGGATGCTTGTACAGAAAAAGCTGTACTTGTGGGGTACAGTGAATCTCTAAAGTGACAGAGAATTCTACATAAAAACACAAACAAGGTAACCATCAGTAGAAGTGTAATTGTCACTGAAACTTCAATGTGTTCAACATTTAACCACTTAACCCCCGGACCATACTGCTGGTCAAAGACCAGAGCACTTTTTGCGATTCGGCACTGCGTCGCTTTAACTAACAATTGCGCGGTCATGCGACGTGGCTCCCAAACAAAATTGGTGTCCTTTTTTTCCCACAAATAGAGCTTTCTTTTGGTGGTATTTGATCACCTCTGCGGTTTTTAGTTTTTGCGCTATAAACAAAAATAGAGCGACAATTTTGTAAAAAAATAATATTTTTTACTTTTTGCTATAATAAATATCCCCCAAAAATACATAAAAAAACTATTTTTTTCCTCAGTTTAGGCCGATACGTATTCTTCTACATATTTTTTGTAAAAAACAATTGCAATAAACGTTTATTGATTGGTTTGCGCAAAAGTTATAGCGTTTACAAAATAGGGGGTAGTTTTATGGCATTTTTATTAATATTTTTTTTTTACTAGTAATGGCGATGATCAACGATTTGTTTTCGGTACTGCGACATTATGGCTGACACTTCAGACACTTTTGACACATTTTTGACACCATTGGCATTTTTATAGCGGTCAGTGCTATAAAAATGCACTGGATTACTATAAAAATGCCCCTAGTGGCCGCTTAGAGAGCCGACGTTATACTACGCACAGGGGAGCCGACCTGCTGCCGTAGAACGGCGGCTGGTCAGCAAGTAGTTAATGGACTAACACAAGCACATCTAACTGAGGGAAATTCCACATCAGTGTCACATGAATATAAGCAACCAAGTGACACAGAAATAGAAATTAATGCAATCCAATGCAATCCAATGCTGTAAAAGAAGAAACCAGGCCACAGGAGGCTTCAATCAGGAAAAACACCAGAAGCAATAAAGGTATCCCAGCCAAACGTCTCTCCTATGTTGCTCGCATAGCATTAAAACCAGAGCCAGATCTATGGGAAGAGATTCAAAGACTTACAACCCATGAGAAACAAAATCAGAGCTGCTGATGAAGAGATGAATTAAAACAGATTTATAGAACTGAGATCTGAAATGTGAATAATATAAAAAGTAGTTGCTGAGTCAGGGTTTTGGAATACATTGTTCATGTATTTTGTGCAACAACTACATCAGCCATAAGTTTGTAGCTACATATATGGTACTGTATACTCTATCATACCTCCCAACATTTCAAAAATCCACTGTGGGACATTCTTGTTGAGGGGGGTGCCGGGGATCAAAGCTGTTGAGCGGGGGGGGGGGGTTATTGCCGCGATCGCGATCGATGTTGTTGAGCGGGGGGTTGTCGCTGATTGATGAAGTTGGTGTCTCCTACCTGTGAACACAGCCTGTCGGGTTTTCCTCTTCCCTTCGGCTGCCGCAGACCACACACCGCTCCAGTTAGTCTCCCCTCTGACCTTCTTCTTCTTCCTGTGCGGGAAAATTAACCCATGCGTGGGACTGCGGGAGGATGCAGTCTGTGCGGGAAGTTCCCGCAGAATTCGGGTGGGTTGGGAGGTATGTACTCTATTGTCTTTTCTCTGATAATAAAGTTCCTGTTTCCTGTCTGCAGTTAAGCTTTTGCTTCAGATAACAAATATTTTTTTTCAATACAAAAATTGCACCTCATCTTTGCAGGAATGGTGTGTTGATTCAGGAGCTACGAGTCATGTGATAAATTACAGAAATTTCCATGTGGACTGTGCACTGACTGTCTGTTCTGTAAGGCTATATACAGACATATAGTACAAACTCCAGATCTGTCAGCATGATACTATTTTGTCAGTGATTGACATAAACAAGCATGTTTATTTCAGGTGCCCCAATACCAGATATGTACATGTGTTTCCAGGACAAGGACAGTCAGCAATGGAAGCTTTCATATTTCTACCATGATAAGTTCCTATTAAGCCTCACAATGAAGCATTTTTTACTTACTTGTACAGAGTAGATAACTTACGTTGCTCTTATTTTTGGGGAAATAGCAGACCATCAGCTGAAAAAATCTAACACAGGGAGCAAGCCCTTACTTCCTTTCTGCTGTGTCTACCTGGTAGGATTTTCAGTATAAACAACATCATGTATGCTGTATTCTATTAGCATACAACTGATCAATACAAATATTTAACCCAGAGACAATTTCTATTATAATTTATAGCCTCAAAAATTCTAGAGATATCTCTGTTCTGGTCTCTTATAAGTAGCTTCACTTACAAGATCATAAATATAAATTTTTTATTGTTACAATGAATTATTTACTCTATATAAAAAAAGGATGACATACATAGTACGCTAGGCATTTAAAAACACTTAAAAATCTTTCCTGCAGGGTACAGTATGCATTTGTAGCTCAGATATGGATTCGATCATGCATGTGTATTATTTCTGTATTTATCTATATAAAGAACAGAGAGAAAGACTAAAAACAGGATTATTAACACAAAGGACCACGTGAGGCTTGCAAAGTGGGGGAAATGAGTTCAAATGACAACATGAAACTGCTTATGACATATTGTACCCATCATGCAGTGATTCAGGAGATACTACTGAAACATTTGAGAAGTTTTAGGGGAGACTCTAGGGGCCAGATTCACAGAGAAATGCCAAGGCGCAGCATATCAGAGATACGCTATGCCGCTGTATCTTACCTGGCTCTAAGTCGAATCCAGGAAGATTTCACGCCGTAAGTTACGGCGGCGTAGTGTATCTCTCGGCGCGTATTTCAAATTGGGCGGGTAGGGGGCATGATTCATTTAAATGAAGCGTGTCCCCGCGCTAATTGAACTGCGCATGCTCCGTTTCAAAATTTCACGCCGTGCTTTGCGCGAAATGACGTCGCAACGACGTCATTTTTAGAACTTCGACGTGATTTACGTCCATCCCTATTCACGGACGACTTACGCAAAAAAAAAATTCAAATTTCGACGCGGGAACAGCGGCCATACTTTAACATGGCAAGTCTATAAATATCTATACGCCGCAAAATAGCAGCTTTAACTATACGCCGGAAAAAGCCGACTAGAGACAACGTAAGAGAATGCGACGACCGCGCGTACATTTGTGGATCGTCGGAAAAAGCTAATTTGCATACCCGACGCTGAAAACGACGCAAACTCCACCCAGCGGGCGCCGAAGTATTGCATCTAAGATCCGAAGGCGTACGAAGACGTACGCCTGTCGGATCTTACCCAAATGCCGTTGTATCTTGGTTTGAGGATTTAAACTAAAGATACGACGTGGGAAATTTGAAAGTACGCCGGCGTATCAGTAGAGCGTACTTGCTCTGTGAATCTGGCCATAGAAGTCTTACTAGATTCATTATCCACTTGCTTACTGGGCACTTATACCCCCTTCCTGCCCAGGCCAATTTCCAGCATTCAGTGCTCTCATACCTTGAATGACAACTGCGCGGTCGTGCAACAATGTACCCAAATTAAGTTTTTATACATTTTTCACACAAATAGAGCTTTCTTTTGGTGGTATTTAATCACCACTGTGTTTTAAAATGTTTGCTAAACATACAGAAAAAGGCCAAACATAAAAAAACAAAAACAAAAAAAAACGTATTCATATTTTGTTATACAATTTTGCCAACATGTAATTTTTCTCCTTCACTGATGGGCACTGATGAGGTTGCAGTGATGGGCACTGGTAGGCTACACTGGTGGACACTGATGATGCGGCACGGATGGGCACTGATAGGCGACACTGATGGGCACTGATCAGGAGGCACTGGTGGGCATTGATCAGGAGGCACTGATGAGGCTGCACTGATGGGAGACACTGATGGGCACTGATAGGTGGAACAGAGAGGTGACACTGAAAGGCAGCACTGATGGGCACTGATAGGCGGCACTGTTGGGCACTGATCCGGAGGTACTGATGATGAGATACTGATGGGCACTATTTGGCAGCAGTGATGGGCACTAATAGGTGGCACTGGTAGGCACTGAGTAGCAGTACTGATGGGTACTGCTAGATGCACTGGTGGGCACAGATTTGCAGCACTGGAAGGCACTGATTAGCAGCACTGGTTGTTACTTAGGGTTCCAATGTCCCTCTAACAGAAACCGGTTACCGGCCTTATTCTTTTCTTCACGCTGACAGCAGTCTGCAGAGCCCCAGACCTGGCGAGTGAAATACTGTCACTAGCTGAGATTGTATTATCGTAGATTTGCATGTAAATGTATTTGGTGTATAAAGACTGATCTGCCCATGTACCAAGGGGTCAGGTCCCCCCTACTCCCAGTAGGCTGCATTGATGGGCGCTGGTGAGGCTGCATTGTGACCGGTAGCAGTCATTCTCTATATGGGTATTGGGGCTAACATACTACACAGTGCATAGCTGGCAATAGTAGCGCCATGCTTACAATAAGAGCTATAGTTGCTCAACATTACAAGGTTAGAGACTGCACCCATTAAATGGGGCTCTGTACTTCTTCTGAAATATACCCCAGCTACTAAGGAAGTAGCTCCCTTTATATAGCTGCTCTAGTATTAGCACATACAGTACTCGTAGAGCTGTGATCACAGATGTACCTTGTTCTATATCTACGTATACACGTGCATGTAATTTGTCTACTCACACTGAATATTCATAAAAAACTGCCAACTAAGGTGTTAGCAATTCTAAATAAGGACTGGATGCCTGCTCTCTCATAAGGAGGGTTAATATTCTATAATAATATATCTAGCCTGGAGTTGACCAAGACTAACTATATTAGCACACTATAGCACACCTGGTTGTTAACACAGTTAAATGCTAGCATGGATATTATATGCACCTTTCTGGAAAACATATTATTCATGAGTGAAAATAAACTGCAAAACTGGTATCAGAGTAAAGCTATTCTAATCCATGTATGAACCACAAATACATTCCCCTACAGAGAAGGTTTGTAATGCTTTGTACACACGGTCGGACTTTGACCATACAAAAGTCTGCCGTGAGTCTGTCAGAAGTCCGACGGAAAGATAGAGAACAAGTTCTCTATCTAGGTCCGTCGGACTTCCGACAAAAAAAGTCAGATGGAGGCTACACATAGCCGGACTTTCCCAAAAAAAAGCCAGTCTGACTTTTTTTCTCAAAAAGTCTGACTGTGTGTACGAGGCATAAGTGTTTTTATGGCTGGTTAACTATGTATATGTATGTCATCTTTTTGGATACATGCTAAATGTAACAATAAAAAATATATATATTTATGATCTAGTTATTTAAGCTACTTGTAAGAGACTCAAACAAATGTATCTCTACAATTTAAGGAACATTTGAGGCTAAACAAGACTTGTGATAACCTATTGACATCCCAGCCTGCCAATCCAATTTTCTCAAAATCCCAAAAACCTTTAAGTATATCTATAAAAACCTGATACAATACATTGATGATTGTGAACTGTATTATTCAAATAGTACTAAATTAAAAATAATTAGCAAAATGTTCACTTTACCATTACCAATTGATAAAATAAAGTATATTTCCCTTCTCCTTTATACAAAGCTTATTTAGCCATAAGTGCTTAAGGGATGCAAGAATGTGATACCTATTTTCAGCTATTTTCAGCTCTCACTTATATATTTTTTTTAAATCAGGTCATTTTTATTGAAGCGATTTTTCAGTTTACAAAAAAACTTACACAAAGAAAGCACTTCCACAAAACAAGTGAAAGCAAAAGGAAGACCTACAAAGTGTAAAAAGATACAAGGTACAGACACATCATGTGACCTCCAGATCATACCATAGCGCTCATGCGAGACCTCCCAGTACGACTATGGGTATTGCAAATAAAGCTTTACCCTGTTTACCAATAATGGGCCAGGACAGTAAGATACACAGAGTATTGCTATCATACCAGAGAGTAGAGCTGTTACCCCAAAGCATTGGCAATCAATTATTTTAGCTTCCCAGGTTATCTCCCAGTGGCAGGGTAGAATGTGTAGACAAATTAGAGCCTAGCTACCGGGGCCAGATTACAAAAATAAAATTGGGCAGTTTCTGTGCTTATATGTTAATCCCTCCCTCTGTAATATCCCACGTATCTCTAAATTATACATGGTACTTGGGTCCCCATAAAAGAGTATTCTGCAAAGTTGGGCAATAATGATGTGCAAACGTGGTCTCTCATAGCAACCTTTAAGAAATCTATCTATCCACCCTAAGCACTGGTTCTCACTGGTGCGATTTGACATGCCAAATTGCATGTCAAATCAGCGGCATTTGCCGGCAATTGCTGGCAATGGCACCGTCCTAATCGGTTTGAAGCTGTCCGATTTCAAAAACGGCTTTCTTTACTACTTTTTGCGATTTCGGCCTGCGATTTACATTGACATCTGTGCAGGCACCGAAATCGGGACTGACAGGCGGGAGTGAAATCGTGCGAGTTCAGCTTCACCTGGGCTAAAAGTGATTCATTGCTTGCATTAAAGCACCGCATACTAGCTCATTAGGAAATACTTACCTTAAAACGAGGTGTAGGGAACTTACCTGGTCCACGCCGAGCGAGATGTCAGCCCTTAGCCGAGGATCCCCCCTGCGCATGCGCCACTGCAATCAGCGGCGCATTGCGAGGGGAATATCTCCTAAACCGCACAGGTTTAGGAGATATTCTTTATACCTACAGGTAAGCCTTATTATAGGCTTACCTGTAGGTAAAAGTCAAAAAGTGGGGTTTACAACCACTTTAAGGTAAAAAACATTCCACATGCTACCCCCCTGCAAAAAGAGGATCTGCATCATCTCTTGATCTCATCTGCAGCAGCACCAGTCTTTCTTTCTGCTCTCACAAGACAGACTGAACGCAGCAGGAGTCATTGGCTCCTGCTGTTATCAGTCAAATCCTGTGAAGAGGGAGCGGGTGTGGCCGAGCCGCACTGTGTGTGTCTATGGCTCGGGAGCACACTGGCACATGTGCCCCATAATATGCTCTTTGAAATGGGGTATACACGCAGGAGAGGAACAGTGGACAGTGCTGGGCAGGCGACTCCAGAAGAGGAGGTAAGGGGATCTCTGTGCAATACCCTTGCACAGAACAGGCAAGTATAAACATTTTTTTTTATTTAAGACAAAAAAAATAGGAGCCTTTAGTGTCACTTTAAATTTAAAAATGACTAATTGCTATGGGTTACTGGATCATCCACATCGTCATGGCATTTGCACATCCTCGCTGAATATTCCCAAGTTTTAAGACACAAGACTAGATAAGGAGAAGGGAATAGTTCTCTTCTCTGACCCAGAAAAAGGGGGTCTGAAAACAAGATAGGTATTGTTATGCAGCTGAGACGAGAAAGGCAGATCAGCACCAGTGCCACCCAGAACCAGTCAACAAGTAAAGCCTTGTGTGCCCATCATTGGGCTCTGCACAGTGTCATAAGCAGGATGCAAAGGGATACAATGTCCTACCATAACTTCTCTGTTATATGACTTCTCAAACCGGATTATTCAAAAAAACACACATTGCTTTTTCCAATGCTTTATTCAATGAGTGTGTTAATCTTTAAAAATGTAACAATTTAAGGAACAAAGTGACCATAACTACAGCAGCCAAAAATAATCTACCTTCGTCTTCCCTTCCACAGATTATGTGCTTTACACATAAAGCTTTGTTTTGATTGGCAGCCAATCAGAATTAAACTTTTACTGACCTGATTAAGTAAACCACTTAAATCTGTTTGAATGGTATTGATAAATGCATTTTAGACACCAGCTTTTTTTGTTTCATCTGCTTTATTATATATGAAAAAAAGAAAATCATTTCCACTCCCTTTTTCCACCCAGTTCTCAGATCCTCATTCTGTTCAATATGTAATAAATAGATCACAGAGTGTGGCAAGGGACCAGGCATTTGACACACCTGCGAGTGTGTGGAACGTAAAAATTCTGCCACAATCTGTAGATCTTAACCACTTCAGCTCTGGAAGATTTACCCTCCTTCCTGACCAGGCCATTTTTTGCGATACGGCACTGCGTTACTTTTAATGAAAATTGCACTGTTGTACAACGCTGTACCCAAATAAAATTTATGTCATTTTTTTCCCACAAATAGAACTTTATTTTGGTGATATTTGATCCCCTCTGTGGTTTTTATTTTTTGAGTTATAATCAATAAAAGACTAAAAATGTGGAAAACAAATATATATATACTGTTTACTTTTTGTTATAAAACACATCCAATAAAAAATGTAAAGAATCAAATTTCTTCATTAATTTAGGCCAATATGTTTTCTTCTACATATTTTTGGTAAAAAAAATAAAAAAATTCCAATAAGCATATGAAGTTATAGCGTCTACATATAATATATTTATGGAATTTTTATTAATTGATTGATTTTTTACTAGTAATAGTAGCCATTAGCGACTTATAGAAGAACTGTGACATTGCGGCAGACAAAACGGACACTAAGGCCCCGTACACACGGACGGATAATCCGCTGAAAACAGTCCGCCGGACCGTTTTCAGCGGACATGTCCGCCCGGAGATTTCTGTCTGATGGTTGTACACACCATCAGACAGAAATCCGCGCGTAAACAATACGCCCCGACGATGATGCAGCGATGTGCGCGGCCCTGGAAGTTCAATGCTTCCACGCATGCGTCGAATCAGTACGACGCATGCGAGGGATGGCGGTCGGTCGGACGTGTCTGGTGAGTCTGTACAGACGACCGAACACGTCCGACGGACAGGTTTCCAGCGGACAGATTTCTTAGCATGCTAAGAAATTTTTATCCGCTGGAAACTGTCCGATCCGCGGGACAATTGTCCGCTCGGGCCTACACACGACCGGATCTGTCCGCTGGAACTGGTCCGGCGGACCAGTTTCAGCGGATCGATCCGGTCGTGTGTACGGGGCCTTAGTGACACTTTTGACACTTTTTTGGGGAATTAATGACACTAATACAGTGCACAGTGCTAAAAATATGCACTGTCACTGTACTAATCACACGGTTAAGGAAAGGGTTAACAACGGGGGCAATAAACGGGTTACATGTGTGCCTAAAATGTGCTTGGTTACTGTGTGGGATGTACTTGTACTATGGGGAGGCAGAGATACATGTCCCTTCTTTGCAGAAACACAGGATCACTACCTTCCCTACTGACAGAACGGCAGTCTGCCTTGTTTACATAGGCAGACCGCCGTTCTGTTTCTTTCCTGCATGATCAGTGTTTGGCTCCCCGCTGTGTCTAATCACAGCGGGAGCAGGTCGCTGGTGGTGCGCGTGCACGCCCCAGACCTGGAAGTGCAGGATCATTTACTAAGTACATGATCCTGCACAGGAGTGCCGCCACATATGTACAGTATACATTCGGCAAGTGGTTAAACAGAGCAAATACTTGAGGGCAACAGGACAGCTGAGTATACTTTTTAAAATTATGTTGCTTTAAGAATTTTAAGACCTTATACGTCTAGATGCCCAGATCATATTTAACAGCTGTATTATTTATTGTTTAACAAAAAAAAAAACATCCAAAGTAAAAATGTGCCTTATAATGGTTGCCTGCGTAAGGAACACCAGAAATGTCAGGGTTATCATGGCCATGAACCGTTGGCTCCAGCACAAGAATAAAAAGTGCTGGCGACAGTGGACAGCCCTGCCTTGTACCTGGGAAAACTGGGAAAGGCAGGGAAAAAAACCTGACGTACTTAACGCAAGCAATGTGGGACAAGTATAGGGCTTTCATCCAAGCCAGGAAGTCATCTCCAAAACCACACCATGTAAGCGCAAATTCTACATAGTCGCAAGAGATCGAATCAAGCACTTTATATCTGACGCTGATGTAAGATGTGGATGAGATTATTTATTCCCTTTTCAAACTTTAATTAACACAAATTAACTATTATTTCAAAATCTCCTATTGTTTTTGTTTTCTGAATTATGTTTCTTTAACAATTCATTTGTAAATGTTTAATAATAAAAAATCTCACATATCCCTGCTTTTGTACAGAAAACATTTTATTTGTTTTATTATTATTATTATTAGTAGTATTATTATACAGGATATATATAGCTAAAAAAAACAAAAAAAACATGAGTAAGTCACGTGACGAGTGACGCAACGCATAGGAGCCTACAGTGACGGGACCATCAGATGTCGAGTCTGTCGAATCCAAGTAAGGAGACCTTCAAACTGAGCGGCGAACCACTTGTCTGAGTCATAGCGAGGATTCGTGAGTGCACACACTACAGATGTAGTCTTTGTCCGCAATCCATACAACAATATATTGCGCAATGAGGTTTTTGTTTTGTTTTTCCTTTTTTGCACATGATTGTTCCTGAGTACTATTGGTGCCTGCCTATCTGACCCTTACAGCTGGAGCGTTGTGAGTCCTACTGATCAGAGGGGAGGCATTGTGGATCATTCCATTCATTATCAGGACTTCCAATTACACTTATAATTGTGTTTATTTGTATTGAGATCATATTATTGTAATTCACATTTGCACTTGCTGTACTTTGTACCATACATTAGTTAATATTAGCGCATCATTACTATTTTTTAATTATCACTATTGGTTTGGTTTCACCGTCTAGATTGCAGCTTTTATTATTTAGTGTTTTGTGTGTGGTTGTTTTCTTGTATTATATATTAGTAGCGCTGTAGTCCATTCTATTTTAGGATATATATATAGCGCCAACAGTTCGTTCAGCACGTTACAATATAAACAGCAACAATACAATTCAAATTTAAGAAGGTTATCCAAAATCCCCAAAAACTTACAAAGGAGAGATGGGTTTGATTTGGATAGCCACACCCCTTCTCTTCTTGATTGGGTAGTGATGGAATAAAGGTAACGTCTCTGAATCACATAGAGAGATGCTGGAGGTTAGGAGAACAGGAGGGAGGTTGGAGGAGCATGGGTTCTGTTCCTTCCTTCTCCCTCCAGCAAGTGAACAATGTAGCACAGGACACCCACATGAGGGAACTAATGTTACAGCAGAGAGGGCCAAACAGAGGTTGGGGCGAAGGGGGGCAAGGCTGGGCTGCTCGCCAGACTTGATTCAGCACTTCCTTTCCCTCAATATAGATGGAAAAAAAGGAGGAATGGAGGGGGAAGGGGGGGGGGGGGGGGGGTGAGTTTAGCAGACTGGAGAAGAATGCTTGCAGCTGCAAGACCAATTTGTTATTATCATACAGCATTGCCAACCTGTCACTGAGTTGCTAAATATGCAGTGGGTGTATGATGAACATAGTGGAGCCAGATCCAAGCATTACGATGCTGCTTTATAAACCTAACTGTGGTCACATCACTGCTTTAAAAAATGACAGCATCATGCATTACATTAAAGGGGTTGTAAAGGTTTGTTTTTTATTTTCTAAATAGGTTCCCTTAACCACTTAAGCCCCGGACCAATATGAGGCCTAAAGACCCAAGGTGTTTTTACAGTTCGGGACTGCGTCGCTTTAACAGACAATTGCGCGGTCGTGCGACGTGGCTCCCAAATAAAATTGGCGTCCTTTTTTCCCCACAAATAGAGCTTTCTTTTGGTGGTATTTGATCACATCTGCGGTTTTTAGTTTTTGCGCTATAAACAAAAATAGAGCGACAATTTTGAAAAAAAATCTATATTTTTTCCTTTTTGCTATAATAAATATCCCCCAAAAACATATATAATTTTTTTTTCCTCAGTTTAGGCCGATACATATTCTTCTACCTATTTTTGGTAAAAAAAAATCGCAATAATCGTTTATCGGTTGGTTTGCGCAAAATTTATAGCGTTTACAAAATAGGGGATAGTTTTATTGCATTTTTATTTTTTTTATTTTTTTTACTACTAATGGCGGCGATCAGCGATTTTTTTCGTGACTGCGACATTATGGCGGACACTTCGGACAATTTTGACACATTTTTGGGACCATTGTCATTTTCACAGCAAAAAATGCATTTAAAATGACACGATCGATACGCCGCCACAGTTAAGCACGGGGAAGCCGTGTTTACACACGGCTCTCCCCGTTCTTCAGCTCCGGGGACCGATCGCCGCACTCGAGCGGCGATCGGGTCCGCGGGACCCGCGGTCCCGGTCCCGCAGCTTCGGACCGGGTCGCGGGCGCGTGCCCGCGACCCACGGCTGGGTACAAGTACAGGACGTATATATATACGTTGATGTGCCCAGCCGTGCCATTCTGCCGACGTATATGTGCAGGAAGCGGGCCTTAAGTGGTTAAGCTAGTGCATTGTTGGTTCACTTACCTTTTCCTTCCATTTCCCTTCTAAATGTTTTTTTTGTTTGTCTGAATTTCTCACTTCCTGTTCCTCCTCAGTAAGCTTGCCCCCATGTTCTGGCTGGCGGTGAGATGCGCTACGCCGGCAGAAAGATGCGCGGCTCTACGAGAATCCGGGCCATAATCTCTAACGTTGGGTGTCCTACATGTGTGAATGTTGCTACATTGTGTGAAACTGTTTGTTTTTGTTTTTTGGGGTGCCTCCAGATTGTGCTTAATTTTAAAGGGTGCCTTGATAAAAAAAAAAAAGGTTTAGAAACCCTTCTCTAGGCTGCCACAATGAATATGCTTTGCTGTACCTTATATAATCCACATTATCCACTTTGTACATTTTTATACCATACTGTTTCACTATTTACTCTATTTTGTACATAACATACTGCATACCACCAATCATATAGTAATATAGTAGTCATATAAATAACATAAGCAAAGTGATCAAAGGGCTGTGATATGCAGCCTATAGCAACCTACTAGAGTTCAGCTTTTATTGTCATTCTAGAAAAGTTAAATCAATTAAAGATGATTGCTTTGGGATACTACACTTTTGAAAATGTATTTTACCTTATTAATTAAATGCTACAGCACTTTAGATTTTTACACACCTGCATACTTTGTCATGCTTTGTATTAAGTTTTTGTTCTCAACATGTTCTATTACTAGGAAAGAGACACAAATCTAAACTAATCATATCAAACATTGCACAATTCTGTATATGTTCTTGAATATTTTTTTAGACAGGAAGGAGTGCACAACACCCATGAAATGCATTGGATTCTTTTTTTGAAGTACTACCGTATTTGCCGGTGTAAAAGACTACACGGTGTATAAGACGACCCCCTAATTTTTTTTTTTTTTTACGATTTTTTGCCTGTACTCACCGTATAAGACGACCCCCCTTCCGAGGCTTCCGACGCTTCATATTTTTTCCTTCTGGAGCCATATTCTTCTTCCTTCTTGCTGGAGCCAATCATGGCAAGCGATGTATTCTATTAATGAATACAAAGCCTGCTTGGATTGGCAGATGCTGTAACATCAGTCCACGCCTCTCTGACTCTCAAAGCCAATCCGGGCAGGCTACTGTATGTAGCCTACTCGGATTGGCAGAGGTTGTTACTCCAATCCGAGCAGGCTCTGTATTCATTTGAATACATCGCTTACTGGGATTGGCTAAGCGGTATATAATGTATCTAGCCGAAGCTACATACAGTATTACCGCACATCCAGCAGGCATCCGAGCAGCTGACCCGGCGTATACAACGACCCCTGCTTTTTGGCCAGTTTTTTCAAGTGTAAAAGGTAGTCTTATACGCCAGCAAATACAGTAATTAAAAAGGACAGTATTTGGAATGCTGTTTCTAGATTTCTTCTCTGGGCTTTCTCAATCTTAGTATTTTTAATTTTAGTCCACAAGTGTATTTCTCACCTCTAGCACCACAACTCAAATTCGTTTTTCACACCACCCTTTAAATGTTAGCCACTGCTTATATTTATTGATATTCTGATATCAAATATTCTTCTCCGCTCTAATTCATCCCAAAGGTGTTCTATCGGGATGAGGTCAGAGCTCTGTGCAGGCAATTCAAGTTCCTCCACCCCAAACTCGCTAATCAATGTCTTTATGGATCTTGCTTTGGTTGTTTTTCAGCGGTTGGACTTGGCCCCTTAGTTCCAGTGAAGGGGGGATTATGGTGTGGGGTTGTTTTTCAGCGGTTGGACTTTGCCCCTTAGTTCCAGTGAAGGGAACTCTTAAGACATCAGCATACCAAGACATTTTGGACAATTTCATGCTCCCAACTTTGTGGATACAGTTTGGGGATGGCCCTTTCCTGTTCCAACATGACTGCACACCAGTACATAAGACATGGATGAGTGAGTTTGGGGTGAAGGAACTTGACTGGCCTGTACAGAGTCCTGACCTCAGCCCGATAAAACACCTTTGGGATGAAATAGAGTGGAAACTGCAAGTCCGGCCTTCTCGTCCAACATTAGTGCCTAACCTCACAAATGCGCTTCTGGAAGAATGGTCAAACATTCCCATAGACACACTCCTAAACCTTGTGGACAGCCTTCCCAGAAGAGTTGAATCTGTTATATCTGCATAGGGTGGGCCAACTCAATATTGAACTCTACGGACTAATAGGTAGATTCAAGTAGATCTGCCTAAACTTGCGGCGTAGCCTAAAGCGGGTGGGCGTAAGGGCGCTAAATTCAAATGTGTTGGAGGGGGGCGTGTTTGATGGTAATGAGGCTTGACCTCACGTTTTTACGTTTTTCTTAACTGCGCATGCGCCGGGCGCCTACATTTCCCAGTGTGCATTGCGGCTACGTACGCCGCACGGGCCTATTGATTTCGACGTGGACGTAAACTACGTAAATCCCGATTCGTGGACGACTTACGCAAACGACGTAAACATTTTGAATTTTGCGGCGGGAACGGCGGCCATACTTGACATTACTATTCCACTAGAGCCTAGCTCTAACTTTACGCGGCCTATCTCTTACGTAAACGGCGTAAAAGTACTGCGTCGGCCTGGCGTACGTTCGTGAATCGGCGTATCCCCTCATTTTCATATTCTACGCCGACCGCAATGGAAGCGCCACCTAGCGGCCATCCAAAATATTGCAATCTAAGATAGGACGGCGCAAGCCGTCGTATCTTAGATATCTTTAAGCGTATCTCTGTTTGAGCATACGCTTAAACTTAGGTCGACTTATCTACTGATAAGTCGGCCTAACTCTACCTGAATCTACCTATAAGACTGGAATCCCATCAAAGTTCATGTGCATGTAAAGGCAGCGCGTCCCAATACTTTTGACAATATTGTGTATTTCCAACAGCAGAAATCCTGTTTGATTCTTCCTAGTAAAGTTAGTGTGAGGGATGACACTTTCGGGCCCTGTTTGTCATTTCTCTCACATAGAGCACACCTGATTAATTAGGAGAGCTTGTAAGGGTGACTTGTCAAACATAAGTAACATTGTTGGTGTGATTGATCACAACCTAAAGACTTTATTCCACACTTCCCCTAATGCATATTGTGATGTAAATGCTCTGCAGCAGGATTTATCCTTTACACTTAATCTCCTCAGTGCCGGATGGGATTGCAATGAAGTGCTGTACACTGTTGTAGGTAGCTTATGATGAGCTGTTCTAGTCATTGCTGTGATGTCAAGGGAGCAGGAAGCAAAATCATCCAGAATCATCAAAGCTAACCTGACAGGACTTTGGATGCTACATTACTAGATACAGTAACTGCCTTAATACAATCATATGCAAAACACAGAGAGAACATGCAAGTCAAGCTCTACCTATCAGGCTGGTAACATGTGGAAAAGCTTCCATTTTTTACTAATGAGTAGCCAGTTTGTCTTAGCATCCAGGCTTTTATTTTGCTATATTCTGTAGATAAATAGCTACCTCAGCAAATTTGATCGCTGAAGGCAAATATGGAATGTGTAACTTCAATTTTTAACAAACAGTATTACTTCTAAAATTTAGGAAATGTATACCGTAACTACATCCTTCTAATTCCGCGTACACACGATCAGTCCATCCGATGAGAACGGACCGATGGACCATTTTCATCGGTTAACCGATAAAGCTGACTGATGGTACGTTGCGCCTACACACCATCGGTTAAAACGATCGTGTCAGAACGCGGTGACGTAAAACACAACGACGTGCTGAAAAAAACGAAGTTTAATGCTTCCAAGCATGCGTCGACTTGATTCTGAGCATGCGTGGATTTTTAACCGATGGTCGTGCCTACTAACGATCGGTTTTGTTCTATCGGTTAGGAATCCATCGGTTAAATTTAAAACAAGTTGGCTTTTTTTTTAACCAATGGTTAAATAACCGATGGCGCCCACACACAATCGGTTTTGAATGATGAAAACGGTCCATCAGACCATTCTCATCAGTTTAACCGATCGTGTGTACGCGGCATAAGAAAAACAATGGTGATCTTTCTGCCTGTAAAAAATGGCGGCTAAAACTCATGGTCATTGTGGACATTTCAGAGTTCTTCAGTAGTCACCCTGGGCCGGATTCAGAAAGAGATACGACGGCATATCTCCTGATACGCCGTCGTATCTCTGAGTTCCGACAGTCGTATCTATGCGCCTGATTCATAGAATCAGGTTACGCATAGATTTCCCTAAGATCCGACAGGTGTAAGTGACTTACACCGTCGGATCTTAGGCTGCAATCTCATGCTGGCCGCTAGGTGGCGCTTCCGTTTGTTTACGCAAGGAATATGCAAATGAGGAGTTACGCCGATTCAGAAACGAACGACCGCCCGGCGCATTTTTTTTACGTCGTTTGCGTTCGGCTTTTTCCGGCATATAGTTACCCCTGCTATATGAGGGGTAGCTAATGTTAGGTATGGCCGTCGTTCCCGCGCCGAGTTTTGAAATGTTTACGTTGTTTGCGTAAGTCGTTCGCGAATACGGATGGACGTAATTTACGTTCACGTCGAAAGCAATGACGTCCTTGCGACGTCATTTAGAGCAATGCACACTGGGAGATTTTACGGACGGCTCATGCGTCGTTCAAGTAAAACGTAAAAAACGCAGGGTCAAGGGAAATTTAAATAAAACACGCCCCCTACATCCCCATTTGAATTACGCGGCCTTACGCCGAAACACATACGCTACGCCGCTCTAACTAAGGGCGCAAGTTCTTTATGAATAAAGAACTTGCGCCCAAAGTTAGAGCGGCGTAACGTACCTCAGATACGTTACGCCGGGCGGACAGATACGCCGATGTATCTGAATCCAGCCCCTTGTGTCTACACTGAAGAGGTTTAAACGCTATAGAAGTGCTAGAGCTGGTGGTAGCATTATTAAGCCACTGAAGTAGCTGTGAGAAATAAATATATGTGCTGACTGAGGCCTTGTTGGTTTTGACACCTACAACACCCTACTTAGTTGAGACCTACAACATACGACTTAGTTGCTTTTTTTGTTGACTATACCGCTATATATACACAAATAAAAAAAATATACAGTATACAAGCTGTTATACATGCTAACCAATTTGTAATTTTTTCCAGTCAGGCCTCTGATTTGCATAGCCAATTTCCTTTAACGAGCAAAATCACCTTGTAATGACTAAGGGCGAGCTGAACTGGATATGATTTTGCCTGTTTACGAAAGTAATACTCATAGAGAAAACTTGAAGGACGCAGTCAACTTGTCAAAATGTTTGCCTTAGGGCTTTCGTGCACACTTTTATTAAAATAACAGTTCACAGAAACACAAAAAGTTTTACCCACTCAGGTTTTGTTCACCATCTGTCTGCCATTAACAAACACTTTAGCCTCCTAATTTTTACTTTGCAGACACATTGGGCAGGGTTTTCAGACTTAGGCCCTTGTCCCTATCCTCCAGACAGAACTCAAAACTCTTTGTAGGCACATGCATCTCTACTTAAACTGGTTTCCACTCTGCCCCCTGGATAGAGACGTCCTCAGTTCTGGGTGGAACCCATTTAGTGTGCAAATTTTGACCCAGAATTGGCAACTTCATCTCTTCCAAGTCTCTAAAATTCTCTGGTCTCCGGGACCCATACCAGGACTAGTGCCAGAGTACACTGAACAACAAGTTTCCTCTGTACCAAGCACGCATCCCAGAGCTATATGTATGCTTGTAGTGCAAAGTGGATTTGCTTTTAGTAAATCAACCCCATAATGTTTAATAAAACTGCAAATTGCATATACAGTACCTGTTAAGGTATAGGGAAACTATAATGGTTTTTGGTTTTGATGATGCTGACTCATTGTCCACTGGGCAGAATGGGATAAAAAGTTGACAAAGGCTACTTTTTCAACTTTCTATCCCATTCTGCTTAGTGGACAATGAGTCAGCATCATCAAAACCAAAAACCATTATAGTTTCCCTATAACTTAACAGGTACCGTATATGCAATCTCCAGTTTTAGTAAACATTATGGGGTTGATTTACTAAAGGCAAATGCACTTTGCACTACAAGTGCACTTGGAAGTGCACTAAAAGTGCACTTGGAAGTGCAGTTGCTGTAGATCAATGTAGATCTGAGGTGAAGATCTGAAATGAGGGGAAGCTCTGCTGATTTTATCATCCAATCATGTGCAAGCAAAAATGCTGTTTTTTATTTTCCTTGCATGTCCCCCTCAGATCTAAATCGACTGCACTTGAAAGTGCACTTGTAGTGCAAAGTGGATTTGCCTTTCGTAAATAACCCCCTATGTATTGATGATATATTCCATACAGGGGCGGACTGACCATTCGGGCACTCGGACACTGCCCGAGGGTCCCATGCTACTAGGGGGCCCCATCAGGGTTACCAGCTTCAGTAAAACCAGGGACAGTATGTAAAAATCTGTTTTTTTACATCTTTCCCTGAAATAATATGTATGTGTATACTGTGTGTGTACTGTGTGCATATTTATGTGTATACTGTGTGTATATGTATGTGTATACTTTGTGCATGTACTGTGTGTCTGTATGTGTATTCTGTGTGTATGTATACTGTGTGTGTATATTGTGTGTCTGTGTGTATATACTGTGTATGTATACTGTATGTGTATGGCCCCGTACACACGACCGAGTTTCTGGGCAGAATTCAGCCAGAAACTCGGTCGGAAGCTGAATTCCGCCGAGAAACCCGGCCGTGTGTACACTTTCGGCCGAGGAAGCCGACGAGGACCTCGGCGAGGAAATAGAGAACATGTTCTCTATTTCCTCGTTGTTCTATGGGAGAACTCGGCCCGCCAAGCTCCTCGGCGGCTCCAGGACTGAACACGCCGAGGAACTCAATGTGTTTGGCACGTCGAGTTCCTCGGCCGTGTGTACGGGGCCTGAGTGTATATACTGTGTGGCGTCATAATCTATTGTGTGGGGGCCCCCTAATCTCCTATTGCCTGGGGGCCCCATAATCTCCTATTGCCCGGGGGCCCCATAATCTCCTATTGCCTGGGGGCCCCATAATCTCCTATTGCCCGGGGGCCCCATAATCTCCTATTGCCTGGAGGCCCCATAATCTACTATTGCCCGGGGGCCCCATGATTTGTCAGTCCTCCCCTGATTCCATACTATGTAAGATGCATTCCAATGGAGATACAAAACAATACACCTATTCTGACGAACAATTCCATACTCACCAGCATATAATTACGGCTGCTACACAGCTCCAGGTGATACAGCAGGCATGACTGTTCTTCGAGCCTTCCTCTTCCTGAGAACTGCAGCAGCAGAATCGTATTAAATACACGCAGATTAAGACAAGGCTGATGGCCAGGCAAAGTCCAGCAATGCCAGCTAAGAAAAGAAGAGCCTAGAGGGAAACACAAAGGAAAAAATACGTTAGGGTACTCAACACAAGGGATGACAACTGAGCTCCACCCATAATTCGCTGCCCAAGGTGGAAGTTCAAATGATTCAGACATTAATTAAAAAATAACTAAACAGTAAAGTTAGCCCAATTTTTTTGTATAATGTGAAAGATGATGTTACGGCGAGTAAATAGACATCCAACATGTCATGCTTTGAAATTCCGCACACTCGTGGAATGGTGACAAACTACGGTACCTAAAAATCTTCATAGGCGGCGCTTTAAAAAAAATGACGGTTACAGGGTTAGAGTAACAGAGTAGGTCTAGTGCTAGAATTATTGCTCTCGGCAATACCTCACATGTGTTATTTGAACATATTCGGGTGCAACTTACGTGTGTGTTTTGTTTACTGCGCGACCTTGCGGGGAAGGGGCGCTTTACTTTTTTTTCAAATTTATTTTTTGTTACTTTAAAAAAATTAAAATTATTTGATCACTTTTATTGCTGTTCCCAAATCCCTCCTTTACCCTTCAAAGAATTCAGATTGGCAAAAATGGCGATTCTGAATACTGTAGTTTTTTTTCAAAATGGCGCCATTGGCAGCCGAGTAAAGTGGAAGTGACGTTGCTTTCATGTTTACAGAAAGGAGACTGAACTCTCTCTAGCCAGTGGAAGTGCCGGATCGTGGACCGGGTCTCCCGGTGGGACGGGAGGCCCAGTAAGAGCGCCGGAAGACGGTGGGAGGGTGGACGTCTCCTCTCGCTCCTCCGGTATAACAGACGAGTGGCTTTTAGCCGCATTGGTTCTAAAAAACGTTACCAGGATGATGACTGCAGGTGCAGCCAAAAACTTAAAGAGGACAGAAAGAGAGCTGGGAACTGTGTAAAAGGAGTGTCTCATTGAAATATCTAAGGCATATTATAAGCCCTAGGGCTAAAGCATTTTTCGGTGGAATGAATATTTAAAGAAAGCACTGCTCTAATTTCACATTGCAACTAGAGTGCTCTTTCTGTATCCTAAACTTAGTATGTCATGCAGCTTGCATTTGCATATTCTCAAGAGTTATCTAATGTGTTTTGGGCTGTTCATTTGCTATGTTTTAATTGCAGATTCTTCCATCTGAGGATTTTATTCTGTGATTCCTTTGTTAGGGTGACAACACTCAGCCATTGAGTAGTAGTCTCCCTGTTGTCAACAAATGTCATGTGTCCAAGCATTGTTGTAACTCGCCATATGAATCAGGCAGAGTGTGACTGTAACAAAAAAGGACTCTTCATAGCAGTGTCTCTGTGGCTCAACTAGGGTGACATGTGGCTGCATAGCATAGTCTTCATAAGATTCTATAGCAACAGAAATTCTAGCTGAGAATCACTACCTCAGTAAAATAGTATAGAACACAGCCAATAGCTCTGGTAACACAGGCTAACAGCTGGAAGAATATAAAGCCCTGCAAGGACAAAATGCCATCCTATTGGAACTTCAGTACTCTGTTAACACTGAGGTCTCGTACACACGACCGAGAAACTCGACGGGCGAAACACATCGTTTTGCCAGTGTAAAATCTGTCAAGTGTATTGGGGGGCCATCCCACTATTGCCATGGACACTGGGATATGAGGTGCGTGCTGGGCAGGGGAGGGCTGGCAGCTATAGGCCTGGGGGCAAGTCCAGTCAAGTGGCCCGTAGAGCGTAAAAAAGTAATGGATCGAGGAAAACATTCTAAGATTTTTCATGATCACAAGAGTCCGCACAGAGGCCCCCCTTGCATCAGAGTACGCACAGAGGCCCCCCTTGCATCAGAGTGCGCACAGAGGCCCCCCTTGCATCAGAGTGCGCACAGAGGCCCCCCTTGCATCAGAGTCCGCACAGAGGCCCCCCTTGAATCAGAGTCCGCACAGAGGCCCCCCTTGCATCAGAGTGCGCACAGAGGCCCCCCTTGCATCAGAGTCCGCACAGAGGCCCCCTTGCATCAGAGTGCGCACAGAGGCCCCCCTTGCATCAGAGTGCGCACAGAGGCCCCCCTTGCATCAGAGTGCGCACAGAGGCCCCCGTTGCATCAGAGTCCTTGTGTCTGTGCAGAGAGAGAAGGGGATGTCAGCGCTGGTGTGCGCTGAGGCTGAGCTATGTGTGAGACGCGACATAGCTCAGCTCTGCAGCCATCTACCTCTGAGCTAACACAGGCACGGCTTCACAGTGGGAGGTGAGCAGCGGCCGTGACCTGTGTTAACAGAGCGTCAACAGGCATATTCCTGCTCTGCAAAAACAGCATTTGGTAGTGGCACCCGGTGGCTGTGCATAGTGTCACCAGCCCAAGGGAGATTTCCACCCTGCCCCCCCTCCCCTGGTGCTGGGGCAGGATCTCACTGGTAGAGCATACAGTACTCTGTTCAACTAAATTCAAGGCTGGAGACAGATTTCTACAAAACCAAAAGTGACCAGCAGGTTTAATACTATATGGCAGTGATGGCGAACCTTGGCACCCCAGATGTTTTGGAACTACATTTCCCATGATGCTCAAATACACTGCAGAGTGCATGAGCATCAGGAGATATGTAGTTCCAAAACATCTGGGGTGCCAAGGTTCACCATCACTACTATATGGGATACTACTTTAACCACTTAAGGACCGCCTAACGCCGATATACGTCCTCTTTAAGAGCCCAGTCGTGGGTCGCGAGCCGGTTTGAAGCTCCGTGACCACGCCCGCAAGACCTGCGGACCGATCGCCGCCAGTGTCCCGCGATTGGGTCACAGGAACTGAAGAATGGGGAGAGGTGAGTGTAAACATACCTTCCCCATTCTTCTTTGTGGCAGTGTCACTGATCGTCTGTTCCTTGTTATAGAGAACGACGATCAGTGATGTCACACCTACAGCCACGCCCGCTAGTGGTTAACCCCTTCACTGCCATTGTCATTTTCACAGTAATCAGTGCATTTTTATAGCATTTTTCGCGGTGAAAATGACAATGGTCCCAAAAATGTGTCAAAAGTGCCTGATGCGTCCACCATAACATCTCAGTCGCGAAAAAAAACAAGCTGATCGCCGCCATTAGTAGTAAAAAATTTTTTTTAATAAAAATGCCATAAAACTAGCCCCTATTTTGTAAACGCTATAAATTTGGCGCAAACCAATCGATAAACACTTATTGTGTTTTCTTTTTACCAAAAATAGGTAGAAGAATATGTATCGGCCTAAACTGAGGAAAAAAAACGTGTTTTTATATATTTTGGGGGGGGGGGGGTATTTGTTATAGCAAAATGTAAAAAATATTGAATTTTTTTCAAAATTGTCGCTCTATTTTTGTTTATATATAAAAAATAAAAACTGCAGAGGTGATCAAAAACCACCAAAAGAAAGCTCTATTTGTGGGGGGAAAAAAGGACGCCAATTTTGTTTGTGAGCCACGTCTCACGACTGCGCAATTGTCAGTTAAAGCGACGCTGTGCCGAATCGCAAAAAGGGGCAAGGTCCTTAACCTGCATAATGGTCCGGGTCTTAAGTGGTTAAAAAAGTACATCATCTTAGCCATTATGTCAGAGTTATTTAGTAAATACCCATAATATACTATGTCCATTGCTAAATAAAAAACTGTGCTGAAAATGAGTAATGCTCATTTTGTTTATGACTCATACTTGGCAAGTTGTTTCATTTGATACTTGGTGTACTAAAGGAAGTACAGACTGAGGTCAGCCTCTAAATCACCCATAATAGTCATAATCATAATTCTGAATGTAAATAGGAGATGTGTTTGGAAACTACAGCCTAGAAAAATGGCAATCTGGGACAGTGTATCAAAGCTGTCTGCTGGAAAACTAGGTCATCACTGCATTGTGGGAAGCAGATGATAATCACTGAACCCAAGGGCTCTTTTTTTCCAAGTGATCTCTTCTTGCTAATTATACATGTTCCACTTTTATCGTTAGAGGATGCTGCTACATGACTGCTTTTTATTTTAAATAAAAAATGCCTCCAGGTAAAGCCACGATGTAGACACCATTGACTATAACAAAGCTATTAAAATTGTAGCTGTAATTTATTGTAAGCAGAAGAATTGTTTCAGATTTTAATGGCATCTGTCACTTTTGATCCTGAACAGTCGCCAGGTATTAATGACCGCAATCACTTTCATCTCCATCAAGATGTGATAGCTGAACATGATTATCTTTCCCGTGTGGTATATGGAATGAATTAGGTCGTGTCCTGAGAGTCCAGAAAACCAGCTTAGAGCTGCTAAACTATTCACAGAGTTTCTCAGGATAGGCACCTATAGGGCAGGAATGCCAAGGTCCTTTTAGTAATTGGACCCATCAAGACACTTTCAACTAATTGGGGTTAATTTACTAAGGCAAATAGGCTGTTTACGTTGCAAAAGAAAATACACTTTGTAAAGGAATTTGCCCCAGAGCTTAGTACATGAGGCGAAGCTCCACTGACTTCCCTCATCCAATCATGTACAAGAAAAAATATATACATTTTTTTATTTTCCTTGCATGTATTTGGCTATTGTTTGCAAAGAGAGGCCCGGATTCAGAGAGAATTTACGCTGGCGTATCCATAGATACGCCGCGTAAATTCAAATCTGCGCCGGCGTATCTTCTTTCTGTATTCAGAAAGCAAGATACGCCGACATTAGCCTAAGATACGACTGGCATAAGTCTCTTACGCCGTCGTATCTCAGGGTGCATTCTCACGCTGGCCGCTAGGTGGCGCTCCCGTCGTTTTCGGCGTAGAGTATGCAAATTACCTAGTTACGCCGATTCACAAACGTACGTGCGCCCGGCGGTAGTTTTTTACGTCGTTTGCGTTAGGGTTTTTCTGCGTAACGTTGCTCCTGCTATTAGGTGGCGCAGCCAATGTTAAGTATGGACGTCGTTCCCGCTTCGAAATTTGAATTTTTTTGCATCGTTTGCGTAAGTCGTTCGCGAATAGGGCTGGACGTAATTTACGTTCACATCGAAACCAATGACGTCCTTGCGACTTCATTTGAAGCAATGCACACTGGGATATGTACACGGACGGCGCATGCTCCGTTCGTAAATCACGTCAATCACGTCAGGTCATCACATATTAGCATAAAACACGCCCCCTTCCACATTTGAATTACGCGGGCTTACGCCGGCCCCATTTACGCTACGCCGCCGCAACTTACGGAGCAAGTGCTTTGTGAATACTGCACTTGCTCCTGTAAGTTGCGTCGGCGTAGCATAAATACAATACGCTGTGCCGCCGTAACATAAAGCGCAGCTACCTGAATCTACCCCACAAACTTTACTGTCATTGAGCTCTGAGGCAAATTCCATTGCAACATGAACAGCCTTTTTTACCTTTAGTAAATCAACCCATTGAGTTTGAGATGGCACATTATTGGAGATCCATTAGATATAATTTAACATATTGGAGGACATTACAAATACTGACTGATAGTTTTTTAAGCCCTAGGTCTCTGTAAAGCTGGACAACCTGAGGACTGCATGAAAAAATCTGACAGACTCATTCATCCATGCTATACAATGTTGATGAACCAATCTTCTGCTGTGCTTATTGTCAGAATACTCAACTGACTGATTGGTGGGAGGCAACCAACAGGGCCACTCATAAAAAGAATTTCAACCGGTTCATCGAGAACCAGATGAAACTTACATAGCGTATGGCCAGCTCAAGTAAACAGAGGATGTTTGCTTAGGCCTGAAGAAAAAAAAATATTCCCAGCATACTGTACCAAAAACTTGTTCGGGGTGGCCTGACTTTGTATTTCTCCACCAAATGAGGTGGTGCAAGGCAACAGGATAAGGTTTAAAGCGGAAGTAAACCCATCGATTTAACAGTTTCAAAAAGCAGTTACATTTCCGGCATGCCGGGATTGCTAACTGTCACATTGGTTGTGCTCTCAACCAAACTGTCAACCCATCCAATGGCTGGTGTCATAACTGATCACATGTCCAGCATCATGGCAGTTGTAGATTAAACATAGGCCAAGATGGCAGCTTCCTTGCCTGAAAATGATAGGTGGGTTTACTTACGCTTTAATGTACACTGGTTTCAGATTCAAAAGTATGCACTCACATTGCAATCCACTAACTCGTACAGATAAATGAAAGCAATACAATGCATGGTAAACTCAACTGATATATTGGGATTGATTTACTAAAGGCAAACAGACTGTTACCGCTGCAACTGCAGTTTCACTATGCAAGGGAATTATCCTCAGAGCTTAGTGAATGAGGTTAATATCTGCTTCCATCATCCAATCACGTGTACTAAAAAAAAAATGTCTTGCACTTGATTGGATATTCTATGCAAACTGAATCTTCACCTCATTCACTAAGCTCTGGGGAAAATTCCCTTGCAGAGTGCAGCTTCATTTGAAAAGAGAATTTGACTTGAGCAAATCAACCCATTCTTTCGGGAAGGCAGCACTAGCAGATTTTAGTGACGGTTGGATGAATACCTTTTGAAAGTATGTTGTACTTCAAAATCTCATTTGCTTTTAACATTAGATTTTGGAACATTCGGGACATTCAATTTTGGAACATTCGGGACATTTGATTTTGGAACACGTTGGAATATTTAATTTTGCAGCACATTGGAATATTTGATTTTTGAACAAATAGACTTTACTGAATGAAAACCATATACACGGTTAAAAATTCCTGCTGCTTCAAATTCTCGCCTCACTTTGGTCAAAAACGAATGTCAATTTGACCCTATTAATGATTAATAAATTGAGAAAATGTTTTTAGAACTAAACATTTTTTAACCAAATTCTACTAGTATATAACCAGCTTTACTGATGCTGAGAACAATGCCCAAACCTAACGCAACCCTGACACTAACCCCCCCCCCCCCCCAGTAAGCCTTAGGCCTCGTACACACGACCGAGTTTCTCTGCAAAAACCAGCAAGAAACTTGCTGGGAGATATTTTTTTGCCGAGGAAACCGGTCGTGTGTACATTTTTGTCAAGGAAACTGTCGAGAAACTCGGCGAGCCAAAAAGAGAGGAAGTTCTCTATTTCCTCGACGGGAATGGAGAAACTTGCCTTGTCGAGTTCCTTGACAGCCTAACAAGGAACTCGACGAGGAAAACGATGTGTTTCGCCTGTCGAGTTCCTCGGTCGTGTGTACGAGGCTTCACACTAAGTCTTTTATATGTATACTTCTACAAGTCTTAGGCGCCTAAGACCCAACATTTTTGTGCCAAAATAAATCAGCAATGAGGTAATTTATCTGCCGACTCACTGACAGCATTACATTGTAAGAGAAGAAAAGAATTGGTAACTACAGTATCTTGCCAGGATGTTGCCTTCTTTTAGATCAGGGGTCTTCAAAAAACAGCCAGCAGGAAAAACATCTCGCTACAGGATTGCATCCGGGCCACAGCTACAGTCAGGTCTTCCCTTACTGCTCTGTGATGATCCTATCAGGTGGTTGGTAGAACAGCCGGCATTGTAGCAACCAATTTCCCCATTGCCCCAAGCAGGCGGATGGAACTTCCTCTGTGCATATCCACTCTGGTGCTGCCATGTTACTACACTGACTACAGCTATGCTGTAAGCAAGATAACTGTGGACCACTGATCGGGGGATCTGATATAAAGGGGGCTCTGATGGGAACCCTGATATAAGGGGACATATTTTGCTGGGGACTCTATTGTAAGAGGAACTCCTAAGGCAGAATCTAATATAAGGGGGGGCTCTAATGGGGACTTTGAAGCAAGGGAGGCTTTATTGGGGATCTTAATGGAGACCATGATGTAAAAAGGGCTTTGATGGGTATCCTGATGTGAGGGGGGTTTTAATGATGACTCTAATGTATGAATGAATAAATAAGTAACTTGTATAGCGCTACAAACGCAAACTAAATCACCCCAAGGTGTTTTTGCAGCCAGTGTCAACCTGTGTCTTCAAAAGAGATGGGTCTTAAGCTTCTTCCTGAAGGCTGGATGTAAGGGCGCCTAAGACAGATTCTGATGTAAGGGGGACTCTGATATGAGAGAGGCTTTAATGGGGACCCTAATGTAAGAGTGGACTCTTAAGATAGATTCGGGTGTAAGGGGAACTCTGATGGGGACCCTGAAGTGAGGAGGGCTCTGATGGGGACTGCGATGTAAGGGGAGCTCTGATTGGGTCCCTCATGTAAGGGGGATCTGATGGAGACTCCAACATAAAGGAGGAATTATTGGGAAAAAATCCCATCCATTTTTGCTTGATCAAACAACAATCTGCATGTGTTGGAAGAACCAATTGTAATTCATATTGATTGAATAATCATTTTTAATAATCATTTACATTTACAACTGAATTCATTTTTGATCAACAAACATGTCCTAGCCCACTTATTTACCCTCTTATGGGAATTCTTTGTTGCCCAATGATGTATAACCTGTTGCCACAAGCCATATTCTTTGCCATTGTAACACACGCCTCTGTTAATAGTTGCATCTACCTGAAAACGGTTGACCATAGGCATTACCATATTGACTATGCAAATGATGTCCTTGAAATATAAATTGACTTAATTTAGAAACTGACATCAATCCTTTTTATTACATTTATGCAAATGTTATTCTGCCATGCATTCTTTCTTGGCAGTTTTAGCACAGCTTCAACACATCTTGCTTAATATATTTTCATTAGAATGCAGACCACTAGAAAGGAAACAAACCCAGAGATTTTATCTATTGCTTTTATGGTGGTGATGAATAGACCAGACAAAATATTCAACTCCACAAATGAAAAATTTGCATTTCTTCAGAGGGGCATAAATTATTTATTTCTGACATAATTATAATGGGAATTTCTGGGATTAGATTAGACATTCGCATATTATTGGAAACTATTTATTTCAGTACAAATTTCCTTTAACAAAGTGTATAAAACAAAATAAAAACGGAATTAATACGTACAGTATCTCACAAAAGTGAGTGCACCCCTCACATTTTTGTAAATATTTTAATATATCTTTTTATGTGACAACACTGAAGAATTGATACTTTGCTACAATGTAAATTAGGGAAAGTACAGTTTGTATAACAGTGTAAATTTGCTGTCCCCTCAAAATAACTCAACACACAGCCATTAATGTCTAAACAGCTGGCAAAAAAAGGTGAGTACACCTCTAAGTGAAAATGTCCAAATTGGGCCCAATAAGCCATTTTTCCTCCCCGTTGTAATGTGACTCGTTAGTGTTACAAGGTCTCAAGTGTGAACGGGGAACATTTGTGATACACTTTGCATTACCGCTCTCAGGCCTCGTACACACGACTGAGGAACTCGGCGGGCGAAACACATCGTTTTCCTTGTCGAGTTCTTGTTAGGCTTGTCGAGGAACTCGACGAGCCAATTTTCTCCATTGCCGTCGAGGAAAAAGAGAACATGCTGTCTTTTTGACTCGACGAGTTCCTCGACAGTTTCCTCGATGAAAAATGTACACACGACCAGTTTCCTCGGCAAAAAAACTCTCCCACCAAGTTTCTTGATGGATTCTGCCGAGGAAACTGGTCGTGTGTACGAGGCCTTAGGCCCCGTACACACCATAGAATCCATCCGCAGATAAATCCCAGCAAATGGGTTTCTGCGGATAGATCCTATGGTGTGTACACGCCAGCGGATCTGTTTCCGCGGAGAAATCTCCTCTGGGATGGATTCCAGCAGATCGGATATTTGCTGTGATGCACAACAAATCCATCTGCTGGAATCCATTCCAACGGATGGATCCGCTCGTCTGTACAGACTTACCGGATCCATTCGTCCAAAGGGATTCCCCGCACGCGTCGTAATGATTTGACGCATGCGTGGAATTCCTTATATGACAGCGTCGCGCCCGTCGCCGCGTCATAATCGCGGCGACGGCGCGACACGTCATCGCCAGAGGATTTCCGCGCGGATTTCAATGCGATGGTGTGTACACTCCATCGCATCGAAATCTGCGGAAATCTTTGAGAGGATTTATCCGTGGAAACGGTCCGCTGGACCGTATCCGCGGATAAATTCTCTCGTGTGTATGGGGCCTTACTCTTTCAAACTAGTCACTGGAAGTTTAACATGGCACCTCATGGCAAAGAACTCTCTGAGGATCTGAAAAAAAGAATTGTTGCTCTAATAAAGATGACCTAGGCTATAAGGAGTTTGCCAAGACCCTAAAACTGAGTTGAAGCACGGTGGCCAAGACCATACAGTGGTTTAACAGGACAGGTTCCATTCAGAACAGGCCTCGCCATGGTCGACAAAAAAAGTTGAGTGCACACGCTCGGCATCATATACAGAGGTTGTCTTTGGGAAATAGACATATGAGTGCTGCCAGCATTGCTTGAAGGGGTAGGTGATCAGCCTGTCAGCGTTCAGACCATATGCCGCACACTGCATAAAATTGGTCTGCATGGCTGTCATCCCAGAAAGAAGTCTCTTGAAAGATGATGTACAAGAAAGCCTGCAAACAGTTTGCTGAGGACAAGCAGACAAAGAAAATGGATTACTGGAACCATGTCCTATGGCATGGGTCTTCAAACTACGGCCCTCCAGTTGTTCAGGAGCTACAATTCCCATCATGCCTAGTCATGTCTGTGAATGTCAGTGTGTTACAATGTCTTATGGGATGTGTAGTTCCACCACAGCTGGAGGGCCGTAGTTTGAGGATCCCTGTCCTATGGTCTGATGAGACCAAGATAAACTTATTTGGTTCAGATGGTGTCAAGCATGTGTGGTGGCAACCAGGTGAGGAGTACAAAGATAAGTGTGTCTTGCCTACAGTCAAGCATGGTGCTGGGAGTGTCATGGTCTGGGGTTGCTTGAGTACTGCCGGCACTGAGGAGCTACAGTTCCTTGAGGAAACCTTGAATGCCAGTGACATACTGAAGCACAGCATGATCCCCTCCCTTCAGAGACTGGGCCGCAGGGCAGTATTCCAACATGATAATGACTCTCAAACACACCTCCAAGATGATCACTGCCTTGCTTAAGGAACTGAGGGTAAAGGTGATGGATCGGCCAAGCATGTCTTCTGACCTAAACCTTATTGAGCATCTGTGGGGCATCCTCAAATGGAAAGTGGAGGAGGGCAAGGTCTCTAACATCCATCAGCTCCGTGATGTCGTCATGGAGGAGTGAAAGAGGACTCCAGTGGCAACCTGTGACGCTCTGGTGAACTCCATGTCCAAGAGGGTGGTGGCCACACAAAATATTGACACTTTGGGCCCAATTTAGACATTTTCACTTAAGGGTGTATTCGCTTTTGTTGCCAGTGGTTTATACATTAATGGCTGTGTGTTGGGTTATTTTGAGGGGACAGCAAATTTACACTGTTATACAAGCGGTACACTCACTACTTTACATTGTAGCAAAGTGTAATTTCTTCAGTGTTGTCACATGAAAAGATATAATAAAATATTCACAAAAATATGAGGGGTGTACTCACTTTTGTGAGATACTGTATATATAACAAAGCTGATGAATGAATTTGCCTTTTGTGAGGGAACGATTAAAGAGGTATATTTAAACCCTAACAATGTTTTATCATTTACTACACTGATGTATATCTTTGTTTGTGACACTCTTCAACTTTCTCTTTCCAGAATGGGTATCACTTTTTATTTCAATTAAAACATTTTGCCTTGGGATTTTCACAGTTTTAGATGTATCAGAAATGCTCCTAATATGTTATCTACCTTTAAATAGACATGTGCATACTGAAATATTTTGTTTCGTTTTCGACAAAAAAAAGATTTATTTAGTTACTCCCGAAATTTGTTTTTATTTAAATTTTTTGTAAAAAAATGCATTCGTCCGAAAATCCGAATTAATTAGCGTCGAATCTGTCATTTAAGTCTTATGGTGTCTGTCGAATGTTCTAAGAAGATTCAAAAAAGCAGCTAAACTGTACAACACCGCAATCGTACATTTGTGGTCAAATGCTCTGCCCACAAGCTATAGTAGAATTCTAATGTTGTATGACTAGTAATAATTATATTTATTAATTATTATTACTAGTCAACCAACATTAGAATTCTACTATAGCCTATGGGCGGAGCATTTGATCATAAATGTCTGCTCCCGTGACTGCTTCGTCAAATCTATATGTCAAATCTTTTCTCTCTATGTCGAATAATCTTGGACTAATAAAGTTAAGTAAAGTACATTTGACCGCAAGTTCGATAGACACAGATTGCTATTGACCGTCATGTCGAATCTTCTATCTATTTCGAACTGTTGTCACAATAAAACGAAAATAAAGCATTTTTAATGTCGGATCTTTCGGATTTCGGATTCTGTGCGTTCTTATCTTTTGTTAAAACTAATGTGAAAATCCCAGAAATTAGGATGAAAATGTATTCGGACGAAAACAAATGCACATGTCTACCTTTAAATACTTAACCCCTAAATCAATGAAAGCATACCTAAACCCAAGAACAACAAATGTATATGTTCCAGCTTAACAGTCCTTATATGTAGTAGCTGCATTCATCTTTATTTTTCTTCGGGGTAAGAACATTTTCACCAAGTAAAAAATAAATAAAAAATGATTGCCAGAAATGCAGTGTCCTTGTCACATTCTGTGAGCTGTGTGAACAGGGCTTAAGTCAAGGAAATGCCTTAATGTTGGATTTTCACATTGGAGAGCGAGTTCACGGTGAAAGGTACCCTCATGTGCAGGGTGAGTTGGCCCCGCCCCACAATAACTTAATTCTACATTAGGAGCCTCCCTGACAGAAAGCATGCAGATATCACAATGAAACCACACACCATAACTTATTACGGGGAGATCGCGTGGCCGCTCGTCTTCTCCGCAGAAGCCGTGTATCCTAGCTGTAAAGCGGCCGTGAGTCATGTGACCGGCCTGAAGACAGCTCAAATTAGGTATTTACATTGCTCGTTTTTGAAAAGTAGTGACACAGGCTGCCCTAAATGATATATTGCTCACACATGCCATGGATATATGTGAAATTACACACCAAAATACATTCTGCTTGTACGGAGATATCATATGTGTGAGCCTTTTTGGAAGCCTAGCCGCGTACAGGACCCCGAAAACCAATCACTGCATTCAGGCTTTCTGAGGGCATAAAATAGTTTTGGAGGCCATGAAATGCCAAGATAGCAAAAAAACAAACAAATGTCCCCATTTTGGAAATAGACACCCCAATCTATTTGCTAAGAGGCATGGCGAGTTTCTTCCATCTTTTTTTTTGTTTTGGAAAATGAAGAAAGAAAAGGATAATGTATTTTTTTTTTTTAATATTTAAAACTTTGTGACAAAAAAGCGAGATCTGTAAAATACTCAACATGCCTCTCAGCAAATAGCTGCTTGGGGTGTCTACTTTCCAAAAGGGGGTAATCTCGCTGACACCAATGAGGAGGCGATATTCCTTCTACTGACACCGAAGATGGGACACTATTTCTCCAACTTACACTAATGATTTGATGCTATTCCCCCCACTGATACCAGCAATTATGGGGCACTATTTCTCCCACAGACACCAGTGATGGGGCATTATTCCTCCTACTGACACAATGATGACTATTCCTCCCACTGATACCAACAATGGGGCATTATTTCTCCCGCTGATACCGGTGATGTATCATGCTTTAAATCATCTCTGTGCATGAGGTCTAATTGTGAACATACTGACACAAAGTCAAAAGTTGATATAAGAATGCTGTTAGAGAAGGTCTCAGGCTCAGTCAGAGGAGCTATAAAAGCTTATGATAAGGATTATCCTATAGAAATAAGAGTCCCATGATCCAAAATACAGGCATCAATTTCCTATAGGGACAACTGAGAATTGATATTCCTCCTACTGACACCAATAATGGGGCAGACTTCCTCCAACTGGCAACAATGATGGGGCACTATTTCTCTCGGTGGCACCAACAATGGGGCACAATTCCTCCTGCTGACACCAATGATGGGACACTACTCCTCCTACAGACATGAACGATGGGGCACTATTCCCCCCACTGATACCAGTAATGGGGCACTATTTCTCCCACTGATACCAACAATGGGGCATTATTTCTAACGCTGATACCAATGATGGGGTACTGTTCTTTCCACTAATACCAATGATGTGACGTTGTTTACTCCAAATGAGGTCAGAGTATTTTCAATTCCCACTAGCCACAGTCCAATCCCCCTATCCCCCCCCCCCCCAAGTCTTTAAGGTCAGTAAACTGGCCCTTTGGAAAGATTGAAGACCCCTGCTCTAGATGTATAGTAGAGCATACTGTGTCGAACAGACTTGAAAAAACTTTGCATATCTGCATCATAAGCGATATGGTAAAATGTAGATGCGACAGGAGCAGTCTGTAAAGGCTCTGAATCAGAATCAGAGATTACAGGGCCTTCAAGGTCTGATGGAAATAAGGGCCTAACAGGGTCAGAAGGAAGTTCTGTAGTGGATGGCATTGGAGTACATATGAAAGGCCTGCAAGCAGATTGTTCCATTAAGGCCTCATGGATGGTTTGAGGCATAAAAATCTCTCAAGCATCACATATCAGTGTTTTTCTGTGCCCAGGGAGCTGCATATGGCACGCACAGCCAACTATGCTTTTATGGATTGGTATTTACACATACATGCATGTATGATGTATTCCACGAATGTGAACAGTCTACGCTTAGGGAATATGTCATAAACACTGATGCACAAAAACAAAGGCATATATTTGTCTTCAAGCGATTCACTTCTATAATTGGCTGTACAGGCTGGGATTTTTTTTTGCTAGAAAGATTGTCATGCTTTAAATCATCTATGTGCATGAGGTCTAATATTGAACAGACCGACACAAAGTAAAAAGTTGATATAAGAATTCTGTTAGAGAAGGTCTCAGGCTCAGTCAGAGGAGCTATAAAAGCTTATGATGAGGATTATCCTATAGAAATAGGAGTCCCATGATCCAAAATACAGGCCCTACGTGCCTAGAAACCACGTTGATAAAAGCTGGTAAGAGTCGTAGCAGGTAACCAGAGGTGATCGAGTCACTGTAGGTAGGCAGCGGGGAAAAAACAGTGACTAGATGATCTACACCACAATGCTTTTTAAACAGTTATAGCAGTTTTTGAAAAAGTCACGTGTCCAGTGATGTAACGCGTAAGGAGGAGCCATCAACCTCAGTACTGTGTGAGCGCAGACAGCTAAGTGAGGAGGTCTGTTATTTAACTGACCTTCCCTATATGTGATCATATTGCGGGACATGTGTGAGTGCAACTGTGTTTCTATTACACATATGTTGTTCCTAGTTCATTTATTTGCGCATTGAGTTTTGTCACTCTTTTCTTTTTGAGCAACACGGGTCTATGAAAGATTGAAAGTACTGAAGGTTTGAGAACAATCCATTACATCATTGGAGACTCTAATCCTGATCATCTGGGTATCGTTGTCCTCCTGATTTCTACTTTCACCAAGGAGTGGTGTCTGACTTTTTTTCTAAAAGCGGAGCTCCACCCTATTTCAATACATTAGCTTAATCAAAAAGCAGACAAGAATGCATTAAGGAACGGAAGTTTTTTTTTTTTTCTGTGACAGTACCTTTGTTATCAGCAGCTGTCACTCGGCTTCCCTTCTTTCCTTTGCGGGTATTCTGTGGGCAGTATCCTTTACCCGCAGAAAGTGCTATAAAAATGCATTGATTACTGTGAAAATGACAATTGCTGTTTAGGAGTTAGCCACTAGGGGGCGCTGTAGGGGTTAAGTGTGACCTCATATGTGTTTCTAACTGTAGGGGGGCGGGGCTGGACGTGTGACGTCATTGATCGTCTTTCCCTATATCAGGGAACAGACGATCAATGACAGTGCCACTATGAAGAATGGGGAAGGTGTGTTTACACACACCTCCCCCCGTTCTTCAGCTCCTGTGACCGATCGCGGGACACCGGCGGCGATCGGGTCCGCGAGTTCCAGCGGCCGCGGTTTACGGAGCTTCGGACCGGGTCGTGTGCGCGCGCGACCCACGGCTGGGCTTTTAAAGGCGACGTACCTGTACATGCCTGTGCCCAGCCGTGCCATTCTGCCGACGTATATGTGCAGGAGGCGGTCCTTAAGTGGTTAAAGGGATAAAACTTCGAGAAATGTGAATGTATTTTATAAATGTACTGCAAATTTTGTTCTTCTTTTTTTTTTTTGCCCAACAAACGCTTTAACCTATTGCAATAAGAGAAACAGTATTTTATGTGCAGCCCCCCAGCCCTCCCTAAATACTTACCTGAACCTGATCTAGATCCAACGCTGTGCCCTATCAATCAAACTGTCAATTGGGCACAGGGGCCGATCTGTATGGTGTGTGTCAATAGACACACACAGCACTGTTTGGGATCAAGTCCCCACATGTGCCACCATAGGAAGCAGCTTCCTATGGGGGCACATGGAGAAGAGGAGGATAGGGGCTGCTCTATGCAAAACCAATACACACAGCAGATATAACATGTTTGTTATAAAAAAAAAAAAACCTTTACAATCACTTTAATGTGGAATTCCAGCTTACACCTAACTAGACTTAAAACTGTCACCTTCCCCCTCCTAAAATTTACGCTAGGAAAGATGTAAATAGTTTCCTATTTTCAGGATGCTTCAGTCCAGTTATGTAATCAGGCTCCCCTGTGTGCAGCTGCAGGGGAGAGGAAGGAGAGCCAACAACAGATGGGCTATTAAATCCTATAGGTGATGTCACCGATCCAGGCTGTACTAGTCATTGTCAGTGCGCTCTCTCCTCTCCCCTGCAGTGACCAGACCAGAGTGGGCAGAAAATAGGTAAGTATATATATCTATCTTACACAGATTAGCTAGCATAGGTGTTAGGAGTGGGGAGGGTACAGATTTAGGTTTAGTTAGGTGTAGACTGAAATTCCACTTTATTTTGAGCTTTTCTACTAAAAAGAACTTTAAAACTGAACATATCGCCTAATTAATACTGAAACTAAAATTAACTTGTAAACCTACCACTTATCTCAATGATACCACTAAACTTAAGCCTTAAATTAAAACTAAATATATTATGTTTTTCTATAATATTTTAGTGACAATATTGAAAAAAAATGAAAATAGTGCTCTTACACTGATATACCACATAAATGATATAGACATTTTCTTTTATTCATGATAGTCAGTGTTTATAGGAACAGGAAGTTGCACCATGGAGACCCGGTCACAGTTACAACATCTGTTCCTGTTTCATTTTTCTTTTTATTAACTGTTATTTCATTTCCTACAAAAAGCAGACTTATCACTTGTATGTATCTTGTGCATGAACATGACACAAGATACTGTAAATGCATCTATCCTAATAACTAACACAGGCCCTTATTTTTATATTGACAGATGCCCTCAGGTTTAGAGAAGGAGAACCTGGACTTCTTGCTGAAAAGAAGGTAGAGAATAGGAATAAATTACACAAATGCCAATTAGCAGTAGTCTTGAACTTCAGTAGGTCTCATGTTTCACGCATTGGGGTAACATTACAAGGTCCTAAAGTACCAAAAAGACTTTAAAGTGGAGGTTCACCCTATAAAACATTTCTAACACTACATCCAGCCCAGTTCTGCAAATAAAATGACACTGACCTTTTTTTTTTTTCCGCCGTAGATAGCGTTTAGCCTTAGAATTCACAGCGGCTTCCGGGTAGGGAATCCCGCGGGAGTGGGCGTTCCTATTGACATGCCAATTGATTGACATGCTAAACAACGGCGCACACAACGCGTCACGACTTCCCGAAAGAAGCTCGGGTCGGCTCGGCTCTATTCGGCACCGAATAGACTTTAATGAGCTGCTAATGAACAAATGTCTTAACATTAGCAATAGTGTCTCCGAGCACAGTTAGGCCTCGTACACAAGACCGAGTTTCTCGGCAAAAACCAGCAAGAAACTTGCTGGGAGATATTTTTTTGCCGAGGAAACCGGTCGTGTGTACATTTTCCTCGAGGAAACTGTCGAGAAACTCGACGAGCCAAAAAGAGAGCATGTTCTCTATTTCCTTGACGGGAATGGAGAAAATTGGCTTGTCGAGTTCCTCGACAGCCTAACAAGGAACTCGACGAGGAAACCGATGTGTTTCGCCCGTCGAGTTCCTCAGTCGTGTGTATGAGGCTTAAGGCCTCGTACACACGATAGGTTAACCAGAGGACAACGGTCTGAAGGACCGTTTTCATAGGTTAACCGATGAAGCTGACTGATGGTCCATCACATCTACACCCCATAGGTTAAATAACCGATCGTGTCAGAACGCGGTGACGTAAAACACAACGACATGCTGAAAAAAACAAAGTTCAATACTTCCAAGCATGCGTCGATTTGATTCTGAGCATGTGTGGATTTTTAACCGATGGTCGTGCCTACTAACGATCGTTTTTGACCTATCGGTTAGGAATCCATAGGTTAAATTTAAAGCAAGTTTTTTTTTTTTTTTAACCTATAGTTAAATAACCTATGGGGCCCACACACGATCGGTTTGACCAATGAAAACGGTCCTTCAGACCGTTGTCCTCTGGTTAACCTATCGTGTGTACGAGGCCTTAGAGACACCATAACATAATGGCTCTTGGTATTGGCAACAAATCCCTGAGTGAAATGATAAAATTACATTATAACTATCGGTCAAATTTACTATATCAACCATTGATAAATGCAGGATTTTTTTTGGGCTTATTGGACTTAAGACTAAATTGATGACTTAGGACTTGGGACTTGAGACTAAACTACGAGCTTTTGATATAGTTTAGACTTTTCTTGCACCATGATGACAGCTGAGTTCAGATAGTATATAATCCACTCTAAAACTACATATGGTATCACTTTTCAACAAGCCACAACAGTCAATTTCCCCTCTGGTTGGCAATAATTTAATTTAGTATTTAAAGGGCTACTCCAGCTGGTAAGCTGAAAAAAATGATTAAAACCCATGTTTAGGGGTGAGTAACCGCCCTAACTTTTCTAAAGTAGTCACTGAGACCGAAACTGATGGGAAATCCCAAATTTAAGCGTCACCACCAGAACTAGAAGTGATAGAAATCTTTCAATGGGGACTGTTTTAATAAAAAGTATCTAAAAGGGGAAATTATCCTCACTTTTTCCAGATTTTCTGTCACTTCCCATTGCTTCTTAGGGACAATGAAGGGAAATCTCCCTAATGATAAAATACCAGCAAAAAACAGAGGCCCTACCAAAATTGCCCCTTGTTAGCCTACTTGCCTATTATTTAGTAGAGCCAATTGCATTTTGAATGCAAATGATAACAGTGCCAAGTTTCCACACCTGTACTGATTTGAGTTTTAGTAAAGTTTCTAACAAGCATAGACCAAAGTAGAACTTTCTTTTTTCTTGTTTTGAAATAAGAGGGGGGGAAATGTGCTGCCTTATTATGTGTTTATTGCGGTTTGTGTTCCCATTAGGTCGATTTACCTTCTCTATTTGTCCTGGTGATCACTGTTTCACCAAGACATATAGGAAATTCAAAATGTTACAGTTGTCTTTAGAACAAGAGGTAATTGTACATCTTTCAGCAGACACATCAGTTCTTCTTACAAGGCATTTAAACTAACTTTGGTGAGTTTTCCTTCCTCTTTCAGTTGCATCTCCAGGACGCAAAGTGAAGGAAAGCTTTTGAATTGGACACAGACAATAAAAAATTAACTCACATTGTTTTTAACTATTCCCCACTCTTTTAAAACCTAAAAAGAAAAATTTGCCACACATTTGTTTTTTCCCCACAGTGACTTATTAGAATCCTTTTTTCACTTTCAAACCTGGACTATAGAAATAACAACTGTAATGGAAAATAATTGGTTACCATGAGAAACAGGAGCATTCTCATGCCGCGTACACACGATCGGTTCGTCTGATGAAAATGGTCCGATTGACCGTTTTCATCGGATGAACCGATCGTGTGTGGGCCCCATGATTTTTTTTCCCATCGGTGAAAAAACTTAGAACCTGTTTTAAAATTATCTGATGGTTAAAAAACCGATAGAAAAAAAGGATCGTCTGTGGGGAAATCCATCGGTTAAAAATCAACGCATGCTCAGAATCAAGTCGACGCATGCTCGGAAGCATTGAACTTCATTTTTCTCGTTGTGTTTTACGTCACTGATGTAAAATCAATGATTCTCGGCTTTTAAATGTCTGAAGGCCAGGTTCCTGTGAAATTCCTGTGAACCTGGCCCTCAGACATTTAAAAGCCAAGAATCATTGATAGTTTTGTTTTTCATAAGATGTATTAACCTAATTTTGTATTGAATTGTTCATTTTTCAGAGACGTAATTGTTTTAAAAGAGACCTGGATTCTTTCTTAGATACACAAAATATAACTGTATACTAATATTTATAGGCAAAGTTGATCCAGGGAATATCTGATTGCCTCTTGGGGGATCGGGAAGGATTTTTTCCCCCTGCTGGAGCAAATTGGATCGTGCTTTAGTGGGGTTTTGCTTTCCTTTGGATCAACTGTGGGTATAGGCTTGTGTATATAGGACTGCACACATTTTTTCCCCTCTTTGGATGGACTTGTGTCTTTTTTCAACCTGACTACCTATGTAACAAGAGAATTACAAATGTGTTGTCAAGTTTGACAGTTCACTTATGTACAATACTTTGACTACATATATAGTCACGTGCCTGGATTCAGCTTTAAGAAAACACTTTATATTATGTGTCCCACTGCATACTTCAGTTTTATTGATAACAACACTTTGGTTTAAAAGAGTATGACTGTGGCTTAAAGGGGTTGTAAAGTTTTGTTTTTTATTTTCTAAATAGGTTCCTTTAAGCTAGTGCATTGTTGGATCACTTACCGTTTCCTTTGATTTCCCTTCTAAAGCCCTGTACACACGGCCCAGAATCTCGTCAGGAAAAAAACTTTGTTTTTCCTGACAAAATTCTTGCCGGTCCAGTGTACGGACACTCTATTCAAAAGAACCGCCATTCTTTTGAATGGCACGAACGCGGTGACGTCATGGACTATGACAAGCATGTGCTCATCACATTCGAAGCCGTCGCCGCAATCTTGCTACACCCTACCTATGCCTTGGAAGCTACCGTGCATGCGTCAAAGTCATTTCGAGCATGCGCGGGTTTCCATGGAGAGGTAAGTATACACACGCTCGGGTTTCTCGGCAGGAAAACACTGCCGAGAATCTCACGACGAGAAAATAGAGAACATGTTCTCTATTTTTCTCGTCTAGATTCTGGGCAGTTTTCTTGGCGAGAAACCTGAAAGCCTCGTACACAAGCTTGGTTTACTCTGCAAGAAAGCTCTGCCAGCAGTTTCCTTGCTGGTTCTTGCCAAGAAAACCGAGCGTGTGTACAAGGTTTAAATGTTTTTTTTCTTTGTTTTCTTTGTCTGAATTTCTCACTTCCTGTTCCTCCTCAGTAAGCTGTTCTTTGGAACCCACCAGCCAGATGATGGGGGCAAGCTTACTGAGGAGAAACCGGAAGTAAGAAATTCAGACAAAGAAAAAAAACATTTAGAGGGGAAATCGAAGGAAAAGTTAAGTGAACAAACAATGCACTAGCTTAAAGGAACCTATTTAGAAAATAAAAAACAAACCTTTACAATCCCTTTAGCAACTGGGATGCTATCCAACCTGAATACTGTTGGCTAACAGAACTGAAACTAACTGCAGTGAGAATCAAAATTATTTGAGGAAAATTGATTTTTGTTATTGAATTTGGAAAAAAAAATAACAGCGTGAAATCTGATTAAACTTCTGTATTTACCGTATTTTCCGGTGTATAAGATGATTTTTTGGGCTTAAAAACTTGCCTCGAAACCCCGGGGGTCGTCTTATACGCCGGTACCAGACCTCAGGCATCCATTATTCAAAAGCCACGCCTCCTCCTTGTGGTGTTCCGTGATAGGCGGAATACTTGGTTTTCCAGCAGAGCCTTTGTTTGGTGTTCCGCCTATCACGGATGTCTTCTCATCCTCGGCTTCGGACGAGAGGACCTCAGTGATAGGCGGAACACAGGCGCCTATCACGGAACAGCATGAGGAGGAGGAGGCACGGCTTTTGAATAATGGACACCCGCAGTACAGAACTAAAGGTATGGCACAGTGAGGCATTTTGATGGCACAGTGAGGCATGGGGTGGCACAGTGAGGCATGGGGTGGCACAGTGAGGCATGGGATGGCACAGTGAGGCATGTTGATGGCACAGTAAGGCCTTGTACCTGTGTAAGTTTACAGGCAGGTTTTCAAACTAAAGACAAAGATAAAAAGGAAACCGCGTGTGTTCATACAGTCAAAACTTTATTCTTATTATTTTTATTTTTGGATAAAGTGGGGAAGGGTTTAAACCCCTGTCAGGGTGTATTTTTATTTTCTTTCTTTTTTTCTTTTTGCGTCTCTGCACCACTGAGGTTATTTGTCATCACTTCCTGTCCCAGAGATGCAACATGAAGATACAGGAAATCCCCCACAGTCAGGGCAATTCTCTTTTTAGGAAAGTTCTAAAATTTCAAATTTTCTTCATTCCAAGAATTTTTGGCTACAATGGTCCCTAGTAAAAGAAAAGGGCGACTCTCCCAAATGGAGACACAGACAGCATCAAAAACTTGACACAGGGTCTAACCATTTCCCACCATATCCAAAAACAGTTTTGCCTAGAGAAACACTCTAACACATAAATGCAAAATTCAGTAAACAAGGTCAGAAATTAGAGTGTTTTTAAAGCCTTTTCCAGATAGACTGTACATAAAATGATCAGATTATCATTATTATTATTATTATTAATATTGCTACTGTTGATAATAATATTATTATTAATTATTATTATTATTATTGATAATGTTTGAGTGCATAGTTTATAATTATATGTGCAGGCTCTGTTTGGTAGTTCTGGTTAAATGTTAAATGTTAAATGTTGTGGTTTGTTGTTCCGGTTTCTCACTAAACGTCTAGCAGTCATAAACCAGGAGTTAATATGATAAAGATCACAGTGAGAAAAGCTCAATGTGTGCAAAAAGTGTAATTTTTTTTATTATGGAGCCCTTAAATTTCAATAAAGAGACAATTCAGCCCAGAATTAATAAAATAAAATAAAATAAAATGAGTGATTATTTTAAAATGTGTGCAAAAAAAATACCCCAAGATATATACAGTATATATACACCACACAAAGTGCAAATGTGCAAGTAAATAAAAAAATGAAAAAAACTAAATTTGGGGATTTATTTGGGGATTGCACTTATTAAACTTTGGACATTATTTGGACTTCGTATTTTACACTTTATTTATGATTAAAGGACCATTCAGCATTTGTTTTTACAGTAGATATATATATATATGCCACTATGACATCACACCCAGACATGTGCACGGGAGTCATAGTTCTCAATGGAGGGCATGCTTGGGTATGCCTTCCATTCAGAGTGAAGTACACATGCACCTCCAGTCAGTTCCATGGCAAAGAGACTGAATACAATATAAATTACATATGTATTGCTTGTTTATACAAAACTGAGGCAGTTAACTATCACATGGCCAGTGCAAGTTTTGTTTTCACAGTATACTGTTTATACTGTGTTATATGTGATGTCACAACTTGGGGGTTGTTTAGTTTATAATAGCGAGTCCAGTCCACTTCAGCAACTCTTTTCAGGAATTTTAAGGCCACTTTCATTTAAAACAAAAGAAAAAGTAAAATAAAAGCTATCAGTTGCCTATGCATGAGTTTCCACCATTGTTGTAGGGAACTTTGTGGACTTGGATGTAAAGGAGGATTCTTATTATTAACTTCATAATAGAACTCCCTACCCCAGGAAGTAGTACTAGCTGAGAGTGTCAACAACTTCTCATGTGGTTGTATAAAGAAATATATTTGTCCCATTTATGTGTACAGAATTAAAATATTTCTTTAGTGCATATACGCCAGGTGGCATCAATCCGGAGCAATAGGGGGATGTGTGGTTCACAAGAAAATAGCAATGCTACTAAGCTCACAAAAAATGGTGGATAGTATTGAGATGAGAAGCCTACAATAGTATGTCAGAATCTCCAACAAAGTGGCGCTGGGTATGTATGTAAATGGCATAGACAGGCCAATCAGATCCCCCTGAGGAAATCACATGACAAAACATGTAGGGATGGGGCTGTATAACTTCACGATGCTACACAGAGGTAATAGTATGCGATACATGGGAGTTTTAACAGTTAATGTGGCTATATGCTTATTGATTAACTACAGAACATCTGCATAATGTAAGTGAAATATTGTAAACTGGGAAGGAGCAATAAATAATTTAAAACGATAAAGCACTATACCATTTCTTCTTTTTAACATCCACAAAACGAGTTGACCTTTTTAGAAAATTTAATGCACTTATTTTTGTAATGTATTATACAGATAGCAATATGTGTAAAATAAAAGACAAAATTCTTTTAGACAAATTGTATGCCATAAGTAAAATTTATTTTTGCATGGTAGATGTGCACGCGGGGGTATATTTAAAGTCCCACTACCCATTTTCCCTTTTGCTACTATATTGGGATGATACCCCTGTGCTCACATATATCAAGCTAATTACACTCCTTCCCAGAAATACAAACTCGTGGTATATTCTTTTAACATGGTTACTGTTGAGTGGGAGGTGAAGATTGGAGAGCGCTTTTAACCACTTGCTTACTGTGCACATAAACCCCCTTCCTGCCCAGGCGAAATTTCAGCTTCCGGCACTGCGTCGCTTTAACTGACAATTGCGCGGTCGTGCGACATGGCTCCCAAACAAAATTGACATCCTTTTTTTCCTACAAATAGAGCTTTCTTTTGGTGGAATTTGATCGCATGTGCGGTTTTATTTTTTGCGCTATAAACAAAAAAATAGCGTCAATTTTGAAAAAAAACACAATATATTTTTTACTTTTTGCTATAATATATATCCCATTAAAAAAAAAAAAAAAAAATTCTCAGTTTAGGCCGATACGTATTCTTCTACATATTTTTGGTAAAAAAATCGCAATAACCGAATAGTGACTGGTTTGCGCAAGAGTTATAGCGCCTTCAAAATAGGGGACATAATTATGATTTATTTTTTATTTTTATTTTTTTACTAGGAATGGCGGCGATCTTCGATTTTTACTGGGACTGCGACTTTAAAGCGGACACATCGGACACTTTTGACACATTTTTGGGACCATTCACATTTATACAGTGAACAGTGCTATAAACATGCACTGATAACTGTATAAATGTGACTGGCAGGGAAGGGGTTAACACTAGGGCGCGAGGAAGGGGTTAAATGTGTAGCCTAGTGAGTGATTCTAACTGTAGGGGGTGGGGACTGACTGGAGAGGTGACCGATCTGTGTCCCTATGTACAAGGGACACAGCATCGGTCTCCTCTCCCTGACAGGACGTGGATCTCTGTTTACACACAGAGATCCACGGTCCTGCTCAGTTACTGGGCAATCGCGGGAGCCTGGCGGCCATCGTGGCCGCCGGGCACGCGCATTGTGTTCCCAGTAACGCGACTGGTGCTGCCGGCGGCGGCGCGCGCACGCATCCCTAACGTCTTTAAAAGACGAGGACGTCATATGACGTCCGGTCAGAATAACTGAGCTACCTTGCCGCCGTCCATTGACGGCGGCTGGTAGTATAGTGGTTAAAGACGCAGTCCATTTATTTTCTGGAGGTGGTTGCTTATTGAAGTCCATCAAAAGGAGAAGTGCCAATACAGAGAGAAGCTCATAGTGGAAGCAAGATATACATACATAAGTCTGTATTAAGTGACAAAATCTTTCATTGACCCTACATAATTTGTAAGGTCATTTGAATCAGGTGAGAGCACAACTTTTGGAGGTCACACAAGCACACTGGGTGATTTATAGAGTGCAATAAAGCATTGTTAGGAGACTATCATATTTATTGATGTGATTTATGCGAAAAGGAGCAAAAATGTTGTTGCAAAGCATCACGGCTCGGGCGTGTGTACAATCCAATCTGGCTGCCTTTCAAGCTTAAGGGGGGTAGTTAGGGTTTTTACCATAGCCACTTAACTGCAAGTGTAACAAGCCCTGAAGGCAGCATTACAATAACTGAAAATAAGGGCCAGATTCTCGTCCAGCGGCGTATCTCTGCGGCGGCGTAACGTATCCGATTTACGTAACGCCGCCGCAACTTAGACGGGCAAGTGCTGTATTCTCAAAGTACTTGCTCCGTAAGTTGCGGCGGCGTAGCGTAAATCGGCCAGCATAAGCCCTCCTAAATCAAATTTGGATCAGGGGGGCGTTTTTTATGTAAATCTTCTGTGATCCAACGTAATTGAAGTTTTTCCCGAACGGCGCAATGCGCCGTCCATGGAATTTCCCAGTGTGCATTGCTCCAAAGTACGCCGCAAGGACGTCATTGGTTTCGACGTGAACGTAAATGACGTCCAGCCCCATTCACGGACGATTTACGCAAACGACGTAACTTTTTCAAATTTCGACGCGGGAACGACGGCCTAGCAGCCAGCGTAAAAATGCAGTTACGATCTGACGGATCTAACAGATATCTATGCGTAACTGATTCTAAGAATCAGGCGCATAGATACGACAGGCCGGACGCAGAGATACGACTGCATATCTGGAGATACGCCGTCGTATCTCCTCTAAGAATCAGGGGCCAGATCCACAAAAACCTGGCGTAACTTAAAAAATCCCATTTAAGTTACACTGCCTTAAAGTTTCTACCTAAGTGCCTGATCCACAAAGCACTTATCTAGAAATTTAAGGCTGTGTAACTAAAATTCCGCCGGCGCAAGGCGTTCCTATTCAAATGGGGCGAGTCCCATTTAAATGAGGCGCGCTCCCGCGCCGGCCGTACTGCGCATGCGCGAAGTTACGTTACGCCGAGTTTTGAGGATCGCGACGGCTTAAAAAAGTTGCGTCGGGGAAAAAAAAAAAAAAAATCACAGCGTCGCTCGGCATGCATTCCTGAGAGGGAGAACTCCATGCCAGTTTTCAAAGAAAAAAACGGCATGGGTTCACCCCCCAGGAGCATACCAGGCCCTTAGGTCTGGTATGGGTTGTAAGGGGACCCCCCCTACGCCGCAAAATCGACGTAGGGGGTCCCCCTACAATCCATACCAGACCCGTATCCAAAGCACGCTACCCGGCCGGTCAGGAATGGGAGTGGGGACGAGCGAGCGCCCCCCCCCCCCTCCTGAGCCGTGCCAGGCCGCATGCCCTCAACATGGGGGGGTTGGGTGCTCTGGGGCAGGGGGGCGCACTACGGGCCCCCCCACCTCAGAGCACCCTGTCCCCATGTTGATGAGGACAGGACCTCTTCCCGACAACCCTTGCCATTGGTTGTCGGGGTCTGCGGGCGGAGGCTTATCGGAATCTGGGAGCCCCCTTTAATAAGGGGGCCCCCAGATACCGGCCCCCCACCCTAAGTGAATGGATATGGGGTACATCGTACCCCTATCCATTCACCTGGAGGCAAAAAGTAAAAGTTAATAAACACACAACACAAGGGTTTTTAAAATATTTTATTACTCTGCTCCGGAGGCCCCCCCTGTCTTCGTTATTAGCTCAATTACCAGGGGGGGCTTCTTCTTCCGCTCTCCGGGGGTCTTCCGCTCTCCGGGGGTCTTCTCCGCTCTCCGGGGGGGCTTCTCCGGACTCCGGGGGGCTTCTTCCATCTTCTCCCCTCTTCCGCTGTTGACTCGGCGAACCCCGGTTCTTCTGCAGATGTCCGGTGCCTTCTTCTTCAGCGCTGGCTGCCTGCTATGTTTGTGTGTTAGCTCGATTAGTAACAGGCAGCCAGCGCGGTCTTCTGTGACGTCAGGGTCTCCTCTTCTGTTCTTCTCCCCTCTTCCGATGTTGCCTCGTCGCCTGTTGTCGCTGTAATGATGGAAGCGCGCCTTGCATCCCATTTATATAGGCATCACCGTCCCATCATGCTCCGGTAGGTACCCACGTGGTGGGTGCCTACCCACGTGCACCCACCACGTGGGTACCTGCCGGAGCATGATGGGACGGTGATGCCTATATAAATGGGATGCAAGGCGCGCTTCCATCATTACAGCGACAACAGGCGACGAGGCAACATCGGAAGAAAGGAAGAGAAGACCCTGACGCCACAGAAGACCGCGCTGGCTGCCTGTTACTAATCGAGCTAACACACAAACATAGCAGGCAGCCAGCGCTGAAGAAGAAGGCACCGGACATCTGCAGAAGAACCGGGGTTCGCCGAGTCAACAGCGGAAGAGGGGAGAAGATGGAAAAAGCCCCCCGGAGTCCGGAGAAGCCCCCCCGGAGAGCGGAGAAGACCCCCGGAGAGCGGAAGACCCCCGGAGAGCGGAAGAAGAAGCCCCCCCTGGTAATTGAGCTAATAACGAAGACAGGGGGGGCCTCCGGAGCAGAATAATAAAATATTTTAAAAACCCTTGTGTTGTGTGTTTATTAACTTTTACTTTTTGCCTCCAGGTGAATGGATAGGGGTACGATGTACCCCATATCCATTCACTTAGGGTGGGGGGCCGGTATCTGGGGGCCCCCTTATTAAAGGGGGCTCCCAGATTCCGATAAGCCTCCGCCCGCAGACCCCGACAACCAATGGCAAGGGTTGTCGGGAAGAGGTCCTGTCCTCATCAACATGGGGACAGGGTGCTCTGAGGTGGGGGGGCCCGTAGTGCGCCCCCCTGCCCCAGAGCACCCAACCCCCCCATGTTGAGGGCATGCGGCCTGGCACGGCTCAGGAGGGGGGGGGGCGCTCGCTCGTCCCCACTCCCATTCCTGACCGGCCGGGTAGCGTGCTTTGGATACGGGTCTGGTATGGATTGTAGGGGGACCCCCTACATCGATTTTGCGGCGTAGGGGGGGTCCCCTTACAACCCATACCAGACCTAAGGGCCTGGTATGCTCCTGGGGGGGAACCCATGCCGGTTTTGTTTTTACAAATTGCCGTGGAGTTCTCCCTCGGGAAAGCATACCAAATGCCGTCGCTGGAATGGGCCTTTACAAGGTGTGACTAGTTTACACTTTGTAGAACCAGCCCTAATTTTACACTTGCAAAATAACACTTACGGCGCAAAAAGGAAGCTGGAAAGCTTTGTGGATCGCCTTAAGTGCTAATTTGCATACTAGAAACGGCATTTCGACTCGAAATGCCCCCAGCGGCGGATGCGGTACTGCATCCTAAGATTCGGCAGTGTAATTCAATTACACATGCCGGATCTTCTGCCTAACTTTGGAAAAAGCCTTTTGAGGATCGTTTCCAAAGTTACACACAGACTGAACAGCAGTTAAGTCGGAGTATCTCTTTTGTGGATCTGGCCCCTGGTCCTCTGTGTGGAAAATATAACCTTGTTTTTTTTGTTTTATGTTGAAACTCAAACTCAAAGCAGTGAATATTTTTTAATACTAAGCAATGTTAGCCAGGGCTAGTTTGGTGCTCTATTTACAAGTCTACTGGTCACATTGACTCTCATGTCAGTCAGTAGGGTGAAGACAAGGTTAAGTGTAAGTTGTGTAGTGACAGATGGATGTGTGATGCTACATTTCCCATTCTTTCTCACAGAAATAAACTCCCACAGGAACCAGACTGGCCTCCCATTATATTACTGTGAATCCAGTGTAGCTAGACATACTGTCAGCGTCATGAGAAACGCGGTCACTGAATGAATGAGGGACGTTCACTGCGACATGTCTGCATTCTCCTTTATCATAATGAAGGGCAAGGGTGAGTCAGAACAAAGTGGAAGATTAAACTGTGTGAACCGACAATGGATCAATAGGGGGACACATGGAGAACAGTGATATAAGTCCTAACTAAAAATTAATGAGGGTCTTATGGGATCATGGGAATACCCAAACATTGTAGTGCTGAGTCAAAAGACTTCTTTATCAGAATGGGAACTCAGATTAAATATCTGCATGTACATGAAAGGACAGGAAGAACGAAGAAAAGAGTGTGGGTCAATTGTTATAGTGCATGTGTCTTTGATCCTTCTAAACAAGGGCCATCTTGGGTGTTTACAAGTTCGTGTCTGAAAAGCTTATCCTAGCAATTGTTTGGTACAATGTGCCTTTGCCTTAGCTTGAATCAAGTGTAGAATCATTAAAGGATCAGTCTACTCAAAACAGATGGGCTAGATTCAGTAAGAATCGCCTATCTATAGGCGGTGCGTAGCGTATCTCATATACGCTACGCTGCTGTAACTTTGAGAGGCGAGTCCCGTATTCTGAAAGAATTTGCACCCAAAGTTACGGCGGCGTAGCATATATGGGCCGGCGTAAGCCCGCCTAATTCAAAATAGGCTGGTAGGGGGCGTGTTGTATGCTAATTAATCGTGACCCCACGTAATTGACGCTTTTAACGAACGGCGCATGCGCCGTCCGTGAAAGTATCCCAGTGCGCATGCTCGAAATCACGCTGCAAATAGTCAATGCTTTCGTAACTTACGCACAGCCCTATTCGCGTATGACTTACGCAAACGACGTAAACGACGCAAAATTCGATGCTGTCCCGACGTCCATACTTAACATAGGCTACGCCTCATATAGCAGGGGTAACTTTACGCCGGAAAAAGCCTTACGTAAACGACGTAAAACAATGCGCCGGGCGCACGTACGTTTCTGAATCGGCGTATCTAGCTCATTTGCATATTCTACGCGGAAATCAATGGAAGCACCACCTAGCGGCCAGCGTAAATATGCACCCTAAGATACGACGGCGTAAGAGACTTACGCCGCTCGTATCTAGGCAACATTGAGGCGTATCTGATTCTATGAATCAGGCGCCGAGATGCGACGGCCCGCATTCGGAGTTACGATGGCGTATCTGGAGATACGCCGACGTAACTCCTTTATGAATCTAGCCCGATGTTTCTGCTTTTGGTAGTTGCTAATGAGTTAAACCACCTGATAGTTTTTTTTTATATTGCATGGGGATTCTGTCGGTGACATATCTGCACTTGAATTTCATTAATTCCTGGCACAAAGTAGCACAAGATTAAAACTGCTTATGCAGCTTAGCCCTATGGGTCCTTTCAGATGAGCGTTCCAGTCAGTACCACCTGTCTGTTTTTCTTGTGTATCTGAACGAAAGCTCAATGTTTAGTCTATGGGTGGGTATAGATGGATGTGTAGTAGTTTACAACCAAATACCATCTAGGTCCAAAAAAAGGAAAAGGTTTAGGTTCTTTCCAGGTTTTCGGACATAAACATGACAGATTGGAGGTAATCAGATGTAAACCGACATAAACATGATAGAGTGGAGGCAATCGGATGTAAATGGCCACATGTCCATTTACATCATGCTGTCTATAGACTAGCATGGGTCAGTTAGGCTCCGGAGACTTTAAGAGAATTGAAAGGACACAAATGTCACAACAGTTGCATCTGTTCCGTTCTGCTCTGATTCAGCAGAGGATCTGTCCACAAATTCTCTGTTGATTGTAATGGACACAACTGCGTGAAAGTGGGCCTAACACAGATTTCATACTTTCGTGCAGCCAAACCAGCTGCTGACCAGATTTGTGTTTGTAATCACACTGGAAGAAATACCATTCAAGGTCCAGTTCACTTCTAGCCCATGTATATTGTTTGCAATCTCAGGTCCTGATGATAGGGGTGGTTTTTGGACTTCCAAACTGCACTGGCTACTCTTTCACCTGCCTCCCTGACCTTTATTGGAATAAAGTTGTATCTGGCCCTTTTAGTAGCGATGCAGTGCTTCAATTTACATTTTTGTTACTAACTTCAAAATAAGCGAATGCTCAAATTTAGAATGGCAAATGAAGCGATTCGATAGACAAGCCCCATAGACTCATCAAGCTATGATCTACAACTCTATAACTATTCACTGACACTTCCTGGCAAAAATTACCCTGAATTGAGTAACTACATATTCTTATTATAAAATTATATTAGGATTCATGCACATGGGTGCATTTGCCTGTACAATGTAAACACAATGGCTTATTTATCCTGATACTGTCATGCGACATCGGCTAGTTAAAAAAACTGTCCGACATTCGGCCCATGTGTATGGCAGCCGTTCCGACAGAAGCCGGCCATTAGGCTGGCTTCTGTCAGATGTGCATGCTGGAAAACCACCAGCTCATCGGCTCCTGATCAGCCAATGGCTGAGAGCTCTGGCCGGAGTATTCTGGGGGGGGGGGGGGTCAGAACAACATCAGATTGTTAGCACAGTAGCTCCTACCAGAGCTGTCCGTTTTTTTTTCGTTTTAACCCGATAGGTGTGTATCAGGCTTTAGTAGTTATCTTTAGCCTTGAAAAAGGAATGTACAGTAACAGAATAAATAGCAACAAAAAACAGGCAATAAAACATCAGTTTCATAGAATAGAATAACATCATTTGAATGAACCCTGCTGGAAAGATAAAGAAGACACAGAATAAAGAAGAGATTAAATGTGTGATTTGGGGTGAAATATGCCTAGCAATAGTCGTACATAAAGCCAAACTGGCCTAGTACTAAAATTCAAGGGCACCATAGTGCTTCGGTGACAGTAAAAAGCATTTCTTCTGCAAGTAATGCCAAGAGCTGGATACAGCAGAACAGCTAGACAGACAATTGGCATGTAAAGAGAAAAAGAGGCTCTCAGACAGCAGGAATCTGACATGGGGCAAACAAGAAAGAATAGACGTAGAATAGGGGAGACAGACTGCAAGTGTGGGAAACTGGGGGGAGGGAGGTGAAGGCACACACAAAACAAACATTACCATGGGGCACTGAATAGGAATTAGCAAGGGAGGAGGGTGGTGAGCAGAAGAAGGCTGGGGATCATGGTGGAAAGAGACCTGTACAATTTAAGACATGGACACAAAAAGGAATACCTAATTTTCCAGGATCATGATAATTGTCTTATGTGAGGGTTTAAAGAGACCGTTTTTGACCATAACAGCTTCAAAGGTGCACTTGTTAAAGGTTATTAAGTTCACCTTTTCGAAAAAAAAATTGCATATTTTATAGATAATAAAACAGTGCAGTTTTTTTAGACTGTTCATTAATTGACCTGTAGGCCATTTTGGCCCCCCTGGAAGTCTGGATGAAAACCCCCAGATTGCAACCCCCATAATACTAGGCAAAACAAAACCAAAGAAAATTCACAGCTCAACTCTCCAGCCAGTCTGCAACCAACCAAATTATCCTGTCTAATAGTTTGCGTTAAAAACAGGGGTTTATTTGCAGTCCTAACTCTTATAAATTCATGGGAACCTCCATAGTATAAGCACATAGAGGCTCTCATAAATTTGCAAGAGTTAGGACTGCAGATAATAACGAGTTTCCATGTGCTCCTTGCTGTGAAGGCCAGTTATAGGTGGGGACAGTGGCCAGTTGTTTGTTACTGATGTAATATTGGTGAGGGGACACATTGGACACCATTGCTGCCATTGTGCTATGTGCTGGGTTTCCAGTGTGGCCCTGTGCCTTTAAGGAGGGGGTGGGCTACCTACAGGCTCACCTGCCCTCTATCTACCTATTAGAATGCATGTGGCTCTACTTTCAGTACATAAGTTCTACACACCAACTATGTATGACTGACACATATATTTACTCCCTCTTGGGCTACCATGGAATGTCAAACTGTATAAACTTGATTGGACTTCTCTATATATTTTCTATTCTATTATTGTCTCATACTTGCTGTTAGGGATGAGCTTCGAGTTCCAGTCGAACTCATGTTCGACTCGAACATTGCCTGCCAATTTGGGGTGTTCGTGGCAAACTCGAAAAGACGCGGAACACCCTGTTAAAGTCTATGGGAGAAATCTAAAGTGCTAATTTTAAAGGCTAATATGCAAGTTATTGTCCTAAAAAGTGTTTGGGGACCTGGGTCCTGCTCCAGGGGACATGTATCAATGCAAAAAAAAGTTTTAAAAACTGCAGTTTTTTCAGGAGAAGTGAATTTAATAATGCTTAAAGTGAAACAATAAAAGTGAAATATTCCTTTAAATTTCGAGGGGGTGTAAAGTAAGCATGTGACATAGCGCATGTTTCCCGTACTTAGAACTGTCTCTGCACAAAGTGTCATTTCTGAAGGAAAAAAAGTCATTTAAAACCGGACTCGCGGCTATAATGAATTGTCGGCTCCCGGCAATTCAGAGAGAATTCATTCATAAAAAAAAAAAAAAAAGCATAGGGTCCCCCCAAATTCAATTACCAGGCCCTTCAGGTCTGGTATGGATATTAAGGGGATCCCCGCCGTCAATTTAAAAAAAAATTACGTGGGGTTCCCCCCAAATATCCCTTCAGGTCTGGTGTGGATTTTAAGGAGAACTCCACCCCAAATTAAAAAAAATGGCGTGGAGTTCCCCTAAAAATCCACACCAGACCCCTTATCCGAGCACATAACCTGGCAGGCAGCAGAAAAGAGGGGGGTACAGAGAGTGGTCCCCCTCTCCTGAACTGTACCAGGCCACATGCCCTCAACATGGGGAGGATGTCCCCATGTTGATGGGGACAAGGGCCTCATCCCCACAACCCTGGCCGGTGGTTGTGGGGGTCTGCGGGCGGGGGGCTTATCAGAATCTGTAAGACCCCTTTAACAAAGGGGACCCCCAGATCATGGCCCCCCTATGTGAATTGGTAATGGGGTACATTGTACCCCTACCATTTCATGAAGGAAGTGTAAATAGTTGTAAAAAAACACACACACACCGTGGAAAAAAATAATCCAGCGGTGGTAATCCACTCGGACCCGGCTCCCCGCTCCAACGTTGTCGGTATCCAGCGACGGGTGATCTCCTCTCCGGTCCAGCGATGAGAAGATCGTCTGGTATCCAGAGCGCAGCATCGCCAGCCGTCTGTCTCCACCGGAGACAGGCCGGCAAATGACGCTGCTGAAGCTGTGACATTTCTTATAAAGGTGAGGCGGGGCCACCCGTCACGTGACCCCGTCCCCCTCTGACGCACCCTCTGCTACGTCACTGGGGAAGCCCAGGCTTTCCCCTTGCGTCAGAGGGGGCGGGGTCACGTGACGGGTGGCCCCGCCTCACCAATAAAAGAAATGTCACAGCTTTAGCAGCGTCATTTCACCGGGCTGTCTCCGGCGATGCTGCGCTCTGGATCCCGGACGATCTTCTCATCGCTGGACCGGAGATGAGATCACCCGTCGCTGGATACCGACAACGCTGGAGCGGGGAGCTGGGACCAAGTGGATTACCACCGCTGGATTTTTTTTTCTTTTTAATAAAGGACTTTTTTCCACGGTGTGTGTGTGTGTGTTTTTTTACAACTTTTTACACTTCCTTCGTGAAATGGTAGGGGTACAATGTACTCCATTACCAATTCACATAGGGGGGGCCAGGATCTGGGGGTCCCCTTTGTTAAAGGGGTCTTCCAGATGTAGTGGGTGGAAACTAGGAGGAGCTGCTTGGCATATTTATGAAGTACCCAATTAATCCCCAGCAAAAAGGGTCTGGAAGAGGGTAGGCACCTCATAAATAGGCATCAGTCATGCCAGCAGGGGCAGTCAGGTGGAAGATGGAGATGGAGTGCTGAGGAGGCTGTTGGTGGCCCTTGAGGCTGCCTCATAGTCTGGGGGGTTGATCTCAGGCTTGGGGCTCAGGTGCTAGAAGGACCCTCTACAACACACAGAGGAATCCTTTCCTGGAGGCGCAGGAGCAAGTGAGAGGACAGCTGGAGCAGGTCAGCACGTCCTAAAGATCTCCTGAGAAGTCAGCCAGGTGGGCTGGTGAGTTTTCAGTCTGGGAGGACTGTGGAGAGAGTGTCAGTTTGGGAGAACTGTGGAGAAGGTAGCCAGGAAGGCTAGTGAAAGGGGTAGCTTCAGCCAGGCAGGCTGGCAGTGCCGGGAGAGGTGTTGCTGGACTCAGTGATCACGGGAGGAAGTGCTGTAAATGTTTTATTTGTGTCACTCCAATGTTCCACAAGTATAGGGGCTGTAAGTCCCTGCCTGTAATGGGCCATTGCTGCAAATCCTTTTTTTAGAGTAACAGTTGGGAAAAGTTGGAGATGTATATAGACTGTATATTGGAGAAGTGTCCCTAAAGTTTGTTTGAATTCAAGTGGGCATTCTATAATTTTTCCAATCCCCATCCAAGTTATTTTCCTTCACCAAAACAAAAAAAACAAAGTACTGGACTGTTCTCTGACTCTAAGGTGACTGTGGAGATTTGACGTGCCTGGCTGTGCAGAGTGGAGGATCCCAAGTTCATCTGCAGCCCTAAAGAGGAAGTAAACCTCCCTGTATGGTTTGTACCTATAGTCAAGCCTATAATAAGGCTTACCTACAGTATAGGTACTGTAAATATCTCCTAAACTTGCACCGTTTAGGAGACAGTTACTGTATACGCTACCGATTACGCCATCAGCGTATGCGCTCTGAAGGAACGGCCGCCTGTGCCAATTCCTTAGAGCCTGTGCCATGACCGGTGCATGCGCGGTCATGGGGCCGTTCTAAGGTAAGTATTTCATAATGAGTTAGTATGCGATGCATACTATCTTATTATGCCTTACAGGTTTTCTTTTTTTTTCTGTCCAGGGTTTACAACCTCTTTAAGGGGGTGCGCTACAAAAGTAACAGTATTTCTTGGAAAGAATTAGTAGTTTACTCGTTGCCTAAAACTGCTGTGGTTATGGCCTAAAGCCAGATGGTCCCGTTTATAATCCACCATTGTGCTGTGCAGGCAAAACCTAATACCCAAAACATAAAGGGAATATTTTATGAGACTGAAACACCTATCCCAGGATCCTAAGACCTAATCAGCCTTTCCTTGATCAGCTTTACTGCCCCAGAACTAGCATGTGGCCTGTGAATCAGAGAACACCAACTTCTATTGGAGAATTTGAAACTGGAACACTTTACCTTTAAATGAGGCATCTCCAGCTCTTACAAGGGCCTAAGCTGGGATCACTAGATATACAACAGAATAAATGCTGGATTCAAATATTATGTATATTTATATATATATACACACCGATATAACTAAACACGCACAGATAATACAGACAGAAAGTACACATGAGAAGCATAAGGGTTAACCTGGCAGCATGCCATCACTCATCTGCTTCCACAGAAAAAGATTATAGAAAATCCCACAATTTGGTTGAGGCTTAACATGCTAAATCCAAGACCATGAGCTGCTGGGCTGTCTCAGCCAGAGATAGCGTTGTCTGCAATTCCTGAAGTAGTGAAAAGAGAAGGAAGGAAAAGGGCACACGGCTTTCTAGTGTAACAGCTTTATAGGCAAGGGCTGATGAGCCTTATGCCACGTAAACACGATCGGTTCATCCGATGAAAACGGACCGATGGATTTTTTCATCAGATATCCGATGAAGCTGACTTTCATCAGTCTTGCCTACACACCATCAGTTAAAAATCCGTTCGTGTCAGAACGCGGTGACATAAAACACAACGACGTGCAGAGAAAAATGAAGTTCAATGCTTCCGAGCATGCGTCAACTTGATTCTGAGCATGCATGGATTTTTGACCGATGGATTTCCCCACAGACAATCGTTTTTTTCTATCGTTTTTTTAACCATCAGAAAATTTTAAAACAGGTTCTAAGTTTTTTCACCGATGGGAAAAAAAACGATGCGGCCCACACACGATCGTTTCATCCGATGAAAGCGGACTGTTTTCATCAGACGAACCGATCGTGTGTACAGGGCATTAGTTATTAAAGGAAATGAAATGTGTCTGTTTACCAGAACCCCAAACAAGATTTTATTTTATGAAACCCTAGACAAGTTTGTCCCTCTCCAGCTACATATACATTCTTTTTGCTCCCATGCTGCTTCATTCCAAGCAGCCCTGTGTGAGCTCCAGTCTATGACATGGAGCTTTTATTGAGTTGAAGACTGTTTCCCCATCTTCCTGTGACAGCTCTGTGACAGTGCCTAAGCAGCCAATCACCAGGCAGAAGTCCCATCACAAGGGAAAAAGAGGTGGAAGTATGCAAAATTTGTCTTTGCTTTCAGTGGCTGGAATTGTTGGGCACGTGAAATGAAGGTAAGGCCTCGTACACACGACCAGTTTCCTCGGCAGAATCCATCAAGAAACTTGGTGGGAGAGCTTTTTTTGCCAAGGAAACCGGTCGTGTGTACGTTTTTCATCGAGGAAACTGTCGAGGAACTCGACGAGCAAAAAAGAGAGAAAGTTCTCTTTTTCCTCGACGGGAGTCTCAATTTCCTCGTCGGGCTTGTTTTCGATGAGAAACTCGAGCGTGTGTATGCTAAGAAACCCGCGCTTGCTCAGAATAAAGTATGAGACGGGAGTAAAAGTATCATTTGTAATGGAGATAACACATTTTTCAAGCTGTAACAGACTGAAAAGTGCAAATCGTTTCTCACCAAAGTTCTACTTAACACGCAGTAACATGAAATTAGGAAAAGAAGCCCCAAGGGTTGTGCCAGTGGAATCGAACTTCCCCTGAACGACGAGATTTGGTCTTGACAGTGTGTACACAAAGCAAGCTTGTCGAGTTCCTCGACAAGCCTAACAAGGAACTCAACGAGGAAAATGATGTGTTTCGCCCAACGAGTAACTCGGTCGTGTGTACGAGGCCTCAGTATGCAGCAGTTAAGTTCACATGTTGCTTTGACATGCATGATCAAAGCACATATTTGCTACACAGTAATACTTCTGAAATGCTGCTAAAAAAAACTGTTGATATGCACATATGCCTATGGTTCTACCTGCCAAACAATGTGATTTTCATTCATTTTCCACAATGCACAGCCAGATAGGGGACATACATATATACGGTAGTTCTTAATTTAAAAAGATTTTTATGGTAAAAAAGCAGTAAGCAAGACCTAGGATAATCTTTTTCAGCTTAACTTATTTGGTTTGTGTTGTGTACCAAAAAATAAATAAAACAATCCTGGATTTCAGCTTTAATGACTAACAGAGGTGTGTGTATCCAGTCAAAAATTAAAAAAGTATGATGCCCCTTACACACGACCGGGTTTTCCTATAGGAAAACTGGGAGGAGAGCCTTTGGCCGGGAATCCCGGCCGTGTGTATGCTCCACTCGCAGTTTTTCCGACTGGAAAACTGCCAAACTCGCCAGACAAAAAAAAGAGAACCAGCTCTCTTTTTTCCCGGCGGAATTTCTGACTGACTTTTTTTCCCGTCAGAAAACCCAGCCGTGTGTAGCAGAAACCTGACATTTTTGGCAGTTTTCCTGTGGGGAAAAACTCAGATGGAGCATAAACACGGTTGGGACTCCAGAGGAAAAGCTCTCATCTGAGTTTTCCTGACAAAAAAAAACGATCATCTGTACTGGCGAACAGTAGAGAGCAGGTTCTAAGCTTTCCCCACGGAATTTCCGACGGACCTTTTCCCATCGGGAATCCCGGTCGTGTGTACGGGGCATAAGGCTTCACTACGTCAGACGTTGACACCCATTCTGCATGCAGGCCATGTTTGTTATTGAGCAGGCATCTGCCCCAGGCTGTGCACAGGCAGTCTATAGCGGTGGATGCAGATGCAGTGGCTTCATGGATACAGGCAGACACAGCTGCATTGTATTTTACTACAGCCTTTAATTATTTTATTTTTTTAGCTAAACTTTAAGCTAAACTTGGTTTGTAGCAAATAATTATATTTATCAATTTTTTTATTAAATTTTTTAGTTAAGGCCATCCCTGACCTGTCAAGAAAATAGAAGAAAGGACAGCAATGCAAACTGGTTACTACATTTATAAAATCAGAATTCTACATCTATACTCTTATGTCCTTATGCAAAAATAAAAAGGTATGTTGACCCTTCCACAGCGACGGTTGCCTCCTGTCCGAGGTTCACCTGGACAGTCCAAGTTTCGAATCGTGTGTCCAGGTTTCAGGCAAACTGAAACCCGGACACATTATTCAGACCAGGCTGTGGCTCCCCAAGTAACTAAGATAGTCATACACAAATCTGTTGCAGTCCGAGAGCTGCGGGCAGCGGTCTGAGGGCAGGTTCTGCATCACTGGAGGGCAGGGTTATGATGCCAGCAAGAGCAATTTGGCCACACCCACATTTTGCTACAGCACGCTATGCACATCACATTACTCTCTCTCCTTGGGGCACCCAAAGGTGTTCCAGGCCGCTAAAGTGTTCGGGTTTGGCTTGAAGAAAAGGTGGCAACCCTATCCACAACACAGGGGGAAAGGCAGGTAGCAGAAAAAAAGTTAAAATAGAACTATGGGCAAACTATAGGAGTTATAACCCCTGTCAGATTATTTTTCACCATCGTGTCCGATTGCAGAGATTTCCCTTCACTTCCTGTCCACATAGCCAAACAGGAAGTGAAAGAAAATCCCTGCAAATTAAGGGGATTCCATGGGGACCCCCATGTTACTAGAGTTAGGGCCCCATTGGAAGATTTCTCTCTATTACTTTTTGGTTGATCCTGCCATTTACAGCACCTTCCTTATTGTTAGTAGCAATACAATTGCACCCATTTCTATGGGCGCTGTGATGCCACTCTGAAATGCTCCACAGGTTTACTGAGAAGAAGCTGTTTGCTTTTTTTGGTTCCTCTGGAGGCCTCCTCATGTGTCCTAATTATGCTTTATTAGATTGTTGCATTTAATGATGCTCCATGTGTAGTTGGTTTAATGACACTTTAAGAAACTTTTGAGCTAGTAATCTATGTTGCTGTCTGCAAGCTTCAAATCTATTATCCAGTGGTGGCTGGTGCTCCAAATATTTTTTTTAGGGGGGCAAACAAACTGAAAAAAAAAAACCATCAATTGCCGCCACTGTGCCCATTAAACGCAGCCATTGTGCCCATCAATTGCCATCAGTTTGCCCCATTAAACGCAGCCAGTTTGCCCCTCAAATGATGCCAGTTTTCCCATCAAATGCAGCCAGTTTCTCCTCAAATGCAGCCAGTTTCTCAAATGCAGCCAGTTTCCCCATCAAATTCAGCCAGTTTCCCCTCAAATTCAGCCAGTTTCCCCATCAAATGCAGCCAGTTTACCCTCAAATGCAGCCAGTTTATCCTCAAATACAGCCAGTTTCCCCATCAAATGCAGCCAGTTTACCCTCAAATTCAGCCAGTTTCCCCATTAAATGCAGCCAGTTTACCCTCAAATTTAGCCAGTTTTCCCATCAAATGCAGCCAGTTTCCCCATCAAATGCAGCCAGTTTACCCTCAAATTCAGCAAGTTTCCCCATCAAATGCAGCCAGTTTCCCCTCAAATACAGCCGGTTTCTCCATCAAATTCAGCCAATTTTTCCCCAAATGCAGTCAGTTTCCCCATCAAATGCAACCAGTTTCCCCTCAAATACAGCCGGTTTTCCCATCAAATGCAGCAAGTTTCCCCTCAAATACAGCCAGTTTCCCCATCAAATGCAGCCAGTTTCCCAATGGAGTTTAAGGGTGTGGGGTCACAACTTAGGCCTTCAACCTTCATTAGAGCGAGAGTGGTTCTATGTGTCCTGCAATCATAGTGCTACCTCCAGTGGTATCCATATTTTTTTTTTTAGTTTGTCAAATGTCATCTGTTGAGCAGCATTGCCATGACTTCATGTACACAGACTTAATTTAGCATGGACGCCCACAACTTTAACACTGGCACATTACTCACATGCAGCTGTACTTGGTCCATCATTCCTTAATGCCAGCACATCTGGGAAACTGTCATGCCATGTTATCTAGCTGCTTCTCCAAGTGTTATTATCTAACGGTTACTGTACGGGAGCAATGGCCTTGTTTTTCAACACAGCTGCTTTTGGACATTCCTTAGCTCCTGGCATCCCAGTGACACCACTGAAAAACATTTCTATTCCCCAAAGAATGGGGGAAACTTGTTTGCAGTAAGGAAATTGGAAAATAGTTAGCTCTAAAGTCTCCTTGTCAAGCCAACCTTGAAATTAAACTCTGCAATTTCTCTCACATTTCACCCACCCACACCAGATCTTCTCCCACTCCATTTTTTAACACTTTTCTACATTTTCTGTATCATAATTTGGGTAAACTATTTAATTTGTCAGAAATCAATGCAATAACCCATAGCAACCAATCTGCATCCATTTTCAATACTTGGCTGCTATATGCCAAGGAAACATAAAATCGAATTACTGTATTTATTGGCGTATAACACTCACTTTTTTAACCCTGAAGGGTAAACTGTGCCTGCGTGTTAAGCCTCGTACACACGACCGAGGAACTCGACGGGCGAAACACATAGTTTTCCTCTTTGAGTTCCTTGTTAGGCTGTCGAGGAACTCGACAAGGCAAGTTTCTCCATTCCCGTCGAGGAAATAGAGAACTTGCTCTCTTTTTGGCTCGTCGAGTTTCTCTACAGTTTCCTCGACGAAAATGTACACACGACCGGTTTCCTCTGCAAAATAATATCTCCCAGCAAGTTTCTTGCTGGTTTTTGCCGAGAAACTTGGTCGTGTGTACGAGGTCTGATACGCAGGGGGCTGTGAATTTTTATTTTCCTGAAACTTAAAGTTAGGGTGCGTGTTATACGCCGATAAATACGGTAGTTATTTTGTATTGCTGTTTACAAGTTTGGGATTTAATGCACACAAAATAATTTACAGACAATTCAAAATAAATATATATCTCTATAACATATGTACTGTATCTATAAACCACCAAAAAAGTTGTTTTACACCTTGTTGTTCCCTGTGGTATCTTAGAAGTATGATTGGTACTGGATATAGGGCAGGAAAGTGGCCTTCATATTTCCTTGTAAAATAATGCCAGGTTTGCAAGCTGCTATCTACAGCGACCATAGTGGTGTGTGATCACAGTGCGTATGGTGTGGCGTGGGGTGTATATTCCTGATGGATCTGAACAGCGGTGTCCTGATAAATCAATATATTAGGACATGGAATATAACACTGTAGATGGCAGTGTGGTGACACTAATGTCATTCGCTACGTTGTCCAGATGCCACCCAGAGGCAAAATGAAGCCTTTTATGACTACAGCTTGGCTGAAATATGCATTTAAAAAAAGCCAAAGTTATAGGCAAAAGCTATGTATTACAGCTGAAAAGCATACAAATGGACTGAATAGGATTCTGAAATTCTGTTTAGCCTCATTTGTGATTCACACATTTCTGCCACACTGCACACCCAGGCAGATGACACCCCCTAGTCTAAATCGGCTTTGCCATTTCCTGTGTTATCCCTTTCCCTTGGGGCACAATACATTTGCCAAGCTCAATTCAGGTATACATTCAGTTGTCTGGAAAACAACACCCCCCTCCCCTGTCCACACTCACACATCCTGCTGACTTTCTTCTACATTCAGGTTCTACAGTTAGGTAACACAATAAACATACTGAGTGGATAATCTTTAATCTCTTTAAACCAATGCAGATTGCAGTTAATGTGGGGGGCACAGCCAGAGAGGAGTGAGAGATGATGTGTACTCTGGTAATGCATTGAGCTGTTAAAGAGCTTCATCTATACCAGAATTTACTATTAGTCCTTTTGTCAGAATATACTAGTGGGAGACTTTTCCGTAAAATAGGAGTGTTTCCATACCTCCCAACTTTCTGAGATGGGAATGAGGGACACATGGACACCTATTAGCAAAAGTATGTAGGCATAGGACACACCCCCTTAACAGAGACAAACACAAAACAAATTATTAGTTAAACCCACAAGTGCTTTTTTTTACCACTACTATTCCTTCATATTGGCTTTTAACCACTTCAGCACCAGACCATTTTGCTGGTCAATGACCGGCCCACTTTTTGAGATTCGGCACTGCGTCGCTTTAACTGACAATTGCGCAGTCGTACGACGTTGCTCCCAAACACAATTGGCGTCCTTTTTTTTCCCACAAATAGAGCTTTCTTTTGGTGGTATTTGATAACCTCTGCGGTTTTTATTTTTTGCGCTATAAACAAAAATAGAGCGACAATTTTGAAAAAAAAATAATATTTTTTACTTTTTGCTGTAACATATCGTCAAAAAAAATGCAATAAGCGTTTATTGATTGGTTTGCGCAAAAATTATAGTGTCTACAAAATAGGGGATAGTTTTATGGCATTTTTATTTTTTTTTATTTTTTTTACTAGTAATGGCGGCGATCAACGATTTTTATCGGTACTGCGGCCTTATGGCAAACACTTCGGACACTTTTGACACATTTTTGTGACCATTGGCATTTTTATAGCGATCAGTGCTATGAAAATGCATTGATTACTGTAAAAATGCCACTGGCAGGGAAGGGGTTAACACTAGGGGGCGAGGAAGGGGTTAATTATGTTCCCTAGGTGTGTTCTAACTGAAGGGGGGATGGGACTGACTTGGGCAAATTACAGATCTCTGTTCATACATTGTATGAACAGATGAACAGTCATTTCTCCCCCTGACAGGACTCTGTAACGAGCGATCGCGGGTGCCCAGCAGTGATCGCGACCGCCGGGCACGTGCGTCTGGACCAGGGGCTTTCTTTGTCTAAATTTCTCACTTCCTGTTCCTCCTCAGTAAGCTGTTCTGGCTGACTAACCCCCAGCCAGAACTGTTCAGATGATGGGGAAAAGCTTACTGAGGAGAAACAGGAAGTGAGAAATTCAGACAAAGAAAAAAAACATTTAGAAGGGAAATTGAAGGAAAAGGTAAGTGAACCAACAATGCACTAGCTTAAAGGAACCTATTTAGAAAATAAAAAACCTTTACAACTCCTTTAAGATACTTACAGTATATAGCACCGTCAATTTACGCAGCGCTTTACATATATATTGTACATTCACATAGGTCCCTACCCTCAAGGAGCTTACAATCTAATGTCCCTAACATTCATATACTAGGACCAATTTAGACAAAAGCCAATTAACCTACCAGCATGTCTTTGGAGTGTGGGAGAAAACGGGAGTACCCACACAGGCACAGGGAGAACATGCAAACTCCAGGTAGGTAGTCTCATGGGTGGGATTCAAACCAGGGACCCTTTTTACTGCTAGGCAAGAGTGCTACCCACTACACCACTGTGACACCCTAATTTACCAAAGGCGAAATCCACTGTGCACTACAAGTGCATTTGGAAGTGCAGTCGCTGTAGATCTGAAGGTAACATGCAAGGAAAATAAAAAGAAGCATTTTTGCTTCTGGATGACAGAAATCAGCAGAGCTTCCCCTTCTTTCAGATCTTCCTCTCAGATCTACAGCGACTGCACTTAGCGACTGCACTTAAATTGCACTTGTAGTGCACAGCCCATATGTCTTTAGTAAATCAACTCCCTGGGGTAGATTCAGAGAGAAGATACGACGGCGTATCTCTGAGTAAGTGTTTTACACCGTCGTATCTTAGGCTGCATATTTACGCTGGCCGCTAGGTGGCGCTTCCATAGATTTACGCAAGGAATATGCAAATTAGCTAGATACACCGATTCAGAAACGTACGTCCTACCGGCGCAATTTTTTTACGTCGTTTACGTTAGGCTTTTTTCGGCGTATAGTTACCCCTGCTATATGAGGCGTATCCTATTTTAAGTATGGCCGTCGTTCCCGCGTCGAGTTTTGAAAATTTTACGTCATTTTCGTAAAAAACGTCAAATACGCGGGGTCACAGTTAATATACATAAAACACACCCACATCATCCATATTTGAATTAGGCGGGCTTACGCCGACACAGATACGTTACGCCGCCGTACCTAAGGGCGCAAGTTGTTTCTGAATACAGAACTTGCTCCCCAAATTACGGCGGCGTAACGTATCTGAGATACGTTACGCCGGGCGGACAGATAGACCATTCTATCTGAATCCAGCCCCCTGTCTTTTTTTTGCTGCAGGATCTTTGCTGCTGTCTGTTCAGTTCAGCTACAGATCTGAAAGTAAAGCAGAAAATATGCTGCCTGTAGCTGTAGTACATGTTTGATATTCAACATCTGGTATTGTTGGGTGCAAAACAGAGTTTTACCAAAGAGATTGCTATCGTCTTGACGTATACCTGTAGTGTGAAAATGTTACGGGTTTGATTATTAGGTGTCATCCAATGCCCACAGATCATGCTCATTATCTTCATGATGTCTCCTCTGGGTTTTGACAGCCAAACTTTACAGGCAGCTTCAGGGTTTCCACCACACCTGGCATTCCACAATGCAATAAGGCTGCTTTGCTGAGCATTGAAGAAGGGCCCATATTGCATTGTAGAATGTAATGGGAAAATGCTTATGATGCACCAAGCTTGGTCTTCTGCCATGACCTAAATTTGCATAAAATGAAAAGAACGTAACATGGTGCAGCACTTTCAATTCCCTGAACTTCTTAATACCCCCCCAAAAAAATTACGATAAGCAATATATCAGAAATTCAGCAGAAATTACAATCTGAATCATCTACAACCAAAAATATAACAACTTCTAAAGTGCCATATCACTCGGTTATAGTTACCGAACAAAATATAGAACGTTACAGGAAACAAACTATAAATAAGCAAAGTGTTAAAAAATTCTGTGAAAATGATACCATTAAACTTCTTCCACCACAGTGAAAAAAATTGATGCAGCATAGGCGTGTGAAGGGGGTGTGCCAGGGGTGCCTGGGCACACCCTAATCACTATGTGCAGTGCCGATTTCCTCCTCCTGGCCATGTTTCCCCCCTGTGTTATGCCTCACCCGGCTGCTGTGGGGGGGGGGAATTTTGCAGGATGGAGAGTAAGGGAAGGGGCTAGTAAACATGTATTTTACCAGCTCTTTCCTTTTCTAATTCACTGTGTTCATTCATAACTAGTAAACTATGCTTCGGTTTCTGAATGAACAGAAAGCCGCTCAGCACAGAGCACTTCCCATTTATCTCAACAGAGGCTACAGAGAAAGGCATTCGAGTTTTGGGGTGCACACCCTAATGCAATAGGTTGCGCACACCTATGTGATGCAGTGTCCTTTTTTAGATACTTTGGGGCAGATCCACATAGATCTGCACCCATGCAGCGTATCAGAGATACGCTACGCCGCCGTACCTTACCTGGCGTTCTTTCAAATCCTCAAAGATTTTGCGCCGTAAGTTACGGCGGCGTAGTGTATTTCTGGCGGCGGAATTCAAATCGGCGATTAGGGGGTGTTTCATTTAAATGAAGCGCGTCCCTGCGCTGAATGAACTGCGCATGCTCCGTTTCAAAAAAATTTTGTGGATCGTCGGAAATAGCTAATTTACATATCAGACGCGGAAAACTACGCAAACTCCACCCAGCAGACGCCGAAGTATTGCATCTACGATCCGAAGGCGTACAAAGCCGTACGCCTGTCGGATCAAACCCAGATGCCGTCGTATCTTGATTTGAGAATTCAAACTAAAGCTACGACGCGGGAAATTTGAAAGTACGCCGGCGTATCAGTAGATACGCCGGCGTACTCTCACTGTGTATCTGGCCCTTTATTGTCTGCTTCTTATTCCACCCAACACCTTGAAGCACCTCCACCCTCAATTGAAAATACAATTGACTTCTGTTTTTGCCTCTCTGATCAATCCAACTGTTCAGTCCCCTCCGAAAAGTCCAATTGATCACCTTTCCACATTATCTCCATAGATTAGAACAGGGGTCTCCAAACTTTATAAACAAAGGGCCAGTTTATTGTTCTTCAGGCTTTAGGGGGGCCGGACTGTGGCCAGTGGTAGTGAGAATTTTACAGGCATCAGTGTGCATAAACATCACCATATTTGGAATTAGGGGAAGGAATAGTGCCCCATCGTTGGTATCATTGGGAGGAATAATGCTCTATTATTGGTGTCAGGGGGAGAAATGATGCCCCGCTGTTGGGTGTCAGTTGGGCTAAAAGTGTCTCATTACAGTAAGAGGAATAGTGCTCCAAGGGCCGGATAAAGGCCGGCAACGGGCCACATCTGGCCCCAGGGCCACAGTTATGAGACCACTGGATTAGAAGAATAGAAGACTGCACATAGTATAAAATCATAAAGAGAGCTATTGCCTGTCTTATTCAGAGAGGGGGGCGAGTGTAATTTCAGTTGGGGATGGAGGTGCGTCACTGTGTTGGAAGGAGTAAGAAGCAGCCGATCGAGAATGTAAAAAAGGACACTGCATAAGTTGTTTGCACTGTAGTGAAAGAAGGTTGGTGTCATTTTCACAGGACTTTTTGACACATTGCTTATTTATAGTTTGTTTATTGTAACATTGTTTGGTAACTATAAGGCTGGGTTCACACATATGTAGGTTGGGAATCAGTGTATAATCTCACTGGTTCCCAACCCGCTGACAAAATGCACTGCTCTTTAGCAAATTCACGAGGGTGCCATTGATTTCTAATGACACCACCATGCATGTGGTTCTGTGTGGCTGCTCTGTGGGTGCATTTTCACATAGATACAGCAGCACATTCAAATGAATAGGCTGCTGTGCTCGCATAAACGTGTGAACCTGGGCTTACTGAGTGAGATGGAACATTCAAAGAAAAAAAAACTGCCCTAGTATAATACCGTTTTAATGATTAAAATGCAAAATCAAAACGTAGAGGATTGCACTCACAAACATGGGACTGAGTGAGATGGACACTTTAGAAGCTGTTATATTTATGGTGAAAAATTGTAAAAGTGATTATAAAGGCTGAAGGTTTTTTGGGTAAAAAGTTTACAGGCCCCCCCCCCCCCCCAATACTTATCTGAGTCCAATCTCGATCCAGAGATGTACACAGAAGCAGCTTTTTGGTGCAGACAGCAGTGGGAGCCATTGTAACTGCCAATTACAGCCAGTGACGAGGGAGCGGGGGGGGGGGGGGAGCCCTGCTCTGTGTGTCTTACATGACCATATACTAAGTAATCTAAAACATGTGATGCCACATGTGAATGCACTCCTGACATATCCCAAGATACAGAAACAGTGGGGGTTATTTAGAAATGCAAATCCACTTTGCACTGCAAGTGCACTTGGAAGTGCAGTCACTGGAGTTTCCGAGGGGAACATGCAAGGAACATAAAAAACAGCATTTTAGCTTGTACATGATTGGATGTTAAAATCAGCAGAGCTTCCCACAATATACACAATAAAAGTGTAGCGCTGGATGATGAACCATATGCAACCATAATTCAATGTGTGAATATAGAGTGAAAAAAGTATAAAAAACAAAAGATAATAGTAATCAAGTAGTGAGCAGTGAATCACTAAAGTTCATAAGTGAATTTTCCCTGATGGAGAAAAATAAAAGTTCAATCATTTCGTGTAATCCTCCAGTGATAGAAGATAGATAAACGAAGTCCAATGCGTGGAGAGACCCGCCACCAGGAGGAGAAATTAAGGCTTACCGACTAGCCAGTGACGGCCCTTCTCAGGGGGGGTCAAAACAGGCACAGCAAAGTGATGGTCCTCAGTGGAGCATTAGGGAGTCCTCCCAAATAGGACCGGTCACAGATATCACATCCGCGATTCCCAGATGGGTGATCCTAATAAATCCACGAACAGGTTTCGGGGGTTAGGGTAAGTTAACATCCGATGGTGTGGGATCAATGATACCCAATGGGAAAAAAAGGGAGAAACTTCCAATAGTGTAGACGTTCTTCTAGTTGTTTATTTAAAAAAGGTACAAAACAATAAAATCAAGTCCTCTAAAAATAGAGAATAATAAAACCGATATTTCCTTGCAAGGATAAAAAGCTCCTTGGTTTGTCAGTCAAAAATCTGGTTTGCGCATGCACAGTACGTGTGCGTGACGCCCTATGACTGTTTCGTCACAATCAGGGGCACCTAAATTTTAGATCTTCCTCTCAGATCTAGAGCGACTGCACTTCCAGTGCACTTAAATAACCCCCAGTATATTGGATAGGGTTAGAAAGGGTCATTTGTTTTTTTGCCCTCTGTGTCCCATTGGGGAAATGTTGCTGCACTTCCTGTCCTACAGCCAAAACATGAAGTGAGAGAAAATCCATCCAAAGTCAGGGACGTAGTTGTCTACAGGATCACAGTGTCTTCAGGTTTCAAGCCACTGATAGGACAGTTATTTTATAAACACAATTCAAAGTATGGATGTGAAAATATGTCATTATGTAGTATTGTATGAAAGCCCAAGAATAGGCTGGGGATAACCAACTGG